>NC_021163.2:54293689-54312136 GCF_000331145.2 Cicer arietinum | reverse complement strand
TTATCAAAATGCATCCACCTTTTATTATCACACCACCTAAACATGTCTAAGCAAACATATTCATAAAATTCATTTGACATCCAATAATCACAATAAATCCAAATGCCACACATTTGACGAAATTAAATCAAATATCACAATAATATCAAATGCCCACATTTAACGAAATTAAATCAAATACCACAATAATATTAAATACCAAAACATTTAACGAATCAAGCAACACCTTATAAGTATTTCTATTTCATATTTTAATCTCACAATTTCCATTTTGCATATTAATTAATTTTTCACTCAAAGGGCTACTGTCGTACGTAGCGAGCCCCGGATGAATCGTTGGAAAATACGGTTTTTCCGTTCATCTCACAATATATTATACTCATGAATTCAAACGCTCTCTCACCCCTTACCTTATTTCAACACTTTTACACACGAATACGATTCGACGAGCAAACAACATTTTTCATTGTCTCTTTGTCCTTCAATCAATCTAACTCGACAGTTTATGGGTAAACGTTAAAAATAAATTATGAGAACATACTCTAAAAACTAAATCATAAATTCGGTCAAGGAAAACTACCATAAATCAGAAAACCAATCAATGGATTATATTGCCACTTTTCACATGGTCGTTTTGGCGTTAGTTTCACTTCAATCGGACTTAGGGTGAAGGAGAACGGTGCAAAATAACGAATTCTACAAACGGAGAAGTCGGATATTTTAGAGAGAAATTGGGGTTATTAAAAATCTGGAAATTTATGTTTAGTTGACGAGTTAAATGAATGAAATAACATACTCAAATTTGAGCGAAAATGGATAAAGTTTTCTGGAACAGTTATCGATCAGTGATGTCAAACGATTGGTTATTGTTGTATTTTCTTTTTGGTTTTACGGTTGCCCTTCCAACTCCCTTCCCCTTTTTGTTTGTTTTACTTTATTAACAATTAGGGTTCGCACATGAATCAAACTCATTGGTCCCTTTATTTATGTTTTTGTTTTACTATTATTATTTTTATTTTGTTAAAACAAAATTAATAATTATTTAATCTCCTTTTTAATATTCTTCCAGACACAGTTTTCCAAACATTACTAATATTTTATAAATTGGAGTAATTAAAATAATCAATATAAAAAAAAATATTACTAATAATTGAAACTCTCACATTCAAAATAATCTCTACAATTATACTTATTTCTCAAAATACTCACATTATAATAATACCAGTATATTAGAAAATAGTTAAAATTATAAAATAAATAAATATAACATCAATATTTTATATTAATTACCAAATTATAATAAATAATATAAAATCACAATATCATAACAAGTATATAAAAATAAACGAAATCAAACACAATATAAATAATTGAAATATAATTATGTGCATACCTAATATCAGTCAAACAAACAGAAAAATATTACATTAATTTGGTACGAGTATATACGCGTAAAATCTTCTAAAATCTCATTCATTAAAATATTAAACTAAAATACTATTTAGAAAAATATATAAAATATAATATTTGTTATTTAGATTACTCATGTAGTTCAATATGTATAAAAGTAGCACATAATCTAAAGCACGCATATAACAAAAATTAATCACAAAATTTATTAATATGTATTCTAAATTAATTTTAAAACTAAATTAATTATTTAAAATCATATTTCATTAATAAAATAGTTTATTATAAAATTTTGGGTGTTACAGTCCCACTTTTCCTCTAATACTTGTTGAGTGTGTAACCTTAGAGGTAGATTCTTATGCCAATTGAAGTAGCAATATTAATCACAAGGAATGAGGTTTGAATTGTAATCCTTCTTTAAAATATTAATTCATGCTTTCAATTTACACTAACTCAAGATCAATCTTGGTTACTCAATAAAATCCAGATCGTTTTTGGTTAGTTAAAAATAACTGAAACAAATTATTTTTACGTGATTAGTGATAGTGATTGAGAAATAATAAATGATAAGGATAAGATAATCACACAATGACATATTCTTATTCACCCTAAGTGGGCTACGTCAAGTAGTCACAATTTATGAGTTTTTTCACTAATGTGCTTCACATAAGAACGTTCTTGCTTTCACACAATCTTCCTTGATCAGTTTCAACATTGACCTTTAAACATTGAAAGGATTTTAACAATTACCTTTCAATCTAGAAATGATTTTTATAAGTTACCTTTTAATTAGAAAAATGATTTTTACAATTCACTCAAACTATCTTAAGAAATAGACAATAGTTTCAAATGGAGATAGAATGTTGTAGGATCATAATCTACTAAATATTTGTTTGAGATTGATTATAAAAAATAACTCAATAAAGAGATCCTTGAATATAGTATAAGAAAATTGGAGCTTTTTCTTGATTATTTTGTTTGTTAGAATATGATTATTTTTATAATGATTTGGTTGCACTAAAAAGTCTTGCTATTGTCTTCACCTTGATGTTACTTTTATAAACACGATGAAGGTGAGAGAATTCTCATTATCATCGTCATCGATCCTTAAGAGAGACATCTATTTAGAGTGATAATTATTAAACATGTGTTCTATTTAATCGAAAACTTTCTTCCTTTGCAACCAAAACGTTCTTGTTGTCCTAGTTGTACTTGGTCATATCTCTAAATATGGAGATTGATCTGGTTATTATTCTTGTTGTTGTTTTGCTTCTTTGGACCTTTAGCTATACTTTTGGTCTTGATATTCATTTATCTTATGTGTTGGATTTTGGAAAATTATTTATTTTACTCTCGTCCTTAAAACGTATTATCTAGAATGATCTTGATAAACCATAATGATCTTGATTTGCCCAGATTGATATTCTAATAAACTAGAATGATACTGTTATAAACTAGAATGATCTTAATTTTTCCAGACTAATATTCTTATAAACCAAAATGATACTGTTAAAAATCATAATGATCTTGTAATCAACTTCTAGTTCAGTTAAAGCATGATTTACTTTGATTTATATCATGGTGTGGTTATTAATTGTTGTATGAGTGTACTTGATCACCTATGTTGAATAACTCACTTAAGAACACAAGTTAAATAGCAAAACAATCAAAATTATGATTAGAGATTAATTAATTTGTGTGTTTATCTTCAAAACATCTTATTTGGGATTTCTCCTCAACAATAATTAGTTTTTTTATTTATTAAAATTTAACTATTTGATAATAGCAACTATAATATCCAATTCATTGTCAATCAAATTAGTTAAGATTGAATAGTTGAATAATCTAACTTAGAATTTGTAAGTAATTTTCATTGTAATTAGGTTAGATTTAAATGTTGGATCATCGAAATGATAATATCTAAGTTAAAATTAGTGTAATTAGTTAAGATTAAATCATCATATTATAAAAATTGAACATCTCGTTTTCTTTGTCAACTAAACCATACTAGGCAAATATATTCAAAAAATAAAATACTAGCTTAACAAAAATAATTCATATTGGAAATAGAATAGTATTAACAATTTAGTGAATTTCTTTTTATTATGGAGCAGAAAACATCACTTAGAATTCAGTTAAATACAAGTGTAAAGTTTTGAATTTAAATTTATGTAAGAAGTCAAATCTATTAATCTATAAATTTTAACAAAATCTAGTATTTCGTCTAGAATTCATCAAAACTCTAGAAACACATCACTTTAAATCTTTCCAATTTTTGAAGTAATTTAATTTCAAAAAATTCAAAACTTTTGAAAGTTTCGATTTATGATAAATTTTCAAAATGTACTTAATTATTTTAATAATAATTAAAATTTTATTTAAAAAAATAGATTTATAGTATTATTATTAATTAAATTTATTACTATTTTTTAAATTATCTATGAGTAGAGTTGAGGTTCATTCTTTAAGAACGATTATAGATTCTACAAAAAAATTCACTATTGATCAGGTACTATTACTGATAATCCACCACCGATCAAATTTTTATTATAGATATATATTTGATGTTTTATTTGAAACATATTTAGTAGGCATTTCCTTATCAAGAAGTTGTATTTGAGTGGGCAAAAAAGATTGGAAGGAAAAAATGAATTTTAATTGTTACCATTCGATTAGATAAAACAACCGGAAAGAAGGGAAGAAACGATAAATTAATTTTAGGATGCGAAAGAGGTGGAAGATATAAATCAAATTCAAAATCCACAATAACATGTTCTCACAAGGAAAATTGTCGGTTTACCCTCGGATGTATACCGTTAAGTATCGGTGAAAGATAGAAAATTAGTGTTCGTTGTGGAACACACAATCATTATTTACTTAATATTGTAATCGGTCATTCATATTTGGAGCATTTAAACGAAGAAGAGAGGAAATTTGTCAATGACATGACAAAGTATAAGCTTGCACCAATATTCATTCTGAATGCTTTGAAAGAGAGAAATAAAGTTAATATCAAAATTCTCAGTCAAATATATAAAGCAAGGAGTACTTATCGATCATCTTTGAGAGGTTCGTACACAGAAATGCAACATCTGTTGAAGTTAATACAACAATAAAATTATGTGCATTGGACAAGAAGACGTGAGAATTCAGATGTTTTGAGAGATGTATTTTGGACACATCCTGATTGTATAAAGTTGTTAAACATATTTTATTTTGTTTTGATATGTGATAGCACATACAAAACAAATTGATGTCGGTTACTATTACTTGAAATTGTCGGTGTCATTTCTACTAGTTTGACATTTTTGGTTGGGTTTGCTTACTTTGAACAAGAGCGACAAGATAACTTCATCTGGGCATTTGAAAAGGTACGATAGTTGTTTGTCTCTAAGACTTTAATTTCTAAAGTTATTGTGATTTATAGAGATCTTGTCATGATTAATGCTATTAGTGTTGTGTTTCCCACGAGTAGTCCCGACAACAATCTAAATCAAGAAATAAACTAACGTATTTCGCCTCCACACGCGTATGTGTTTTATCGGCAAAACTAGTGTTGCCAACTAAATGCAACAGGTGCATTCTAGCCGCACACTCAAACTGATTAGTTTGAATGAGACGACTATATAAATCATGCAACCATTGCAATCTATGTTGGGCACATTTATTATAATTAATCTCAGCTAGTGCATCATCCCATGTTGCACCTAAGTATTCATGTGCAGCTCTTGCAACATTATTAGTGTTCATATTCACAAGTGCATCAAAAAATTTACCATGGGGTGAGCAGTGAAGAAGAGTTGCGACGTCGTCTAACGTGATGGTCATTTCTCCAAATGGCAAATGAAATGATCTGGTCTCCCTATGCCACCTTTCAACAAATGGAGATATCTGACCAGCGTCAGCCATCGTGAGGTAAGCTAAAGACAAATGTAGCAGCCCAAATTCCCGAATCTAATGCTATACAAGATATGGCCCAAGAACTTCAACAAACTTCTTCAACTTCAATCCATGAGTAATAACTTTTAACCACCAACGATCTTGCGAGTAATTACAGAACTATTAATTAAATAAACTTAAATAGACTTAAATTAAATAAAGTTAATTAAATTAATTAAATAAACTTAAATAAAAAATTAATTAAATAAACTTAAATTAAATAAACATAGTTAAATTAATTAAATAAACTTAAATTAAATAAATTTAATTAAACTAATTAAATAAACTTAAAAAAAACAATTAATTAAATAAACTTAAATTATAAACTTAATTAAATAAACTTAAATTAAATAAACATGATTAAATTAATTAAATAAACTTAAATAAATAATTAATTAAATATAATTAAAAATTAATTAAAATATACCTCTCCTTCCCCTAGTCTCCGAACCACCTGGTATTCATACTATGTCAACACATATGTCACTACCAATCCCTTGGGGAATCCGGGCTGCTGATCCTGCTCATCAATATCATCAGCATCATCAACATGTGCAACATACTGCTCCTCAGCCTGCTCCAGGGACATCCTCCTCCATCTGTGCAGGCTCAGTAAGCTCAACGACATCATCCTAGACATCATGTCTACGACAATGCTGTTTAATTGGACGATTTGCTTCGTTCTGTGGTCTGTTTGATGTTGTTGGTGGAATTCTCTCTGCACCATCACCTCTATTACCTATCATGTTGCGAATAATTTGGCCAAATTCACCTCTCATTCTAGGCACTGCAATACATCAGTAATAAAAAAAAAAAATGAAAAAAAACTATAAAAAAACTGCATTTCAGAACTTTTGTATTGTTCCCAAACTTTCGACGCTGATTTCAGAAGTTTCATTGAAGGCCAAACATCCGAAATGATTTCGGAACTTTCCATGAATTCCAAAGTTTCAAAACTGAATACTTCATGTTTGTGAATTTTACATTTCAATACATTTAGATTGTTAGAAAGTTTCGAAGGTTTCTGCATTTCAAAATTTTCATGTTGATGGAAACTTTTGAAAGTTTCAAAATTTTGGGAAAAATGAACTTCGAAAGTTTCATGTTCATGGCAACTTTTGAAGATTTTGAAAAATACTATTTCGAAAATTTCAAAGTTTCGAAGGTGGTCTTACTTTTGAGTTTCATAGGTTTCAAATGTTCGAATGTTTGCAAATTTTTAATTCAGACCATTCAAAGTTTTGAAGGAAATGGGTGAAAAAGCAGCAAAGGGAATTTTTTTGGGGGTTTTATAGATAACAATAGGGGCAATATAGTATTTTCTATGAGGTACAGGTGGGAAGGTGGACGATACAATTCTCTAATATGCATATCATATATTTGTATGCATATTAGGACTACGCATAGCCGTAACTCATTGGCCATCATTATTATATTTCATTTATATAAATCAATTTATTTATTCATATTATAAATAATTTAGTTGATTTATATATATATTGAAAATAAATTTAGCTACCAAAGATCTAGTTAACAATAATAACAAAATATTAGGATTAACATAATAACACTCTAAGATTAATATGCACGAATATATAGTTATATATAATATAAAAATTAGATTTAATATCAATAATCACTAATTTTAATAAATCATCAAGATAAGTAGATAAAAAAAAAACTACATAGAAAATTATCACAGCAAAATACGTATAAGAAAACACTCATTTAACTCTATAGAACTAATTTATAATAACAACAAATTTAGGATGTTACAATATTACTCATTTAGTCCTATAAAACTAACATATTATAGAAAACACTCATATAATGAAAATTAATTATAAATTTTATCAACATATATTATAAAATAATTTTAACATCAAATTAATTATTTAAAATACTATTTATTAATAAAATAGTTTATATAAAATTTGAGATGTTTCCGCCGTCGTCTTTCTTTTCTTCTTTTTTCAATCTTTGGGTCTATGCAGCCTAAAGTAAATTTGAATTCTAAGTCCAATTGTTTTTTTTTTAACTCTATAGTCCAGATTTGTTTCATCTATTTGAAAGGTCCAACCTTTTATTTTAAAATATTAAATTTAATCAACTTTTAATAAATACAACTTTTATAAAAAAAAATATATTCTATTTTTATTAATTATTAACAAGATGTGATATTTTTTTTAATTTATGAATTGTCAAGACACAAGTTGTACAATTTGATAGTTCTAAATTTCATTTTTATTTTTTATTTTTTTTATAAATAAGTTAATCCAAAATTAACTTTTAAATTTGATTAAATTAGATTTGACATCTTTTTACGCCTTGAGTTATTTTAGACACGAGTTGTACTTGATAGTCCTAAAACTCGCTTTTCAAAATAATTATTCAAATAAAACAAACTTTTTTTTTTCCGTTAAAACAACTGTTTTTTATCAATAACAAAACAAATTTTCTTTAAAAACAATCAACACATTTGTATTTTCTACCCAACAATTACGTAACTTTGATTTCTCCATCGCACCGAGAGATACGTAGGAGCAAGATCACACTCTTGTCAAACATAATGATAAAAAATTTATTTTTCTCTTATATTTTAAATACATTTCTATCTCTAGATTATTAAAAAAAGATTATATTTTCCTATTAAACAATGAGAAATAAATTTATATAAATTAACGTTAATTGTGCATAATTAATTATAGGTAAATGTAATTTAATGATGTCGTAGGATGCTAATACTTTTTCTACGCATAATCGACTCCCGAACACAAAATTTGGTTTCAAATACTATTTTTTTTCTTCTTTTTTTAAGGGTTCTCGATATTTTCCCTATATTAAATTGAACTTTGGTGGTGATTCAATTGAATTCAAGAAACATACGAAATTTTAGACTGCGACAAAAAACACAAACTTTTAATTTATTTCTCAAAAGAAGCTTTTTTTTTTAATATTATATTAAAAAACAATTTGCAAACATCAAAATATAAAAACAATTTTTTTTATAAAGAAATGACTAGTTTGACTTTGAGTGTATGTTATATAAGCATTCTTCATAATTTAATTTTTCTTATATAAAAACGCTTCCTTTAACCCTGAAGGTGTAAATAAGAGAAGAGGATTGAATTGTTTTTGATAAAGTCGATAATATTTTGCAAATTTGAAGAAGGTTGATTTGTTTCTATGAATTACTTGGATAAGAAGCAATCAGATTCAGATGCAGTAAACAATGAAAGCATAAATAATTTGATACATAGATTTATCCTAATTCATCACTAACTTGGCTACATCAATTCTCCTCATTCAGAAGACTTTAATCCACTAATTCAAATACCTTGAATTATAAAACTCTTGACTCTCCAAGCAAGTCTTTCCAAATAGCCTAACAACCCTATACTTTTGAGGGACTAATCACCTTGACCCTACAAGCCAAGCCTAACAACCTAACAACCCAGATTGAAGAAGCAACTAAACCACTATCGGGTTGGATACAAGATTGGAGCTTTAAGTGTTTTCTTCCAAGATAAATAATCTCCACTTCAAAAATTATTAATGGTTATCTCCATTAACAGCATTATCTTTAGCACAAGTTGGACTAATCACTATTTCATCAACTACGGAGTTACTTCAAAAGTCTCAACACAAATTTGTAACAACGTTATCATCACATAAACTTTATCACAAATTTATAACATCACTATCATCAATCATAAATCATCATCACATAAATTTATCACAAACTTATAACATCACTATCATAAATCATACATCATTATCATCGAATAAACCAATATCACACAATGCGTCCATATTTTATTATCACCTCACGTAAACTCATCTAATGAAACATATGCACATAATTCATTCTACATCCAATATCACAATAATATCAAATACCACACGTTTAACAAAATTAAATCTAATATCACAATAATATCAAACACCAAACATTTTGCAAAGTTAAATCAATCAATACCTTATAAATATTTCTATTACACATTTTAATCTCACAATTTTCATTTTTGCAAATTAATTGATTTATCACTCAAAGGGCTATGGCCGTACATAGCGAGCCTCAGATGGATTGTTGGAAAATACAATTTTCTCGTTCATCTCATAATATATTAATCTCATGAATTTTAACGTTATCTCACCTCTTACCTTGTTTCAAACTTTTCTCAAACACATCAATCAATGAGATTTTCAATAGCAACTGCAGATCGACAACGTACACTAACGAATCTAAATAAATGCGAGTTCACAAAACCACCAAGATGCATCTGATAAATTATGCAATCAAAATCATAATCGGACAAACGTGTTTTTCAGAATCGGTAAAAAACAGTTCGCCCAAGGAATGAAACACATCTATTTCTTATATAATGGAGCCACCGTCAATACAATTGATGCCAAAAATGGATTCAGTGGCCACTATTGTGTGGGATAGAGGTTGGGATCGACTCAACTGGCAAATAATTGGTGGGAGTGAATCTGAGAGAAATAAGGATTATTGGTTGTGTGTTACTTGGTTATGACATCTTGTTTTTCGTTCATTTTCAATTGCAAATGGAGAAATGTACTGTGCACCCCCCCACCATTTTATTATGTCATTTAATTATTTGATTAAAAACTTAAAACTAATTAATTAATTAACCAAATAAATAATAAAAAAACTGAATAATTTTAATCTTCAACTCCAATTTTTTTAATAAAAACTCAACAACCTTTGTTTTCAACCCTAATTTCTTCATCTTCAACTCTAATTTAAAAGAATTTAAAGGAAATAGTAGAAAATACAATCATTAAAATTATCAAAAAGAATTAAAAAAAAAATTATGAGCTTCTAATATTTAAAGGAAAAGTTTGAAAGTAAAAAAAAAAAAATTGAGAAAGTATTATAAAATTACTATATTTGAGAAAGTTAATCTAGACAGCAAAACAAGTCTACAACTAATTGGGGTTTCAAGCAATTGGGCCTCACTTAGGCCGACATAAAGAGCCGACAACTTATTTTAGGGTTTTCACTATGAGAAATGTATTGTGCACTCCTCCTAGTTTACCTCCCAACCCCCCATTTTTTAATGACCATTCTACCCTTTTTATGTTATATAAAATTATCAAAAAAAAATTTACCAATCTCTTTTCTCACCCCCACTTTCGAAAGTTACCAAAATCTTCTTAATATTCGAAAGTTTCAAACTTTCGAAATAATTAAAAAGTGAGTTTTATTTAATATATTCGAAACTTTTGTTAAAAAGGAAACCTCTGAAATGTAATTTTACAAAAAAAAAATTGAAACTTTCGAAGTTAACATTTCCAGAAAGTTTCGTTGAATTTGAAACTTCCGAAACACAAACATTCGGAACTTTCGATGAATCTGAAAGTTCCGAAACGTAAATTTCCAGAACTCTCAAAAGTTTGGATGAATGTGAAAGTTCCGAAACACATATCCTTCGAAAATTTCAAACATTCGAAGTGACTCAGTTTCGAAAGTTTCAAAACTTTCGAAATTTTCAATATTTTTTTTAAATTTATTATTATTTAAATTTATTACTATTTTTGATATTAGGTATGAGTAGAGTCGAGGTTCCTGCTTCAAGAAATAGTATAGATTCTACAGAAAAATTCATCATGATCAGGTATTATTATTACTGATAATCCATGACTGATAAATTTTTTATTATAACGATACATTTGATGTTTTATTTGAAACATATTTTGTAGGTATTTCCTTCTCGAGAAGCTGTATTTGAATGGGCAAAAACCATTGGAAGGAAAAATGGAATTTTAATTGTTACCATTCGATCAGATAAAGCAACCAGAAAGAGGGGAAGAAAAGACAAATTGATTTTGGGATGCGAAAGAGGTGGAAGATATAAATCAAAATCAACAGTAACTTGTTCTCATAAGGAAAATTGTCCGTTTACTCTCAGATGTATTCCGTTAAGTGTCGGTGAAGGATGGAAAATTAGTGTTCTTTGTGGAACACACAATCATGATCTACTTGATATTGTGACCGGTCTTTCTTATTTGGGGCGTTTAAATGAAGAAGAGAGGAAATTTGTCAATGACATGAAAAAGTATAAGCTTGCACCCAAATTCATTTTAAATGCTTTGAAAGAGAAAAATAAAGCTAAACTCACAATTCCAAGTCAAATATATAAAGCAAGGAGTACTTATTGATCATCATTGAGAGGTTCAGACACATAAATGCAGCATCTGTTGAAGTTAATACAACAAAAAAATTATGTGTATTGGACAAGAAGACGGGAGAATTCTGATGTTTTGAGATATATATTTTGGACGCATACTAATTGTATAAAGTTGTTAAACACGTTTCATTTTGTTTTGATATGTGATAACACATACAAAACAAATAGATATCGGTTACCACTACTTGAAATTGTCGGTATCACATCTACTAGTTTGACATTTTCGGTTGGGTTTGCTTATTTGGAACAAGAGCGACTAGATAACTTCATCTGGGCATTTGAAAAGGTACAAAAGTTATTCAAATCTGAGAAGTTAATTTCTAAAGTTATTGTGACTGATAGAGATCTTGCCATGATGAATGCGATTAGTGTTGTGTTTCCTACTTCAATACATTTGCTATGTCATTTCATATTGAAAAAAAAAAATATTGGGGAAAGATGCAAACAATATGTGAAAAAGGATAGACAAGAAGAAGTAACGGATTTATGGAAAAAAATTGTACATCCGACTTGTGTGGAGGAATATGATCATCACTTACAACATTTTGAGTTAGTGTGTGCCGATATTATTATTTTCGTTGTTTATGTGAAAGATTCATGGTTAACACCTTACAAAGAAAGATTTGTCAATGTTTGGACCAATAGAGTGATGCATTTGGGGAACACAACATCTAACACGTATTTTTAAATTTGTGTTATGATTTGTTTTATTTTAGAAAATATAATTTACTATTTAATGTGATTTATTTTAATTTGTATTATTTAATTTATTTGTAGAGTTGAGTCTGCTCATTGGAGATTGAAAAACATGCTGCAAACTAGTTTTGGTGATTTGTGTAAAAGTTGGGATGTTGTGAATATGATGTTGAAGAACCAAATATGTATCATTCAATCTTCTTTTCAGAAAACCATCAAGGATGTTGAGCACGGGTATAATTCACCATTTTTTCAAAGTCTACATCACTGTGTATCAAGGAAATGTTTAAAAAAAATTGACAAACAGTTGCAGAGAGTGAATATTGTAGGTATCGACAAAACAATATGTGGTTGCTCAATCAGAAAAACTCGTGGATTACTATGTGCTTGTGAGTTGGCAAAGTTGCAGATATCTCGTAATGTTATCCCTTTAGATAGCATTCATGTTTTTTGGAGAAAGTTAAGCCTTGAGAATGAATTGGGGGATGAAGATTCTTTATCAGATTATGACTTTTCAGAAGAGTTAGAAGCAATGAAAGCGTACATGAAGAAACACGATATTTTAAGTCAAAGGATATTCAGGGCTAAGGTGCGTGAAGTTTTATTTCCACATACAACATCAATACTTGCACCACCAGAGAAGGTGATAACCAAGGGAGCTAGTAAAAAGAAAGAATTTGATACTCCTCGTGATCCTTCATATTGGAAGTATGTTGATGCCTCTCAAGAATCTAGAAAGCAACCATCTCAACGTTCTGCAAGGCAACCATCTCATTCATCACAGTGTTATGCAAAGCAACCATTTTACATACATTTTCCTACTCTTATACATATCCGTATAATGAGGAGATAATCGATGTTGTCGCTGATGGAATTTGTGGGTTTCGTGCAATTGCAGCATGGTTAGGATGGACTGAAGAATCTTGGCCTTTAGTTCGAACACAATTGGATAAAGAGATTCGTCTACATCAAGACCTTTATGCCAATGTGTTCGATGACAGTGTTGAATCAGTGCGAAACTCATTGAAAATATCAAGATTGGGTGCTCAAGGAAAAGATAAATGGATGTCTATACCAGACTTGGGTTACGTGATAGCAACACTATATAAAGTCATATTGGCGTCGTTGTCTCGTAATCTGAATATGACATTCTTTCCGCTAAACAACGCATCGTCGAAAGATTGTTTACTAGCAATTGAATTCGTAAATGAAAATCATTGGGTACAGGTAAAATTTATTAGTGTTTATTAAATTATTTTTTTAGGATATTAGCGTTGTTTATTATATTAATGTTTAATATTTTCTTGTTCAGATCAAATTGAAGTCTGATTGTCCTTTGCCACCTACCTCAAAAAAATGGAAAGACTACTGTAGTGAATATGCAAAGACATGGGAAATAGTTTGTGCAGCACGTATGAAGCATTGAGAACACATTGATCCATCATTTAGCAAATCATCTTGTATTTCATAAAGTGAAGATTAGAATATATCTTGTATTTCATTAAATGAAGATTATAATTTAATATCTTGTATTTCATTATATTTTATCATTTACGTTTCATTATGGATTAACTCAAAATAGATGTGGATTAACTCAAAATATAATTTCATAAATAACACAAAAGATTAAATAACACAAGCATACATAACACAATCGCTAATCTTCGTACATAACAAAATCGCTAAGCTTCGTACATAACACAATCACTAATCTTCGTACAAGAGGCTTAACTCACTTAATATGGTATGAATTTCACTAAATGGAGTTACCAAATTTATGGCCCTACGTACAAGCTCAGCTGCTCTACGGTCTCGTTCTGATGGACCAGTATGTGCAGTAGCAGCATGTGCAGAAGATGATGGACCAGCATGTGCAGCAGCAGTAGTATGTGGACTCGAAGGTGCAACAGTGGATGCAGGGAGGATCAGAGGATGTGAAACACTAATGTACCATGCGTAGTAGTCTGCAACGATCTCTCCAGGTAAAGTCGCAATAGGATATAGTCTCCGAAAGGTTGCTACAACTGATTTCATAGTAGTCTGCCAGACCCCATCTATATTGTTCGGCATCAGAGGAACGTCACGCAGAATGCACTGAATACGACCAAACTGTTGAAGACATATCTCTGGAAAATATGGGACTGAGACTCCATCACATCAAAGATATCCAGAAAACATCGAAATCGATACAAACGTATGATTAGCTCGATCATCTTCATATGGTGTAAACACTACATCCTCGAGCAACAACGCATCAAGTCTCCGACGATATGCCATCAATCCACCTTCAACAGCATGTTTTGCAGCCCACCTACATGCTTTTGGAAGATGTGCAGGAACCGCTCCTCTATCAACCCACTTACAGATCCTAGGGAAGTGCTCGTAAATCCAGCACTGCAACATAATTAACATCATAAAATAACACAACTTAATAATTAAATAAATAATTAAATTAATAATTAAATAAATAAAATGATGCAACTTAATATAAATGATATACCTGTAGTAGGGTCATGTAACCTCCCAACTGTCGAGTGTCGTGGACAGTTCCATCTCCCAGATTGTCATAAAGGAAAACCAATGTTGACGAAGCCCACGAATAGTCCCGACAACAATGTAAATCAATAAAAAAAAAGTAATGTATTTCGCCTCAACACGCGTATGTGTTTTATACGCGAAAATAGTGCAGCCAACTAAATGAAACAGATACGTTCTAGCCGAAAACTCAAACTGGTTAGTTTGAACGAGACGACTATATAAATCACGCAACCATTGCAATCTATAGTGGACACATTTATTATAATTAATCTCAGCACATGATTCCTTCCATGTTGCACCTAAGTACTCATGTGCAGCTCTTGCAGCATTATTAATGTTCATATTCACAGGTGCATCAAAAAATTTACCATGGGGTGAGATGTGAAGGAAAGTCGCGACGTCGTCTAAAGTAATAGTCATCGCTCCAAATGACAAATGAAATGAGTTGGTCTCTTTGTGCCATCTTTCAACAAATGCGGATATCAGCCCAGCATCAGCCATAGTGAGGTAGCCTGAAGATAGATGCATCAGCCCAGATTCCCGAATCCAATGCTTTACAGGATCTGGCACAAGAACTTTGACAAACTTCTTCAGCTGCAATTCGTGAGTAATAACTTTTAATGATTCACGATCCTGCGAGTAATTACAAAACAATTAATTAAATAAATAAACTTTAATAAACAATTAATTAAATAAATTTAAATAAAGACTTAATATAAACACTTAAATAAACACTTAATTTAAATTAAATAAACTTAAACATAAATATAATTAAACATATATATAAATATACAATTAATTAAATAAACTTAAACATAAATAAACAAATAATTAAACATAATTAAAAATTAATTTACATATACCTCTCCTTTCCATAGCCTCCGAGCCACGTGATGCTCATATTGTGTCAACACACGTGTCACCGTCAGTCCTCCGGGAAATCCGGTCTTCTGATCCTGCTCATCAATATCAGCAACATCATCAGAATCATCAGGATGTGCAGAAGCATCATGAATATCATCAACATCATCAGTATCGGCAGCATGTGCAACATACTGTTCCTCAACGGCCTGCTCCATCTGTGGAGGCTCAGGGACATCCTCCTCCATCTGTGCATGCTTAGTAGGCTAAACATCATCATCCTAGACCTCTTGTCTTCGACGACGCTGCCTAATTGGACGATTTTCTTCGTTGCGTCGTTCTGTTTGATGTTGTTGGTGGAATTCTCTCTGCACCATCACCTCTATCACCTATTAAGTTGCGAATAATTTGGCCAAACGCACCTCTCATTCTAGGCACTGCAATATATCAATATTAAAAAAAAAGGAAAAATACTTCAAAAAAACCACAAAAGCATTTTGGAACTTTCAAGAGTGTCAAACTTTCGAAACATGTTTCGTAAGTTTCATTGAATACGAAAATTTTGAAACACCTTCAAAACTTTCCATGCATGCCAAACTTTCGAAACTTTCGCATTGTTCGAAACTTTCGAAAGTTTGTATTTTGAAACTTTCATGTTGAACGAAAGTTTCGAAAGTTTGATTATTTCTGGAAAAATTGTACTTCAAAACTTTCATCATCATGGAAACTTTCGAAAATCTGGTAAAAAGATGTTTCGAATGTTTGAAATCTTTGAATGTTGTCGTACTTTTTAATTTTGGAAGTTTGAAAGATTCGAAGTTTTGGTAGGGCCTCATGTTAGAATATTTCAAAGTTTCAAAGGAAGGGGTGTTGTGAATTTTTTTTGAGGTTTTTATAGATGAAACTAGAGGCAATATGGTCTTTTCTTTATGATTGGGGGGTGGGAGGTAAAACATGGGGTGCACGGTACATTTCTCTTGCAAATGGAGGGATGCAGATAAAAGATGTACAAGTAAAAGAGTAAAATCGTAAGGCCCAACACATGAGAGTACAGATTGAGGCATAAATGGTGGTGTAATGAGTAACTCACATGGGTAGGAAAGAAAAACCCAACCGATAACAATAATAGCCAAATTAATATGAAGAAGTAGAAAATAGGAGTTAGGAGTGTAAATAGTCGAATGGTCCAAAATTCATTTTCTAGTATTTCTAAAAGTCCTTAATATATAATATAAAAATATAATATTTGTTATTTGTATCTCTTATTTGGTCTAATATGTACAAGATTAGCACATCATAGAAAACACACATATAGAGAAAATTAATCACAAAACTAATCAACATATATTCTAAAATATTTTTAACACCAAATTAATTATTTAAAATCCAATTTTATTAATAAAATAGTTTATTACAAAAATTGGGGTGTTACAATTCTCCTCTTGTCAAAGAAATTTTGTTCTTGAAATTTATAGCGAACTAATATCTAACTAGATACCCTCAATATTCAAACTAGTACCCTAACGATATAATAAACATATATAAGGCAGTAACATGATACAATAAAATCGATTAAACACATATCACATTTATCACTTGTAAAATACATGTTTTTGATGAAGACAAAGACCAAGGAAAGTGATCAAGTTGCAAGCTCAAAAAGAAGTCAAACATCAAAGACAACTATGGTCAAATATGCTAGAAGTTTTATAATGTAAAGGTACATGATGCAATCTAATATTCGTATATTTCAAATGCACATGAGAACCTTTCATTTTAGCATATGCATCAAAAGGATTTTCAAAGGGTCAAAATATATAAATAATGTTTGAAAATAATAATTTTGGCAAAATAAAATATTGTATTCGAATACAACATGTTGTAGCCGAATACAGACAAGTCAGTAGCTAAAATTGAACATCTGTATTCGACTACGAGATGGTGTAATCGAATACGAGTGCTAAGTCAATAGCTAAAACTGAACATCTGTATTTGAATACGAGACATTGTATTTGAATACGAGTGCTAAGTCAGTAACTAAAATTGCACATTTGTATTCGACTACAACCTGGTGTAGCCGAATACAAACCCAAGTCAGTGGCCAAATTTAAACATATGTATTCGAATACAAGAATGTGTATTCGAATACAAGCTTCAAAATTCAAATAAAACTGAACGTTAAAAGGATGTGTATTCGACTACACACAAGCTGTAGTCGAATACAACTAGAAACAATGCAATTTTTCAATTCTGAAATGGTTCTGAATCATTGCATTTCTTCATCAAACCTCTAGGAATGAAGGCCACTAATTTGAAGTGATGTCTATGGAGAATAAATACTCCATCACATCACTTTAATAAACAACCAATCCTACAACCAAACCTTGAACAAACTTTCTAAAATGTTTTGATTTATTCAACGGTTCACTTTTATATTTCAAGTACAGATTTTACATTTCCATATGATTGAGAAAAGTTCTCTAGTGTACTTGAAATTATATTGGATTGTTATCATTGTACATCAATTGTTATATCATATTGATCTAAGTCAAAATTCATATTGCTAAACCATTCAAGTGTTGTAAATTGAAGAAAGTGGTGTACTTTCTTCAAGTGTTGTAAATTGAGGAAAGCGGTGTTCTTTCTTCAAGTTTTATAAACTAAGATAGTGGTGTGCTATCTTAGGGTGATTGTTAGGAGTTTGTAACAAAGGTCCTAGGGTGGGACTTGTACTTATTCTAACAATAGTGGAAAATCTCTTGTAGTGTGCAAGAGGACTGGATGTACC
>NC_021163.2:54282251-54293583 GCF_000331145.2 Cicer arietinum | reverse complement strand
CCCCCCCGCTCTTAGGCGCGCTTCTGTTCTTACAATTGGCATCAGAGCAGGTTCTGGTAATTTGCTCCTCGATCCTTATTAATGGCTTCCGCACAACAATTTTTTGAGATGGTGGTAGTAGCAATAAAGAAGATGGTCCCTATGTTCCAAAAACAGTCCTCGACAATAAAGAAGAATAAAAAATTAAAGCTTCATGGACAAATGATGACAAGAGGAAAGTGCTTTTTGATAAGAAGGCCAAAAATATGTTACAATCAGCACTTGGAATGGATGAATTCTTTTGTGTGACACATTGCAAAACGGCTAAAGAAATCTGGGATACACTTGAAGTAACACATGAAGGAACTATTGAGGTAAAATGTTCCAAACTCAACACAATATCTCAAGAATATGAACTGTATCGAATGCAGCCCAGAGAATCTATTCTGGACTTGCAGAAAATATTTTCTCATCTGACCAACCACTTGACGACGCTTGGAAAAATCATCACTAATGATGAATTGAACCTTAAAATTATGAGATCATTAACAACGGCATGACAACCTAAAGTAACGACAATTTCTGAAAAGAAAAGCCTATTAAAGATGTCTCTTTCTGCACTTTTTGGAAAACTTCAAGAACATGAAATTGAACTTGAAAGGCTAAAACAAAATTAAATTCAAGAAAATAAGCCAAAGAGCATTGCCTTAAAAGCGGAGTCAAAAGAGAAAATCAATGATGAGAATTCTGATGAAGATGAGAATGTCACCTCCCTTGTAAAGAAATTTGGTAAGTTCCTTCAAAATGAAAAAACTTATAAAATTGGAAAGAAAAGAAAAAGTTTCAGGGAGAAGGATGTCTCCACTTCGAATCACAACTTCACTTGTTTTGAGTGTGGCAAGCAAGGACACATAAAAGCAGAGTGCCCAAATATTAAGAAAAGTGCTCACAAGAAGAAAGAATTCAAAAAGGCATATATAGCATGGGAGGACAATGAAGTCAGTTCATCTTCGGAGTCGGAAAGTGACGAATATGCAAATGTTGCATTGATGGCATCACACCAATCCGACGAAGAAGAAGAGGTTAGTAACAAACTCTTCTCATAATAATGATACTAATAGTGAATTATTTATTGAGTATAATGATGCTCAAAATGCAATTAAAGAATTACTTATGGAATGTAAAAATCTGTTCAAAATAGTGTCAACTCAAAAGAAACAAATTTCATCTCTTAAAGAGAAAATTGACACTATAGAAAAAGATTCTGAAAAACTAAAACAGAATGTTACATGCAATAAGTGTGATTCTCTTTCTTTCAAAATTGTCCAATTAAATAGAGTAACTGAAAGATATGAAAAAGGACAAGTTGGATTGGAAAATGTTTTAAATATGCAAAGATATTCAAATGACAAAAGTGGTCTTGGTTATTCAAAATTTGATAAACCAAGTATAAATAAAAGTATCTTTGTTAAAGCAAGTGATCAATCCAAAGAGAAAGTTATAATTATGCAAAGAGATCATCATTTTAAAGAAAAAATAATTCAAAATAAATCTCATATACATACATATAAAAGTAAATATACTCCTACATGCTTTTATTGTGGTCAAAATGGCCACACCCCTAATGCTTGTCATTTTAATAAATTTGGTGTTCCAAATGGGCATTATGTGTGGGTCAAGAAAGGTACTAATACAAGGTATTGATTCTTTATAAGTCACTTATCTTCAACATCTAAAATCTTCACTTGATATGTTGATAAATTTGATTCTTTAATGTTTATGTGTTCTGTAAATATGAAAATGTGCTTTACATTTTGTCTTTTTAGTGAAAATTTCGTTTAAAAACAAAATTGTAATATCGTAGCCGAATACACATTGTATGTATTCGAATACATGTTTCCAGAAAATCCTATATTTCAATACAACAAGTGTGTAGTCTAATATATATTCGCGATTTTCCCTATATATGCTTAGTATTTTGTTTGTTGTTTTTTTCCTTCTTTTTGATCATGTCAAAAGAGGGAGAAAATTGGTATGTTGTTGTTGTTAAAAACTTTTGTAGGTCTTCAAAATGTTTAAAACATGATGGCATGAACTCAAGCTCAAAGGGGGAGTAATCATGTATTACGGGGGAGAAAGATTAAAACGATCAAACACTTTGAAGTCTCAACAACAACAACAACAACAACAACAACAACAAGGTTTTGTCATTATCAAAAAGGGGGGAGAATGTAAAATACATGTTTTTGATGAAGACAAAGACCAAGGAAAGTGATCAAGTTGCAAGCTCAAAAAGAAGTCAAACATCAAAGACAACTATCATCAAATATGCTAGAAGTTTTATAATGTAAAGGTACATGATGCAATCTAATATTCGTATATTTCAAATGCACATGAGAACCTTTCGTTGTAGCATATGCATCAAAAGGATTTTCAAAGTGTCAAAATATATAAATAATGTTTGAAAATAATATTTTTGGCAAAATAAAATGTTGTATTCGAATACAACATGTTGTAGCCGAATACAGACAAGTCAGTAGCTAAAATTGAATATCTGTTTTCGACTAACACATGGTGTAATCGAATACGAGTGCTAAGTCAGTTGCTAAAACTAAACATCTGTATTCAAATACGAGACAGTGTAGTCGAATACGAGTGCTAAGTAAGTAACTAAAACTGCACATTTGTATTCGACTAAAACCTGGTGTAGCCGAATACAAAACCAAGTCAGTGGCCAAATTCAAACATCTGTATTCGAATACAAGTTTCAAAATTCAAATAAAACTGAACGTTAAAAGGATGTGTATTCGACTACACACAAGCTGTAGTCGAATACAACTGGAAACAATGCAATTTTTCAATTCTGAAATGGTTCCGGATCATTGCATTTCTTCATCAAACCTCTAGGAACGAAGGCCACTAATTTGAAGTGATGTCTATGGATAATAAATACTCCATTACATCAGTTTAATAAACAACCAATCCTACAACCAAACCTTGAACAAACTTTCTAAAATGTTTTGATTTATTCAAAGTTTCATTTTATATTTCAAGTACAAATTTTACATTTTCATATCATTGAGAAAAGTTCTCTAGTGTACTTGAAATTAAGTTGGATTGTTATCATTGTACATCAACTGTTATATCATATTGATATAAATCAAAATCAATATTGCTAAACCATTCAAGTGTTGTAAATTGAGGAAAGTGGTGTACTTTCTTCAAGTGTTGTAAATTGAGGAAAGCGGTGTTCTTTCTTCAAGTTTTATAAACTAAGATAGTGGTGTGCTATCTTAGGGTGATTGTTGGGAGTTTTTAACAAAGGTCCTAGGGTGGGACTTGTACTTATTCTAACAATAATGGAAAATCTTTTGTGGTGTGCAAGAGGACTGGATGTACCCTTGGTTATACAGGATAAACTGATGTGTTCTTTATTTTTCTACCATTTATCTTTTCCATACACTATCTTAAATCAGAAAAATCAAACACCAAATCTCTAAAAACAAGAAAATTTCTAAACACCTAATTCACCCTCACTCTTAGGTGCGCCTCTGTACTTACATCACTCAATTATGAAAGAAAATACCATATAGTTGCTCTCTATAATTTACCTATAAAACATAACATATAGATTTAGTTAATAATAATTTAGTTCATTTAATTAGGTGAAATGAAACACATTCCAAGTACATTTTCAATTTCAACTATTTCTTTGAGAAAAAATATTACTAGTTTTACTCCTTAAAATAACGTTTAGATTATATTACCAAACATTCAACAAATTTAACTTAAGTCTCACAACGAGAGCAATTTTTAAAATATTAAGCACATCTAACAAGTTAATAACATTATAATATATTTACAATCAATCACTCTATTAAAACACACTTTATATATAATCAAAGAGAAAGACAAAAAAAAAAAAAAAAAAGTCAATGAGTATACTATTTCACAATAACATACATTTAATAATTAAATTGATTCAATTGACATAAGCGATGAACATATTTTTCAATTATTTCAATAATAAAATTAAAAGGTACTTTTAACAAAATAATGAATTATCTAGCCTCTTTTATCAACAATGAGTCGATGAGGTAACTACTCCTCCTACCCATGGAGTCAATTAGTTAAAGCAACTATAACGGTAGAAATTCAAATTCAAACATGGATAATTAAAAGTATCTTTAATGTGGTTCAAGAGTGCAAAGGCGGCACCGCAACTTCTACTATTTACTTCAAGTTAAAACTCATTTAATTACACATTCACAATAATTTATTTGTAATTTACATCAAGTTACAAAACAAAAGAAATCACACTAATATTAATATGAATCAACAATCAAAATAAAGAAATATATAATTACTTCACATTTTAAACACACCCAATTATTGTAAACACTATACACTAATTCTGAACACTTAAAATACCTAAAATACAAACACTTTCATATTCACATCCAAATAATTAAACCAATTATTTGGCATAATGATTCAACATTTACTTGACAAATCAAACTCTAATTCTAAACTTATAACAAATTCTTTTAGCAATCTAACCATTCCAAATTTATGATTTTTTTTTGCTAATACTCGTCAGTTAAAAGTTATAACAAGCTACACCAAACATTTTTGAAGTATCAATAAATAATTATTTGATTAAAAAAAACGACACGTTACCAAACCAAATTGAATCATAAACCACTTTCAAGGTTACACAACAATAAAAAATTAATTTCTAGACTTAAATTATTATAAAAAATATCACTAATCATTTAATGCCAAAAAAATCATTGAGAATTCAAATTTTTCTTTAATTAACTTACTTTTCAATAAATCACATCTAAGTAAGAACAACTAAAATAAATCACATTTCTAAATAAAATAAAATAAAATAAAAATCAATCATGTGTATTATTAAAATCTAAACCATTTCCAAAATTTCACTAGTACTTTAATCATCAAAACACATTTCTAAATAAGTAGTCACTATAAAAATTATTATTTTTAACTTATATTTTGAAAGAAACTTTAAAGTATAAATATAGATAGATCGGAAATTTTTCAATAAATTAACATTTTTTGGAAATAATTTCAATTTCTTTTCATATTTCCTCAAAATTAGTTTTTTTTCGTATTCTAATTTCCTTCTCTTTCTCAATTAGTCTTTGAGACATTTTATCATTTGACCTTTTTTTTTTTGTACCATTGTAAATCACTAATGATATTAGTTATTAAAATCTAAAATTCTAATATCAACTTAAACTCAAATGAGTTCAAAATATCAGAGTCAATAAATCAACCATTTTAAATAAATATCACAACGTCCTAACATCACGACTAAATATTCTAGCATAAACAAAGTTTGACCATACACACCAGCCCCCTTTAAACAAATGAAACATGACCAAAACTTGACTAACGTAATAACAAAATCCTTTTTATTTTCTTTAGAACAACCCATAGTAGAACATGATATAAATATTCAACTATTTTTAAATAAGAATCACAAATTGTCTTTAAAATTGAAAACACTTAGGAAAGAAAATACAAACCTAATTAAAAAAGTTAATGTTTTAAAGAATCAAAGTATTGAATTTAAAACAGAAAATATAACTCTGAAAATTGATGTTACTGAACTTAAAATAGAAAATGCAACTCTGAAAACTGATATTACTAAACTAAAGACTTAAAACACAACTATAAAAACTGATAATTTTTTATATTACTAAACCTCGAATAAATGGAGAGTTCGCAAAACCGTCGAGATTCGACTGATAAATTATGCGGAATATAAAAATCAAAATTAAATAATTAGTAATAATTTTAGGAGAAAAAATTGAGTCAAAATGACGAGAAAAAAAATGCATAAAAGGTCACACTAACTCGTTGGAACGTCCGAAGAGTTCGACGTCAACTTCATCAAAAAATGCAAATGAGTAGTGCTTCAAGAAGTTTTCAATGAAAGGAATCCAAAAACGAGGTCAGTTTTTTGAGACGACAAACACGGCGATCAGAATCGACCAAAAATAGCTCACTCAAGGAAAAAACCACAACTGTTTCTGATGAAACGGAGCCACGATCGATATAATTGATGCCAAAAATGGATTTTGTGGCCAATTTTGTGTAGGATAGAGGTTGGGATCGATTCAAATGGCAAAAAATTGGTGGGAGTGAATTTGAGAGAAAAAGGTTTCCTGGTTGCGCATTACTTGGCCTAAGGCATCTATTTTTTGTTTTTATTTTTTATATAATTGCTGAAGGAGGGGTGCAGATAGCAGATGTAGGCCCAACACAGCGGAGTACAGACAGAGGCAGAAATGAGGGTGTAATGAGTAACTCACAAATGTAGGAAAGAAAAGCCCACAAGTAACAATAATAGCCCAATTAATATGCAGAAGTAGAAAATATGGGTGTAAATAGTCGTCTGATCTAAAATTCATTTTCTAGTATTTCTAAATGTCCTTAATAAATAAATAATTTATTTTACTAATCCACACTAGAAAACCTTTCTCCAAAATACTCATTTTAACATAATATCATTTTTACTTAACATAGATAAATCTAATTTTAACCAAAATATTCATATTCAAAATAATAACTATAATTATTACTATAATATTTTTCAAAATAATCACATAAAAATATATCGTCTTTATAGAATAATCAAAATGATGAAATAAATAAATATAACATCAACAATTTACATTAATTACTAAATCAAAATAAATATTTATAAAATCATCATACCATAGCAACTATATAAAAATAAAGAAAATAAATATCAATATTACTAATATCTTATGATAATTATTTTTAAAATAAATAATTAAAATAAGATGTAGTTAGAAATAATTAAATAGAATTATGTGCATGCTTAACAATAATCAAACATACAAGAAAAATATCACATTAACTAAGAGGGCACATATACACGTAAAATCGCCGAAAATCTTATTCTTTACAATATGTACACTAAAATACTATTATTGTTAGAAAAATATATAAAATATAAAATATAAAATATAAAATTTATTATTTATATCACTCATTTAATCTAATATGTACACAATTAACACACCATGGAAAAAACACATATAAAGAAAATTAATCACAAAATTTATTAACATGTATTCTAAAATAATTTTATCACCAAATTAATTATTTAGAATACTATTTCATTAATAAAATAGTTTATTATGAAAATTGGGGTGTTCCAAGACCCCATCCTTTAACAATCTATCCAATTGCAACTTTTCCTTAATTTTTTCAATCATTGCACCATTAGTGCTAAAAATATCTAAAGTGATAGTGAACAATTTTGTATCAATGTTTCAATGCATCAAACATTCAACCAGTGCATTACAAAGTATTTCACTTGTACGAGGGACATAAATATATAAAAGAAAAACTAACATAATAAGATTCACATTTAATGAATAATATAAATAATATTCAGTCAAAGTAGTATTCGAAGAAATTATAACTACCTCAAAATTTGACTTTGTAAATTCCAATTTTCACAATGTAATGAGCAATGATAGTCATATACCTTTTTTTTTTATTGCTCAAAGTCCATATGTCAGAAGTAATGGTCACTCTTTGTGGGAGAGTTTCTCACAACTTCAAAATTATTGTTCTCTGGACTTCGTATAATTTAAGTATCTCTTTTTTTTTTTTTTTTTTTTTTTTTTTTTTTTATATATATATAATATTTCTACAAGAAACTTGAAATAATAGTTGAAGAGAGGCTGAGTATCTCCTAAAACCAATATGTTCCGCTACTTAAAGTGGATATTCATCCAAATAATTGCATATGCAAACTCTTTCATAGCATTTTTAGCATCATATATTCCAATCCCCAACTCCTTTTTACTTTGCAAGATCTTAGCTGTAAGAAATGTTTGTCCTTTATTTTGTCTCATTGTAGCCGAACATGGAGTACATATTTTCATATGTTCGTCCAAGTGTGACGTCTCATCTCTTGCTCTCCCACCAAGAAATTTCTTGCAATAATTACATTTAGCTTTATATTTCCCATCAACTTTGACCTTTGTAAAATGATCTCATACAATACTTTTAAGCCTATTGGAACGATCTTCAATTATTTCATCCACCATATTATGATTTGTCTCGTCATGAGGTATTTACACGGTTTCATTTGGTATAGAAATATTAACCGGCGGATTACAACTTTCATTCATTGTTGATTGATGTGAACTTGCTTATGAAATAAGTTGACATGATATTGGTTAAGACGTGCCATCAATTTCCATTTCTATATTTTATAAAGTTGCACATAAAACAAATTAAATTCATGAATTTATAAAAAGCTTTGATGAACAGTATAAATAAATAAATAAAAGATTTAGATTAATCATCTAACATCCAAAAAACGATATTTAGATTATTCTAATTTTTAAAAACAAATTTATCACTAACAAAGTAATCATATTTAAATCATAATAAATCAAGAATCACAAACAAGCTTAATCAAGAAAAAAATTATTATTATAAACCAAAATCATTAAGAATAAATCAAAATTAATCAAGAATTATAATAAACCAAAATTATTATAAATCAAGTTTCATAAACCAAATCAAAATAAACTAAAAGAACTATACCTAGATTATTCTAATTTTTAAAAAATAGATTTAGCACTAACAAATTAATCGAACTTAAACCATAATAAATCAAGAATCACAAACAAGTTTAATAAAGAAAAATATTATTATTATAAATCAGAATTATTAAAAATAAACCAAAAATAATCAAGAATCATAATAAACCAAAACTATTATAAATCAAGAATCATAAACCAAATCAAAATAAATCAAAAGAACTATATTTAGAATATTCTAATTTCTAAAAAGGTATTTAGTACTAACAAATTAATCGGTTTTTAACCATAATAAATCAAGAATCACAAATAAATTTAATAAAAAAAAATATTATTGTTATACACTACAATTATTAAGAATAAATCAAATTTAATCAAAATTAATCAAAAGTAGTTTTCTGTTACAACTGTACATTGGTCTAAATGGACGAAAATGTGAGATATTTTAAAAAACTCATAACTAGTATAACATATTCTCTCAACATGTTTAGCTTATGATTTTTGTTTTCACTAAATAGGTGAAGATTCTCAGGAAAGAATCCTACTGGTACAAAAACATTGGTTTAATGGTTACATATCACAAATAGAATAAACCAAAACAAATTAAGTAAGAATCACAAACATACAAGCAGAGAATCACAAACATAGATGAGTGCAAGAATCACAAATATACAAGCAAGAATCACAAACATATTAAGAAAGAATCACAAACAAGTGGCAAGATTTAGCCAAAATCACATACATACAAGCAAGAATCACAAGCGGCTCACAGAGGAGGACGAGACGAAAATGACGGGTGACGACCGAAACAGAATATAACCCGCACGGTTCGTGGAATATATAAACTTTAACCTATTAGTATTATTGTGAATAAGATTTTAAAATTTTAAAAATAATATTATTTCAGTTCAATATTTTAAATAATAAGATTTTTGGCGATTTGACTTGTATATGTGTGTACGTAGTAAATGTGATATTTTCTTGTGCGTTTAAATGTTGTTAAGGGTGTACATATATAGTTATATTTCAATTATTTCTAACTATTTTTTATTTTTAGTTATTTATTTGATAAATAATCACTTTGAAATATTAATAATACTGAGATTGATTTCCTTTATTTTTATATATTTTCTATCGCATTGTGATTTTATGCATATTTATTATGATTTAGTAATTAATATAAATTATTAAATTTATATTTATTTATTTTATCCTTTTGACTATTCTATAAAGATAGTAGTATTTTCATGTGATTATTTTTATGAGAGTTTTGGTTATTAATGTTTTTAAAAATATTAATTACTTTATTTTACAAAATATTAGTAATATTTTAGTAATGAAATTGTATTAAAGAAATAAGTTTTGGTAATTATTGGTTTAATTTTAAAAAAATAAAATAAAGGAGTAAAATGTGTTTTATAGGTTAAGTCTATATTCAAGAGTAAGAGCTAATAATAATAATAATAATAATAATAATAATAATAATAATAATAATAATAATAATAATAATAATAATAATAATAATAATAATAATAAACAAAAAAAAAATAAATAAAGGAAGGGAAAAAAAAGAGAAGACCGAGAACATCATCTTCTTCTTCATATATGCCTCTGCCTCGATAACCTATTTCCTCTCCATCTTCTCTCTTCGACTATGACCATTATAGTGGGTGTCGTGTAAAATCGCGACCACATTTGTGATCATTTTGATCTCTTATTTCATTCCCAACCTGAATCACAAATTGAAACGCTCTATTCTTCTTAGTCAAAAATCACAACTCCACCTTTTGATCAAGATTCTAGCTACCACGACTAACACTAACGAAAACCGAGATCATATTTGGACTCCACAAAACACGCTATTCCATCACATATGGTTGAAATCGCCAAACGTTACACTTTAAAAAATAGTTTTCCACTATTGTCGCAGTTGTTTTCTTGAATTACTGTCATCACGTTCATTGTCTTCAAAAATTGATATTGCTTTTGCATTCCTCTTCCAAAATCATTAAGAATCACTACTCATTTCCGTGTTTCAATGAAGTTGACGTCGAACTCAATCGCTCCATCGCGTCGGTGGGGCCTTTCCTAATAACTTGTTTCACTTTGTTTTAAATATTTTTCTTCCCCTAACATTTTTATTATTTATGTAACACTGAATTTTATGTTCTGTGTAAATTATCAACCTTATTTCATTGACTTTGCAAATTTGTTGATGCTTTTGGACTCGTTTGTTGTGCGTTGTCGACATGTCATGGTTGTTGAAAATTGTTCTGACTCTTATATCGTACGAAAGCGTCAAACTGAGATATGGGGTGAGAGTGAGTTCAAATTCATGAATGTAAATTAAGTGAGATGAACAGGAAAACCGTATTTCCCATAATTCATTCGAGGCTCGCTACGTACGGCTAAAGCCTTTTGAGTAATAATTGAATAATGTGAAAAATATGAATTTGATGAGGTTAGAATATGAGTTAGAAACTTTTATAGGGTGTTGTTTGATTTTATTTCGAAGATCGTGTGGTAGTTGAATTATTTTAGAATTGTGTATTTGACATATTATGTATTTCATTTATATCCACCTTGATATTGTTATATGATATAAAATATGATGAATTGTTATTAATTCAATTTCAATTGAAGTGGTGTGTGTGAATCATTTAGTATTATTATATTTGAGTGAAAATCATATATTGTTGAAGTTTGTGTATTATGATGATAAATTTTGAATG
>NC_021163.2:54278138-54280385 GCF_000331145.2 Cicer arietinum | reverse complement strand
TTATATATTAATTAGACCTATAAATTATTATATATTAATTATTAACTATTTTATTTTTTAATTTTTAATATAGGAACAACTTCAACAAATCATGAAAGAATGAGATGATCATCAAGCTACTCTTCCTCCTGTTCAGCGAGCTGGTCCAGTGTAGCGGAAACAATATGAGACCGCAAGTTTTATGCACATCAGTGGTGGCATGTACAAAGGGCGTGTGCTGGGTGCCGGTAGTTTATCATCAACCTTTGTTAAAGGTCCAATCGGCTATATTTAGACTGAGACGTCTTCTTCTTATGCTAGTACGGATCGATCTCATCGTTCGTCGATTGATAATCTTGACCAGTTAAAGAAGCAATGGGCAAGTGAGCAAGAAGAAAAGACACAACAGCTGATACAAGCCACAATTGATAAATTTAATAAGGAATGGAAACAAAAGTTTCAAGAGCAGCAACAGCAGTTTCAAGAGCAGCAACAGCAGTTTCAGCAGCAACAACAATTTCAACAACAACAATTTTCATTTCCTCCTGTGTTTCATCAGCAGTTCCCGCCTCGGCCTCAATACTTGCATCAACAACCACTATTCCAACATCAACAAAATTACTCTCAATACTCCCAGCAGCAGCAACCGCCTCCAAATTTCCAACAACAACACCAAGATCCTCCAAACTCTGCCTTCCAGCAACAACAGCAGCCGCCAATGTTTCAACAACAACAATGTTTTCATAATTATCAGTATGCTCCGTCCTCTTCACATCAACTTCCTCAACCTCAACCAGATCATCAAACTGCATAACGACCAACTATGCCAACAGCTGCGTTGATCAGACCAGATTTAAATCAACCTCAACCAGCTAGGGTTCCTCCTTCGACTAGTGGTGGTGCCATTGAAGATGAAATTCAATTTCAAACCAGGATGTCTCCTCCAACACAAATTAATAATACTTTTGAGGGACTTCTTTCGTCGGGTAACATTGCAGGAAATAATGATGGTGGGAGTGGAGCTGATCAGAGGAATTATTATGAGGATTGATGTCATTTGAATAATTTCATAATTTATTTTTGGGTTGTATGAACACATATTAATTATGTTGTCTTAATTAATTATTGTGTGTTTAATTTTGGGTTTGTAAGACATTATTTATAAATTTTGGCTTTGTAAGACATTATTTGTTAATTTTGGAATGCATGTTTTATTTGATTTTGTGGTAATTACTTTAATTATTACTAATACTATATTTTTATATATAATATTTATTTTAATTGTAATATTTAATTTTAATTTTAATTTTATTTAAATTTAATTTAAATTTAATTTAAATTTTGTTTTATTTGTAATTTAAATTAATCTTTAATTATAATTATAATTTAAATATTTTATTTTAAATTTAATTTAAACTTTTAATTATATGATATTATATTTTAAATTTAATTTAAATTTAAATTTAATTATAATTTTTATTTATTATTTAAATTTAAATTTATATTAATTTATTATATATAATATTATAATACAATATTAATGTTGAATTTAAAAAATTAATTTTTTAACATACGTAATATTTTGTGGCGGCCTAAGCCCTCACAAAATATTTATTTTTTAATCTGATGGTACTTTATGGCGGCCTAAACCCTCACAAAGGAGGGATTTGTGGCGGCCTGGGCCCTCACAAAGGCTGAATTTTTTAAAATCAGCATGTCCTTTGTGGCGGTCTGTGCCCTCACAAAGGCAGGTTTTTGTGGCTGCAAAGGCCCTCACAAAGGCAGCATTTTGTGGCTGCAAAAGCCCTAACAAACGGCAACGTGTTTTACAAACTTTGTGGCTGCAAAAGCCCTTGATGACTCTTCATCATATGCATATTTTCCCACTATTTTAGTCTTATTTATCCTCAACTACTAGTTAAATTTAGGATTTAATTGATATATTTTGTTGATTTTTGTTCTTTGAGTTAAATTAAATGTTTTATGTTTTATTTTAGTGATTAAGTAGGAATTTTTCGTAATTTTACATTGCGTTGCGTTTTGGTGCAGTGCTGAATTTTGGTGAGAAATCAACATGACACATGTAGAGTATTTCAGCCATATCTGGTGTTGTAGATGTCCAATTGGAGTCAAACCAAATGCAAATGAAAGCTAGGATCCATAGCTACAACTTTCATGAAGACACCGGAACCAAATGCAGACTCGAAAGAGGAGAAAAATGCAATATACGCCAGATAGCAGATGCTGAGCGCTGGAGCGCGCCCAAGC
>NC_021163.2:54271395-54273995 GCF_000331145.2 Cicer arietinum | reverse complement strand
ATCTTTTTCACTCTTGGGAACTTGGGAGACTTGTGCCCTAGCATAGAAACTCAAAGACGGCCGTTTCTAACGCCATTGAAGCAGTTTTATCAAGAATCATCCATGAATCATTCTTGTAATTCTTCTTTAATCCTTATCTTTTGTATCTCTGTCATGAGTAACTAAACCCTATTTGTTAGGGATGAGTGTAACCAGATGAAACCCTTATTTTTCTGATTTGATTTCTAGTTATATGAATGAGTTTATTGAATTATTTTTCTCATCTCTGTGCTTAATGCTTTTTATTGCTTGATCAACATTAAAATGTTCTACGATTTGTATTTTGAAACGGAAGTGGACTTTACAAATGCTTGAGATGAGAAATTCATGAATTTGTAGTCTAGGGATAGATGCAGGACATGAAACCAATTAAATTAGTTGCAAAGCAATAATTTACAAGAGAATTTCTATACGGTAATGCTTAATTCTAATCTTAAATCCACTAAGGAATTAGGGGTTACTTTGGAATTAAAGGTTCTGTCACTAAGACATTAGGGCAAGAATAATAAAGAGAATTCGGTAATAATTCAATAAAGGAATTCAGTAACTAGGATCAAATTAGACACCAAGGTTGGATTCAAAGTGAAACTCATCCCTGACATTTTTCTCATTATAAAAGATCAATTTCATTATTGTTGTTAATTTCAAACATTATTTCAATCAACTTGGGAACCTTTTTGTTCAATTCTAGTAATCAAATATAATTCAATAGTAAAACGCAATCCTTGAGTTCGACACTCGGTATTACCGTTTTAATATTACTTGCAACGATTCAGTACACTTGCTGAAACGCTATCAGCCCTCACAAAAGTTTGTGACCAGCTTATTTGTGACTGCCTAAGGCCGCCACAAATAGCCTCTTTGTGGCTGCTAGTTGCCCTTTGTGAGGGCTTTTGACCCTCACAAATTCCTTCTTTTCTTGTAGTGAAAGCATATTGTTAATTGTGATTTGATATGATATGGTGTTTAATTAATGTTTTACGTTTTCTTCTCAATTATATTATACTATTACATGTTTTTGAAGCCCACTCCTCGTTGCTTGTGTTTGGCGCTTGCGAGAGTGCAATTATTTTAGGTTATCGATTGGTGATTCATGCTCTGATAGATGATACTGAATGAGAGTAATTTGTTGTGTTTTATTGAGTTATGAACTAATTTTTGTTTTGTAAACTTTATCGATCAATTGTGTTATATTTGATATTTTATTTAGAGGTAAAAACTAATTATCACAAAGTTTTAAACATGTTTTTATGTGAAATATTTGTTTAATAAATCTTAACTATATTTGATATTAAAATATTTTTAATTAAGAATTTTTATGCAACTGTCTTGTGTAAGTCTGAGTGTGATGTCCTGAACTTTATATTTTAAAAGAAATTTTTTATACTCTATTTTTGAACCACTGCGAATCTTTTTCAAAACTAGTGCATTTTATTTTTTATTTTAAATTGAGTTTAGAGTGTCACATTAGTAGTATCAGAGCAGGTCGGTTGAATCCAACCATGTGTGTATTAAGTGTTCTTCGATATGTTTCCTTTGGGTTTTAATTGTTTGTATGCAATTTTTGTGGTGTGATTTTAGTACTAAGTTAGTCCTCTTGTTTTCCTTGAATTGCCGAGGATTATCAAGAGTTAGGCCTATTATTTAGGCCACTAGGTTGCATGTTATTTTTTTGTTTGTATTTTATGCCTGTGTGTGTAATTGATTGAGTGAAGTTTGTTGTTGTTTTTGTGTTTAGCCTTATGTTTCCGCCTTATTACTAACTTGTCGTGATATTTATTATTTGCGCTTACTGAATTCTCTTAATTGCATAGGTGTAATTAGATGTTGCATTATGGATTAACTATGTGTTCATGTTATTACTATCATTCTTTTATTGTTATTATTAAGTTACTACCCTCGAGCAATTTATTAGTAGATGTGTAATTAAAAGAATTTTAACATCGGTGAATGGAGTGAAAGTCATACGTCACTTTTGCACTCTGAAACTGTCTTAAAGAGTCATTTAATTACACACGATTGTGATTACATATGCCTGTGAAAAAAAAAAAAAAAACCTAATTTGTAGTTGTTTGTGTTCATAATTTTAAGTTCATAATTTGTCTATTATTTTTGCCTCTGACTGTAAGATAAATAAGAATTGTGGCCTTATTGTCTTGGGACTTTTATGAATACGTTGGAGAAAGTTATTTTTAGTCGTCATTTTTGTGTGTTCATGGCTAAATCTTTGGTAATCAAAATATGAAACTAGTAATAGAAATGAGGTCATGTAGATGAGTAGCATGGTGCTTATGGATATTTATGATTATGTGATTTTTTTTTTTTTTTTTGAACTTTTGAATGAAGCAAATCAAAATCTATGATTGTTTGTTAACTCTAAAAGAAAATGTTGTGTTGATTTTTAATTTGTTCAAGTTTTAATTATTATCAGTATTATTTTAAATTATTTTAAGTTGTTTAAGAATTTTCCCTAATCAAATTCTTTATGAAAGTTTTTACTAGCAAAATTTTTATTCTGTATGTCACTCTTGTATATAAAATTTTTACTCTTGTATAGCTTG
>NC_021163.2:54223435-54271382 GCF_000331145.2 Cicer arietinum | reverse complement strand
TATATATATATATATATATATATATATATATATATATATTCTCATGTACTCATTTACCATTTTTTCAATCTAATCTATTATATATATTAAAATAGATTCTTACATAAACATCGTCTAATATTGTGTCATTTTATTCAAATATTTTCACTTCAACAAAAATAACATGTGGCACATCTAAAATTAGTGTTTCTTCAATCAATCTCTACAATTAGTGTTTTATTAAAGAGCAATGATATTTGAACACAATTTTAAACACAAATACATGTGGCTCCCACATAGTCTCTCTTCATTTAATTTTCCTCTTTTATATTTTCTACACAATCTCTCTCTTTATTTAATTTCCCCCTCTTTTTATTTTCCCCTTTTTTATCTCTCTTTTTTTACTTTTTTTTTTCTTCCTCTATAAAAATAAACTTCACAGATTCATCTTTCTTTTCTTTCATAATTCCTCCTTTTTCATTTTATTTACTTATTTTAATCAAAAACTTTATAAAGTAACTATGACATTCTAATCAAACAATATAAATTTGGTTAATGGCTTTAAGAAACATGGACTACACTTAATATTGACTAACAATTCACAACCCTAACTTTTATACGAAAATAATGCATTAACCACTTATTATACTTTATTAACCAATAATGTTTACACTATTAACCAGAAAATGAAACAAAAAAAAACCAGAAAACCGTGTATGAGCCAAAAACAACAAAAAGTAAACCGTTAAGAAAATATCAGAAGAACTAAAATAAAATAAAAATCTATTTTAAATAATAAAATAAAAATCTAAGAAGTGTAGATTTGGAGAGCAATGTGTAAAAAAATAAAAGTGAAAAATAAAATCTAGGTCAACACAAAAATTAGCTGATTCATCTAAAAGAAAGAGAGAGAGAAAAGAGAGAATGAAAGAGGAAAAAGATGGATGAAGATGAAAAAGACTATAGAGAAAAGAGAGAAAAGAAAGAGAGAAGAGAGAGATTGTGGTGTTTAATTTGATTTTATTGTTAATCAATGAAGAGAGAGTAACAGAGGTATATGAATGAAGAGAGAGAATATAAATATGTATAAATGTGTATAGCGTATACGTATACCGTAGTTGTGTTTATATTTGTGTTTAAAATTGTGTTTAAATAACATTTCTCTTTATTAAAAACAAAACTGAAACTCCAATATTTATTTTGTCGTTATATTTTGCTTAATAACTCTTATTATTGCATTGCACTATTGTGCCCCTCCAATTCTGAATTTGTAATTGTTTAAATGGGCATTATATTATTTTTCTTGTAACCATTTTAACACGCATTATGCAATTAACTTTTATATCGCAGTCTTATGCTATTAAATTTTATATCGCAGGATCACGACACTACTACGAGAAAAAATTCTTACGTAAGTTTTCACATCCCCACTTTATCAACTCTAAAGGAAATCCTTTTGCAACTCAATTATTTTCAAAGAAGTAGATATATATAGTTGGATAATTCTATTTTTTTTTTTTGTGCCTTTTGAGTAAGTGGTATTTTATAATATATTATACCTATTTGCTCATTTTTCTCAAAATCTTGATTGTTCTTAGTTAGAGTATTGTTTTGGCAGACATATTAGATCTCATCTACAACATGAAAGTACATTGACTCCTCAAAAGATAAAGAAGACTGTCCGTATTCAGCTTTACATGAGTGTTATTATTTTCACAATTACACTTTATCAACTCTAAAGGACATCTCTTTGCAACCCAATTATTTTCAAAGAAGTAGATATATATAGTTGGATAATTCTTTTCTTTTTTGTGCACAAATAGCTTTTGAGTAATTGATATTTTGTAACATATTATACCTATTTGCTCATTTTTCTCAAAACCTTTATTGTTTTTAGTTAAAGTATTGTTTTTGCAGACATATTTGAAATCATCTACGACATCAAAGTATATTGGCTCCTCAAAAGACAAAGAACATTGTCCATATTCAACTTATAGTGTTATTATTGTGTCTTCTGGAGAAAACTATTTACCATTTATAGATAAAAGAATAGTGTTTAATATTCAGATTAAAAAATTATTTGTTATTTTTTTACGGAGATGTTTTATGTTGAAATTTTTTTAAAAAATACTACCAATTTAAAGTTATTACATCTGTTTTACTTCTACTCAACAGAACATACGAGTTGTTTGTGAAAATTCTCAAGTCATGTTGTATAGAAGTCTCATACTCAAAATATTGAAATTTAGATTTGTCATTTCTTTGACAGAGTTAGAATGAAATGAATACCAAATGACTAAATCATTTTTATATTTTTCTAACAATATTTTGACAATAAATTTAGATTTGATAACACAAAAAAAGAGCATGGGTAATCTGATTTTGCGATAGATAATTACATATATTAATATTTATTAAAATACTTTTAAGATTTTTAACACTAAATATAATTTATGAATTTTTTTTTGTAGGATGATCAACACTATAGATTTTTAATACTAAAATATATGAATTAGTTGCAATTACGTTATGCAAAATATTTTACATATTCTCAAATGTGTGTTTGTCAACTCATATATAATAATTACTCAAATAAACTCACTTGAAGAAAAATATTGTCAAACAAAATGAATAAATTATATTATTTTTGAAATTTTAAAATCTTATTCACAATACTACTAATAGGTTAAAGTTTATATATTCCAAGCAACGTGCGGGTTATATTCTAGTTCAATATGAATTCTAAAGATTTTTCCATTCTACCAAGCTCTCAAACTTGTTTCTCAATGAAGTGAATCTCCGTCCCTTTTATCTTATAATTTGTAACATCCTTTAAAGATTTTTTGCGATATTTGCAATATCTTTGAACTGAAATTAAGCTTTTAATGTTATATATATTGCAAAATTGTCTAGTCATTTCTTTCGATTTGATTGTATACTTATGTCCTATGAGGCTAATAATCTCAATTTTTTTTTTTTGAGTTTCATAAACATGCTTGTATTGTATGAATTCATAACTTTACTCATTGAGTAATAATCACAAGGTATAAGTTAGCAGTATCTTTTATAAGTTCTTATGTGTGCTTCTTAGTGTATTTCTTTAAGATATAAGTTAATCTTAACCCTGTTTTTGTTTCCACGATCTCTATGATTCTCATAAGTTGTTATGTTCTTAAATTTGAAGTAGACGGTTGTGCAACGAAAGGAAATGAGAGTTTATGCCTTATGTTAAGACTTGTGAAAATAGTTGAATTCATCATAACCTGATAAGGCTTCAATGGTTGTAGAATATGGTAAAGATAGACACTACAAGTTGGAATGAACTCAATTTAAGGGAGATGAATATGATAAAGATAGACCTAAGTGAGAGTAAGAGAGAGGCTTGCTTGTATGGTGAAGTGTTAGTAATTACTAAAGTCAAGGTCCTTAAGAAAAAAAAAATATAAGAGTTGTTCAATAAAAAAAAGGGAGTTGACCTTGGTAAGAGTTGTTAAGCATATGTGCTTAAATGTATGTTTAACCTTATAAATAATTTGCTTAAAATAAATAAGTATATTGTGTTAGTATTTTATATGAACTATAATGTGTCTTTTGATAAAGATTTAGAACTATCGTAGGAGTTCTTATAAACCCATCTTGTGTATAAAACTTGAAGAAAAAAAAAACTCAAACTTTATGTATGCTTTGCAATTATGTGAAATTGTTTTCCTTCATTCGCTATGATTTTGAACTTTAATTCTTGATTTCTAAACAGTTGCATATTCTATGAATTCTCATGTGTAACTCTATTTGAAATTCTTAAGACTATAAAACAATTTAAAAATTGTTCTATTTGTCTTATTTGAAATTCTTAAGACTATAAAACAATTTAAAAATTGTTCTATTTGTCTTACTTAAGTGAAATCAATTGCATAATTGGTGATTTTATTTAAACTTTTTTAAGTGTGAAACTAGTATAATATTATTTGAGAAGTTAGTTGAATTCAGAAAGAGTATTTGATATGTATGTCATTTGATTCAACTAAATGTAGTAAGTTGTTGTTGATTAAATTCGCATGCTTAGTTTTATCTATAAGTGATATTGATTAATCATGATATCCGCTTCATAATTGAATTGTTGAGTATGATGTGTTTAAATGATTTACTTTGTCATGTTAGCTTATCATGCTACCTTAATTGATTTTTGACATAATGTGCTTAAATGAGTAGTGAATGACTTAAAATGTTTATAGACCAAGTTTGAATCTTGAGGATGGTTAATTAGATATCAGTTCGTATATTGTTCACTACAAATTTTGATGACGAAATTTCATTAACGATGAGAGAATTGTAACACCGCAAATTTTATAATAAATTATTTTATTGATGAAATAGAGACAAAAATAACTACTATAATAATAATAATAATAAAATTTTTGTATAGTAGACTATTAATCCTTGATTGTTGGTGCATTTATGCATGATAGGGGAACCCAAGAGACTATTAATCCTTGATTGTTGGTTATAACGAACGATAGAGATGAATGACTTTGTCTTCGGTTCATTCAACTAACCTATGTGCTATTTTAATGCTCTCTAATTAAGGCTGACATTAGTTGAGTTACTAACTAACTTTAGGGAAACAGTTCATTTTGCGTCTCACAATTTTTTTTATTAAAAAAGTATGGTAAACGAAACAACAACGACAATGATTTTATTTTGTTATTATTATCAATTGATGCACTGTTAGAAAAAATATAAAATTAAAAATAACAATTTTAGAGTTATATTAATTAAAAGATATAATTAAAAAAAGGTTTAAATATTTTTTTGTCTTTGCAAATTTACTTCGTTTTGATTTTAGTCTTTGTAATTTTTTTATTTGATTTATACTCTTGCAAATTCTAACAAATTTTAAAAAAATCTTTTACGAATCTTTTTTAGTAAAAAATTGATGACCTGACTAATTTTGGATTGTTGTTGAGTAGACAATATTTTAAATTTAAAATTAAATTCATTTTATTAACTCATTTAATTATTTAATTAAAAAATTAAAATTAATTAAGTAATTAAATAATAAAAACTCAATAATCTTCATCTTCAACCCCAAATTTTTTAATAAAAACTCAACAACCTTCATCTTGAATCATAATTTCTTCATTTTCAAATCACAAATTGTTGTTAGTTGGGGAGAATGTTAAAAATAGGATTGAGATAGCAATTTGGGAACCCTAAATGTTGTGTGTGATTTACGGGGTCTTCACCAATAAAACGGTACAAAATAGAAATGGTCTTGGCTGAGATTGAAAACAGTTGCAAAATGTTAATCACTAAGCTCAAGGAGTATAAAGGTAGAGATTTGGAAGTCATACATGAAGCTTCCACTTTTGCTAGTGAACAGTGAACTAAACAATGATTTACTACTCCCACCTTATCCGACTCGTCCTCCATATTCCATGTCTCTTGATAAGGAATATCAGTCACATATTCCTTCTATCAATAAGTATGGTCGTAACGGGTTAATCACGCTCGACACACTATGCGAAAAATAAGATTTTACAGCGCTTTTTTTAAGCAATTTACAGCGCTTTTTCAAAACAAAAAGCGTTGTAGAATTGAGCGCTGTAAAAAGATACAACAACGCTTTTTAAAATAAAAAAGCGCTATAAAAATGTAGATATATTGTGCGCGCTTGTTATGCACATTTTACAGCGCTTATTTGAATAAGCGCTGTAAAATGTGCATTATATATGCATTATAATACACATTTTACAGCGCTTTTTCAAATAAGCGCTGTAAAATGTTCACCCAATATTGTTGTTGACTGTGTAATTGTTGTTGACTAGACAATATTTCATATTTAAAATTTAAATTCATTTTATTAACTCATTTAATTAAAAAATTAAAACTAATTAATTAATTAATAAACCAATTAAATCATAAAAACTCAATAATCTTCATCTTCAACTCCAAATTTTTTAATAAAAACTCAACTACCTTCATCTTCAACTCTAGTTTCTTCATTTTCAAATCACAAATTGTTGTTAGTTGGAGAAAATGTTAAAAATAGGATTGAGATAGCAATTTGGGAACGCTAAATGTTGTGTGATTTACAAGTTCTTCAACAAAGCGGTACAAAAGAGAAATTGCCTTGGTTGAGATTGAAAACAGTTGCAAAATATTAATCACTAAGCTCAAGGAGTATAAAGGTAGAGATTTGGAAGTCATACATGAAGCTTCCACTTTTGCAAGTGAACAGTGGCACCAAACAATGATTTATTACTCCCACCTTATCCGATTCGTCCTCCATATTCCATGTCTCTTGATAAGGAATATCAGTCACATATTCCTTCTATCAATAAGTCTGGTCGTAATGGGTTAATCAGACACAATGATTGAGGCTAACAAGAGTCAAAGTGGAAAAGACCAAAACTATATTTAGGATTTGGATCAAGATATGAAAATTTGTGATTTGAAGATGAAGAAATTAAGGTTGAAGATGAAAACTTTTGAGTTTTTATTAAAAAATTTGGGGTTGAAGATGAGTATTATTGAGTTTTAATTATTTAATTGGTTAATTAATTAGTTTTAAGATTTTAATTAAATGAGTTAATAAAAAGAATTTTATTTTTAAAAATTAAATATTATCTAATCAACAACAATTATACAGTCACCATGTGTTACTTCTTCTAAAATTAGTCAGATCACCATTTCTTTTTACTAAAAAAGATTCATAAAGGACTTTTTTAAAATTTGTTAGAATTTGCAAGGGTATAAATCACAAAATAAAAATTACAGAGACTAAAATCAAAACGAAGCATATTTGCAAGGACAAAAACATATTTAAACCTTAAAAAAAATGTTGAATTGAAAATCACAAGTGGCAATCTTTTTAAAATAAATAATTTTTTACAATTGCGACAATTTTGGATGGAAAAAATCTCATATTTTATCTAAAAAAACATGTTACTATATCTAAACGGAGACTATATTGACTTGATATGATACTAATACAAATATTACTTCCGAATTTGAATATAAAATTTAAAAAAAAAAAACTCTTTTTATTGATATAGTTAGATTGATTTTCATATTTTAAGTTTGAATTTCGAATATCACAGTTGTATGTAAGTTTACGTATCAAAATAATTTTATTTTGCCTCTTTTTTATTTTATTTTAACTTTTGTCTCTTTTTATATGATCTTTGAACTTTCATTTGTACCAATTATATTTTTAATAATATAATCTTAATTAATTTCTTTTTTATCTTACAAACATCAACTAATTCTCTCTTCAAGTGTAAGCATGTAAAATAATATTTGTTGTTCAAAATATTACTACAACTATATCAAGTGTAAGCATGGTGAATATTTGTAATGTTTTTTATGAATAAATTATGTAAGTAATTAAATTTTTATTTATGTATTTTTATGAATTATATATATATATATATATATATATATATATATATATATATATATTACTTTTGTTATTTGATTAAAAATTGAAAAAAATTTGAATTTTTTTTTTCTGTTAAAAAAATCATTTAGAAAGTCACCATTTGAAACTTGGGAATGGCGATTAGTAACTTAAAAAAAAAAAGATAATTTGGTATATAAATTTAAAAAGAAAGTATTTTGATAATATTTTTTGGAAAAAGGGTTATTTGAAAAAAAACACCTTGTTTTAATATAAATGAATTGATGATCAAATAAGTGATTATGGGGGAGTAGTTAATAGATTCACAGTCAATATCATAAGTTATTCATTTCTGATTCTTATCTATAAATAGAAGTGTATATTTCTAGCTCTAATCCAGAGTCAACTACCACTTCTTTTATTATGATTCTTATCTATAAATAGAAGGCTATTTCTTTCTCTAACACTCACATTTTTCCTTATCATCACTATAAGTTATTGCAAAGTAATTAACACACATACACAAGAAAGAAAAATGTCAAAATCCATTGATCTCCCAGATTGTTACAATTATAAGCCACCAATTACAATCACCCCATCTGCACCAACACCAAATCACTCTCTTTATCTCTCTAATCTTGATGACCTAATGTACCAGAGGCTTTACTTCAGTGAGATTTATATCTTCAAGAAATCTGTAAAGGTAGATATCTTAAAATCTTCTCTATCAAGAGTTTTGGTGGATTACTACCCTGTAGCTGGGAGGTTGAGGACAAGCAGTGAGGATGAGAACAAGTTGGTGGTGGATTGCAATGGAGAAGGTGTTTTGTTTGCTGAGGCTTCCATGGATATCACTGCTGAAGAATTACTCATTCCTTGCATGACACAACATAAGTCATTGAAGAAACTTAAGTGCAAGGGGAATACTAAAAAAATGTTAGATAATCCTCTTCTTCTAATTCAGGTTAGAACATGTGAATCCCCTAACACAGTCATTTGATTTAAACATGAAATGCATATTGCAAGCGTTGGAGTTTTGGTTTTAGATGTTTATATATGTTTTCTTTACATCTATATCATAAAGTTCAAATTTTGGATATTATCATTTTGTTCAAATTTTTATTTTTGGAGATATTTGAAATATATCATACTAATAATATATATATATATATATTTATCTTCTTACTTACTATTTAGTGAAAATGACTAATTTTATTCATAAGCATTATAATTTAGTTCATTTAATGTAGAAAACATTGAAAAATCACAGTATTAATAAAACACATCTTTTATCTGATTGATGAGTAACAACTAATTAAATCAATAAGTAGAGTAGTTTTTTTTACTACTTGATCATATAAATACACAAGAGTTTTTAATTTATTTCTCAAAAGCAACTTTTTTTAATATTATATTAAAAAGTAATTTCCAAACATTAAAAGATAAAAGCAACTTTTTTATAAAGAAATTAGTAGTTTGACTTTATGTGTATGTTATTTAATTAATTTTTCTTAGGTGACGAATCTTCGTTGCGGAGGAATGATCTTATTCATATCGTTAAATCATGTCTTGTTGGATGGCACTGGCATATCACAATTTTTGAATGATTGGGCTCATCTTACCATAAATCCCAATAGTAATTTGACAATTAAACCTTATCATAATCGAGAAATGTTGAACATTCGAGAACCCCCACAAATAAAATTCCCTCACCCAGTATACATCAAAGAACCGGAACATACTAATTATGAACGAAACTATTTAATGTGGTTCATAAACCAGAAAATTGTCCATACATCAATCACCTTTGGAGCCAACGAGATACTTCGCTTAAGAAAACAATGTACAACGTCATCATTCAAGTACGTCACAGACTTTGAAGTGATAGTAGCACACACATGGCGCTCAATGACAAAATCTTTGAACATGTCTCCAACACGTGTTGTGAATATTTGTTTCACTGCAAATATTAGAAAGAAATTGAAACTTCCAAAAGGATTTTATGGGAATGCGTTTGTTCTCGTTTCCGCTGAGAGTACAGTGAAAGATTTAGTGAATTCTAATAATCTAGATCATTGTATAAAATGTGTGCAACAAGCCAAGAGTTATTTGGATGATGAGGAGTATATTAGGTCATCGATTGATTTGTTGAAGGACAAAACATTAATTGTCGATGAAGCCATTAATGTTTTTGTATCACAATTAAATAAATTAGGGATTCAAGATTTGGATTTTGGAGAAGGGAAGCCTTTTCATGTGGACACTTTGGATAATGATTTTGCTGCCTTTCTTTTACCTGTAATTGGAGATCCTAATGCGGTTAGAGTTATTATTCCAATTTCCAAGAATTCTGTGGACAAATATCATCACTATATGACAGAGATAGAGAGTTGGGAACAAGATGAATAAGATTATGGTGTTGTTAATTAACACTAATAATTTAGTATCTCAATAATAATATCATAATCATAATTTCTATGTATTCTTATGAAAATTGAATATTCTTAAGAAAAATAATTTTAGGGACGAACATATGTTATAATATATGTAATCAAATGTTTACACTTAAATGTATTACACAATTGAATAATGTAATTCTGAATGTCCATTAACATATTCAAAACTCCTTATCTTTTTTTAAATTTATGTTTTATTTCAAATTAAATTACAGGAAAATTTAGTGAAATCTATTTCGTCTATGTGGCATATTCATTCTTCAATACTCTATTTTGTTTTAAAAAAAAGGAAAGAAAAGAAAATGACAGAAAGAGTATTAAAAAATTTCCATAGTCAAATACCTTTATTTGATGGGAGGAAAAACAATTTCAAGTTGGTCAACATGAAAATTGATTTTGGACTCACCCAGGCGTAAAGAACGTCTTAATTTTTGATAAATGGACAAAAGTATTTTAATTCCAAAACTTATTATTTGAATGTTTTATTTCAAATTAAATTAGAATTAATATTTAGTGAAATCTATCTCTTCTATGTGATATATTCATTCTTTAATACTTTATTTTGTTTAAAAAAAAGGAAAGGAAATAAAATGATAGAAAGAGTACTAAAATATTTCCATAGTGGACCTTTATTTGATGAGATGAAAAACAATTTTAAGTTGGTCAATATGAAAATTGGTTTGGGATCACCCAAGCATAAAGAAGAGTCTTATTATTTTTTATTTTTATTTTTATAAATGCACAAAAGTATTCTAATTCCGAAATTTGTTTTATATTAAATTTTAGGCGTAGCAACGGAGTTAAGCGGAGACACTTTTAAACATTATTAATTCCGCTCCTGCAACTCCAATACCACTCATGTCCCCGTCCATATATCTGGAGGATGATTTTTTAACATCCACATCCAACGGGGACGGACTTGCCCATCCCATCTCTGCCCCCACTCAAAAAACTGATATCTTTTATTTTTTTTTTAAAAAGTGACTTTTGTTTTTGAAATTATTTATTCATAGTATCAAATTATAATCAATAATTAGACTAGCTAGCATTCAACCAAATTTCTAAAATACCAATAATCAAAGTAATAAAGTTATAATATCTCAAAATTAGTTAATATTTCCTACAAATCACAATATTTTCATAATCTTCAAGTACTTTAAAAGTGAAAATATCAATTCGAACAAAAGATCCAAATTAAAAAACGAACTAAAACATTAAAATAACAAAAAGTTCCAAATCATCAAAACAAATAAGTTCCAAATAAGCATTTTCTAACGATCGTCTTCATCTTCAAGGTGGGAGTTGGAAACTGAAGTAAAACCATTGATCAACAATTCAACTATATTAAAAAGTAAAAGTTAAATATTAACATTTAACATGAACAATTCAAATCAAAGACTGTAGAGAATAGAATACTTTCATCGTCAAACTCATTTTTATTTAGTAAAATGACATTTTCAGAAGCCGACTTTATTTAGTAAAATAAAGTAGTCCAATGAAGCCGACTTCGATGAGGACTTAAGATATGTTCACTGGTACTGAATGCACATTCAGAAGCTATTGTTGAAATATAAATTGCCAATACATCCTTTGCAATAGCTTGAAGTTTTGGATATTTAACACCATTCAACTTTCTCCAAAAGAAAATATCAAAATATGGACTTCTTGAAAAAACTTCCTTCTCTAAATAATCATCCAACTCTGGTTTGACAAATGAAGTTCTAGCTATTTTTTTTTATTTTTTTTTCTTCTGACTTGCGAATCATAGTCTTCTTAACTATCATCCTCAACATTACTAATGTGGACATCCAACATTTGAGAATCACAACTAGAACCATTATTCATTTTCAATTAATATTCATAAAGTAAATCATAACACAACTATCGGATCAACATAATATGGTAATTAGTATCATTCTCATACAACTTAACATAATAATATTCAAACAACTTTATTTTGTATCTAGAATAAAAAACAACAATAATATCTGGCCTACTTGCAGTTAGGTATAGTAATGAACCTATCATTCCTCTGTATTTCTTTTCATAAATTGATTTTTGTTGTTCATATTTGTCCAAACTTGATGATGGATGCATGGGATTCCATTTTCATATATTTTAATTTGCAAGGCAAGAAAATCTCTCAATTTTCCCATCATACTCATTTTAAATTCACTTTGCATGAGGTTTGAAAATTCCTCACACATTTTTTCATTTGTTGATCCAAAGATGATGTTGTCAACATATACTTGAACAATTAGCAAATTATTTTTATCATTTTTTTCTCTAAAAAGTGTAGTATCAATTTTTCCTCTAGAAAAACCTTTTTTGATTAAAAAGGAACAAAGTCTTTCATACTGATAGCGTTTCAGCAAGTGTACTGAATCATTGCAAGTAATATTAAAACGGTAATACCGAGTATCGAACTCAAGGATTGCATTTTACTATTGAATTATATTTAATTACTAAAATTGATCTTCTATATGTGTTTATGGTCTTTAATTTTCTTGTATCAATTTTCCTTCTATATGTTTATGTTCCATGCACCCATGAATAATAGGAGCTAGAATTTTGTTGAAAAACTTGAAGTATTTCCATATTAAGAGTGTGTCTCTCTTTGATTTTGGATTGAATTATCTCTTTTGATTTTATCACAAAATCAAATATTTTTGTACTATTATTCCTCAAAAATTTGGGTTTTTGATATAAATATCCTCTTTTTTTTAATTTTAATACCAGATTGCCCCACTACCAAAAAATAATACCAAAATGCCCTACTTTTTAGCCCTAGTTGCATATCGCAACCCGGGGATGCGACCTCCTGAAGAAAAAAAAATTCAACCTCACTAGATGGTCGCATCCTGGGGATGCGACCTCCTACTAGCTTCATTTTTTTTTTTTGAATTTTGTTATTTATTATTGGGTATATTATATTAGGTATATTATATTAGGTATATTATATTTATTATTATTAAATATTATAAAAATAATTATAACATTAAAAAATACAAAATATTATTATAAATAATAAAAGTAATTAATTTAATAATATTATATAACTTTTAATAATTATTATAATAATAAAAATAAAAATAATAATAATAATTTTAATAATAATAAATGAACAAACTCAACATGTCTACAATGTCTCCCAACAACTTCATCACGAATCTCTCCCAACAAGTCCACAATGTGATCTTCCACTTAGTGTCCATTATAATATCAATGAGGAAGAATTAAGTGATTATAGTGAAGATGATGAAACATACTTCGATGAATCATCTGGTGATTCTGACGATGATGATGTTGATGAAGATATGGAAGCAGAAGATCAACTTATCCCACTTGTATTCGATCCACCATTACACATGAAGAACATCAATCTTATTATTAAAATTATTATTATTATTATTAAAATTATTATTATTATAATTATTAAAAGTTATATAATATTATTAAATTAATTATTTTTATCATTTATAATAATATTTTGTATTTTTTAATGTTATAATTATTTTTAAAATATTTAATAATAATAAATATAATATACCCAATAATAAATAACAAAATTCAACAAAAAAAATGAAGCTAGTAGGAGGTCGCATCCCCAGGATGCGACCATCTAGTGAGGTTGAAATTTTTTTTCTTCAGGAGGTCGCATCCCCAGGTTGCGATTTGCAACTGAGGTTAAAAAGTACGGCATTTTGGTATTATTTTTTGAAAGTGGGACAATCTGGTATTAAAATTAAAAAAAGAGGATATTTATATCAAAAACCCCAAAAATTTGTCATATCTCTTTTACACAAAAGTTTAATTTCAAGTTTAGGCGTATGGTGTAAATCTCTATTTGTTTAGGTGTTAGTTACAACTCTTTTAATAGTTAATTAGTGGTTGTTAATAAGTAATTTGGTAGTTATTTCGTTAATTTCTCACAAGCTTTATATATATATATATATATATATATATATATATATATATAACATCTCATGTAGTTGTCAATTATACATCCTTTAGCAATCAATCAATTAATACAAACGCTAAATAGTTTTTCTCTCATCAAACTCGCAAACATATTTTTCCTATGAGATCTTTATTTCTTTAATCATGTTATTTCTAACATTTATTATAGCTCTCCTTGTAGGGAATATAGTTCTAGGCATCTTATCCCTAATTAAACATTTGAAGGCTTGAAAATTAAAATTTGAAGGCCTGAGATAGGGACAATGAGTCCGCTTTAATAACAAACCAACTCAGCACAAAAATAGTGGGAATGATTATGGGATAAAGTAATTATATTTATAAAAAAAAAAATTGGTGAAGGAAGTTGGGTTAATAAATTGTTTAAATGTTTTCATCATTTCATTACAACTTATAAAAAGGTCATGATTGCTAAATAAAAAGTTGGGGATAAATAATTATCTTTAAATATATATATAGTTTTAAATATGATTATCAACAATGCAATATTTGATATTTTAAAATTACTCCCTCTTTGTTATAATGTGTTGACTTATTTAGAAAATATTTTAAAATAAGTATTAATTTTAATTTTAAATGTGATATTAAATTTTATTTTTAATTGTATTTTTTAATTAATATAATCTACAACACATACGAGTTAATATTTTTTATTTTATATTTATGACAATAGTGAATATATCACTACTAGATAAAGTTAGTTTGATAAAATTATCATGACATTTCTTTCATTTATATTATCTTCTTAATTTATGTGTAAAATAAAAAGTGTGTCATTCATTTTGAGACAAACAAAATAACGTATATAATAATTTTTTGAAGTAATATATAATTATTTTCTAATATTTTGTTTAATAGTTTAATGGATTTGTTCATGTTTCTAGATATTTCTTTTGTTAATAATTTTATTGAATAAAGTGTCAATTTATTTTATAACTTAGCACTCTAACCAATTTAAAACCTAAACTATTAAAACTAATTAAAGTTCCTTAAACTATGTCTTCATCCATCAAATAAATTATTCCGTTTACTTTAACCCGTCTCTAGTAAAATCCTAAGTGCTCTTAATTCTTAGTTTTTTTCTTTTCTTAGTTATTTCTTTTTTATATTGTATGAAAATCAATAAAACCCTAACTTCTTATTACATTTTAATGCCATTGTTTTTTTCTTCCTTTTTCATTGTAAAGTATAGAGGGAAAACAAATTTTAAGATGCTTTAATCAATCAAAATCAAAAGTTATAAGCGCTAATAAATTAAAAGTTACAAATTTAAATCTAATTTAAATATTAAAGTTATTAAATAATAATAATAATAATAATAATAATAATACTAATAATAATAATAATAATAATAATAATAAAATAAATTTAGATATATGTTAATAATTTGCACGACTAGCTTATAAAATATGATCATACCTTCAATTGGAAGTTGGGAGAAACACCCTTATTAGTCCTCTTTTGATAACCTTTTTTCTACATATAAGACATGTACCCCGTGCGTGCAGATATAGCACTTTCAATGCATTTCTTGCAAAAATGTGACCACACCTTGTCGACATTTCCTCAACAAAAGGAGCCATACATATTGGACAACCAAAATCAGACTCTTTTGGAGGTTCAATTACTTGATTTTGAGGCATAAAGAAATATTTAACTTAGCCATTTAAACTCCAACATGTTATTCCATTTGCGTCTTTTTTATTTTAATTATATTATTAATGTGAAGTGTATATAATGGAAAAAAATATATTAAAATATGCTTTATTGATTTTGATTTTACAAAATGACAATTAAATGAGACAATATTTTCCTACAACAACCATCCAAACAGGACAAAAGGAGTATATAATAACTTCTTTGTATTCACATGTGAACATTTGTAATCAACTTCATATATTGTAACAAAGATAAAATAACCCCTAGAAATAAAACAATGATATAAAAACTAATGATTTAATTTATTACCTCCACAATGGTATTGGCTTCCAAATCTATTATCTATTATATATATTTAAAACAGATTTTCGAATGCCACCTCACTCACGAATGCCACCTCATTCTATTTCATCCACCTATACAAATATTTCTCACGTCAGACAAAAAGGTGATGTGGACCTCTTCTCCTTTCTCCCCTCTCAATCATGTTCTCAATGCCTAATCTCCTTCAATCCTCACTACGCCAAAAATGACATTTAACAGCGCCCATTTTACAGCGCTTGCTAAACACAAGCGCTGTTGTAATTATATTTTAAAAATAACGGAACCTATTACAGCGCTTTTGATGCAAAGCGCTGTAAAACAAGCGCTGTAGTAGGTCATATAACGTTTGCGCATCACGTTATAAGGCTTTTACAGCGCTTGTCAAAAAAGCGCTGTAAAAGGAAGCGCTTTCTCGAATCAGTTACAACGCTTTTTTCACAAGCGCTGTAAAACACATGCGCTTTCATTGAATTTAACTACCTATTACAGCGCTTTTTTCACAAGTGCTGTAAAACACATGCGCTTTCATTGAATTTAACTACCTATTACAGCGCGTTTTTCACAAGCGCTGTAAAACACATGCGCTTTCATTGAATTTAACTACCTATTACAGCGCTTTTTTCACAAGCGCTGTAAAATACATCTTTCAAATAATTATATACGTTGGGAACCCTAATATCCTCTACGTACAGTGCGGCCATCTACGTTGTCTAAGGTATTTTTTACACATGATCTGTTATGTTTTGAAATTGTCAAAAATTGTCAAAAACTCATACCACATGATCTGTTCTGTTTTGAAATTGTTAGTTGATATTGGTTTCTTTTTGAAACTTGTTGATATGTTTTGAAAGCTTATTATTTTTGTTACTGCATTTATATAGGTGGTATAATATGGATAGGAAATGGATTTCAGCCAATCGATTGTCAAAAGAGTATGAAATTGGAGTGAAGGAGTTTGTTGAGTTTGCAGTGAAGAATGCAAAAGATCCAAATAGAGTAGTTTGTCCTTGTTTAAAATGTTGTTTTGGAAAACGTGTTAGAGAAGATGAATTAGAAGGACATCTAGTATGTAATGGAATTGATCAAAGCTACACATGTTGGATAAGACATGGTGAGAAAAAAAAAGGAAACATTAATTTTGAGAATAGTTCGACATATGCTTCAACTGACTTCGATACAGATACATATGAGCCGGACCGAGTTGATGAGATTGCAAAAGCAGTTGAAGAAGATCTTCGAGATTGTCCTAAAATGTTTGAAAGTTTGTTGAGTGATGCAGAGAAAGAATTATATAATGGTTGTACTAAATTCACAAGACTGTCAGCGATATTAAAGTTGTACAACTTAAAAGCGAGTAATGGATGGTCTGATAAAAGCTTTACAGAATTATTAACACTCATAAAAGATATGTTGCCAGATGATAATGAACTTCCCAGTCGAACCTACGAGGCTAAACGGATTTTGTGTTCTATTGGAATGAGTTACGAAAGGATTCATGCGTGTCCTAACGATTGCATTTTATTTCGAAACGAATATGAACTACTTAAGGCGTGTCCGAAATGCAATGTCTCTCGATATAAGAAGAAAGAATCTACTCCAGCAAAAGTCGTGTGGTATTTTCCTATAATACCAAGATTTAGGCGCATGTATCGCAGTGAAGAAGATTCAAAACACTTGACATGGCATGCAGATGAAAGAATTAGAGATGGAATGTTTCGACACCCTGCAGATTCCCCACAATGGGCAAAAATTGATCACGAGTATCCTGAATTCGGGATAGAGTCAAGAAATCTAAGACTTGCACTTTCTACTGATGGAATGAATCCACATGGTCTTCAAAGCATCTCACATAGCACGTGGCCTGTGATTTTGGTAATATATAACCTACCTCCATGGTTATGTATGAAGCGTAAGTTTATGATGTTGTCTCTGTTAATTTCTGGACCCAAACAACCGGGGAATGATATCGACGTATACTTGACTCCTCTAATCGAAAATTTAAAAAGTATGTGGGAGACAGGTGTGGAAGTTTATGATGGGTATAAGAAAGAATGTTTCAATTTGAGGGCTATGTTGTTCGGCACAATTAATGATTTTCCAGCATATGGTAATTTATCAGGATATAGCATTAAAGGTCAGTGTGCATGTCCTATATGTGAAGAGAGTACAAATTGGATGCGGTTGAAACATTGTAAGAAGAATGTGTTTCTTGGACATCGTAGATTTTTACCTTATAGTCATCAGTATCGTGGGTGGAGAAATGCATTCAATGGAAAATCAGAGGAAGGTAAAGCTCCTTTAGCACCGACTGGATATCAAATACTTGAAAAAGTACAAGGTTTGACCAATAAATTTGGCAAACCTTTTGCGGGAGAGCTGGTGAAAACTGGGTGGAAGAAAAAGTCAATTTTCTTTGAATTGCCATATTGGAAGTCATTGTATGTAAGACATTTCCTCGATGTGATGCATATTGAGAAAAATGTATTTGAAAGTGTTATTGGTACGTTACTCAATGTTCCAGGAAAGTCTAAAGATGGCGTCAATGCAAGATTGGACTTGGTCGATATGGGAATAAGAAATGAACTGGCTCCAGTAAAGAAAGGAAATCGCACATATCTACCTCCAGCCGCTCATACTCTATCTAGAAAGGAAAAAATTGTTTTATGTAAATTTCTACACGAAGTTAAAGTTCCAGAAGGATACTCTTCGAACATTAAAAATTTGGTTTGTATGAAAGACCTCAAGTTAAAAGGTTTGAAGACCCATGATTGTCATATTATAATGGAGCATTTGCTACCAATAGGTATACGTTCCATTTTACCTGAAAAAGTTCGACTAGCCTTAACTAGATTATGTTTCTTCTTCAGGGAAATTTGTAGTAAAGTGATCGACCCTCAGAAATTACCGACATTGCAGAGGGAAATTGTTGTTACTTTGTGTGAGCTTGAAATGTATTTCCCACCATCGTTTTTTGATATAATGGTTCACCTTACTGTTCATCTGGTTAAGGAGACACAACTTTGTGGGCCAGCTTATATGAGATGGATGTATCCGATAGAACGATATATGAAAATATTAAAAGGGTACGTAAAAAGTAGAAGTCGACCAGAAGGTTGTATTGCTGAACGATACATTGTTGAAGAGGCTGCTGAATTTTGTACTGAATATCTGTCCAATGTTGAATCCATAGGGCTTCCCATGTCTCGTCATTCGGGAAGACTATCAGGAGAAGGGATAACTGGAAGGAGACTACTGACTATATCAAGGACAGAATGGGAGCAGGCACAATTGTATGTTCTGCACAATGATGATGAGGTTCAACCGTATGTTACAATACACATTGATCAGTTATCTCGTTTGAACATGAATAGGAATCAAAATTGGATAACTCGAGAGCACAATCGAAGTTTTGTAACATGGTTAAAAAATCACATAATGTCAAAATTTGATATAGACCCCGGATCAATTTCAAATAGATTGAGGTGGCTAGCAAATGGTCCGAGCTTACATGTCTTTTCTTACACTGGTTATGTTATTAACGGCTACACATTTTATACCAAAGAACAAGATGATCAGACCACTATGCAAAATAGTGGAGTCACTCTCGTAGCTGAAGCGATGCATGTCTCAAGTGCAAAAGACAAAAACCCAATATATGCAAATCTATCATATTTTGGGGTTATCGAGCGCATATGGGAGTTAGACTACACAATGTTTCGTGTTCCCATATTTGGTTGCAAGTGGGTCGATAATAATAATGGCGTTCGGATTGATGAGTCAGGATTCTTGCTTGTCGATTTTAATAGGGTGGGATACAAAGACGAGCCTTTTATTTTAGCGTCGCAAGCTCAACAAGTGTTTTATGTCACTGATCCTTCTAATGATAAATGGTCTGTTGTCCTATCGACCAATAAAATAAGTGATGATAACAATAATGATGAAGATGTTGGTAATGATCTTTTATTTGCAACATCACAACAACCACATGAAATTGATTCAACTGATGATGGTTTATATCTTAGAGATGATCATGATGAGGGAATTTGGATTAATCCATCGTTTCGTATTGTAAATGGACAAACAAATGTGAATGTCACCAGGAAAAGAAGAAGGGCATCTTAATGTATATATATGTTTAATTGTTTTATATAAGCTATGCATGTAATCTGAACTGTGTTATTGTAAATATGCATGTAATCTGAATTGAGTGTTTTATACTAAGTTCTGATTAATTTATTTTCTGATTAATTTATTTTCTGCTTATATTTAGCTTGATTTGAGTGTTTTATACCAAGTTCATGTAACAATGAGTGTTTTATATTTAGCTTGATTTACATGAACTGAACTGAATATAAATTAGTAATTTACATGAACTGAACTGAACTGAATAGAGAGATTCTCTTTTGCTCAGTGCATATATATATATAGATTCTTCAGAATACTCATTTCTAATAATTCATCATCTCCTAAAGTATTGTGATAAAGACAATGATAACAATATTTTTAATCCAATAAACAATGATAAAAATGTTTTTAATGTCATCCCAACCCAAATAAACCAAACACAAAAATAAAATAAAGAGACATTTTACAGCGCTTATCTTAAAAAGCGCTGTAAAAGATCCTTTTAAAAATAAAATAATGAGTGTTTTATACCTTTTACAGCGCTTTTCACACAAAGCGCTGTAAACGACTCTTTTGAAAGTGAGTAAAAAAGACATTTTACAGCGCTTATTTGACAAAGCGCTGTAAAAAAGCTTTAAAAATAATATTCATCAGACACCTAATTTCTTCAAACACCTTGTACGCATCATGGGAATCCAAAAAACATCAGACACAAACCCATTTCTTCAAACACCTTGTACGCATCATGGGAATCCAAAAAACATCAGACACAAACCCATTTCTTCAAACACCTTGTACGCATCATGGGAATCCCCAAAAACACCAGACACAAACCCATTTTTCGCAACATGGCAATGATCCTGAATACCAATTAAGTTTCGATTTAAGAAGGAAAGAGAATGTAAAGAGATAAAAAGGGTGTTGAGGTGGAGATTGAATTGTGAAAGAGTAAGCTTTGATGTTTGTGAAGAAGATGCATAAAAGGAGAAGAGTTTGGTGAAGAGGAAGGGATTTTTGTGGTGACCAGTTACTACTATGTGGGTTTTGCATGCATGTTGAGCTTGTTTAAAAAATAACATAACATAACAAAACACAAAAACAATAAGGCCTTTTACAGCGCTTATTTGGAAAAAGCGCTGTAAAAGAGCCTTTTAAAATTAACATAAAGAGACATTTTAGAGCGCTTATGTGGAAAAGCGCTGTAAAAGGCTTTAAAAAACATTCATATAACATAATAACACACGGAGGTCTTTTACAGCGCTTATTTGGGAAAAGCGCTGTAAAAGAGCCTCTTAAAATTAACATAAAGAGACATTTTAGAGCGCTTATGTGTAAAAGCGCTGTAAAAGGCATTCAAATAACATAATAACACACGGAGGTCTTTTACAGCGCTTATTTGAAAAAAGCGCTGTAAAAGAGCCTTTTAAAAATTTAACTAAAGAAGCCTTTTAGAGCGCTTATGTGTGAAAGCGCTGTAAAAGGCATTCATATAACATAATAACACACGGAGGTCTTTTACAGCGCTTATTTGAAAAAAGCGCTGTAAAAGAGCCTTTTAAAAATTTAACTAAAGAAGCCTTTTAGAGCGCTTATGTGTGAAAGCGCTGTAAAAGGCATTCATATAACATAATAACACACGGAGGTCTTTTACAGCGCTTATTTGAAAAAAGCGCTGTAAAAGGCATTCAAATAACATAATAACACACGGAGGTCTTTTACAGCGCTTATTTGAAAAAAGCGCTGTAAAAGGCATTCAAATAACATAATAACACACGGAGGTCTTTTACAGCGCTTATTTGAAAAAAGCGCTGTAAAAGAGCCTTTTAAAAATTTAACTAAAGAAGCCTTTTAGAGCGCTTTACAAAATAAGCGCTGTAAAAGGCTTATAAAAAGCGCTGTAAAAGTGTTACGTATATATAACAGTTACCTCTTCAGTTTCCTCTTCATTACGTAACCTTCATCTCAACCTTCATTTCTTCTCTTCTTTTGCAAACCCTATCATCCCGTCCTTTACGAACCTTATTTCCACGATCATCTCCTTCATTTCGAACCTTATTTCCATCCAAGATCATCTCTCCCATTTCACACAATATATTTTCATTGAAATACGTAACCCTCATTACGTATTTCTTCAAACCGTATTTCTGTGAACCATATTTCTGTGAACTTTCTGCAAACCCTCTTTTCTTTGCATTTCGTCTTTCTTCGAACCATCATTATTCAGGTATTGATGTTATTAAATTTTTGTAATCATTAGAATGCATGTTGAGCTTTTTTAAGATATACTGATACATGTTGAGTTTGTTTATAATAATGCATGATCCATGTTGAGCTTGTTGATGTTATACTAAAGTGCATGTTGAACTTGTTGTAGTTAAATGGATACAAACAAAGATTTAGAAGTTCAAAATGAAGAAGTTGGCACCTCTAAGACTTACGAAAAAGAAGTCAAACGTGGTGCAACTATCATGCAAAGGGTGATTAAAGCACGGAGCAGTGGCATTAAATTTGAGGTATACTATATATACTCTGTTTGCTGTGTGTTTTTTTATCTTTTTTTAGGGTTTAGGGCATGTACTTACTATATGAGTTTATTAGGTTGGCTGGAACGAGAGTGGTCAGCCAGTTGACCCCAACAGCTCCATGTTTGTAAGCTACATTGGGGCTGTTGTTCGTCAAAATGTCCCAATAACAATAGACAACTGGAGAGATAAGGCGTTGAAGGATGCCAAAGATATCATCTGGAATGACATTCAAGTAAATATTTTGATCTACTCTTTTGTCATTTATAATTTTTTTTCTGTAAAATACATTACTTATAATTGTTTTCATTGCAGACCACTTTTGTTCTTGATGAGGAACGAAAGTCATATGTTTTGAGAGTTGCTGGGAAAATCCATCGTGGATTTAGATCCCATCTCTCAAATTTCTATCTAAAAGATAGAGAAGGAAACACAAATGCTGAACCTCCAAAGATATATCAACATTATATATCAAAGGATGAATGGAGTGCATTTGTTTCCAAACGTTCTGACCCGGCGTTTGTCGTAAGTGATTAATTTATTAGCATTTGTGTTTTATTATTCATATTCGTAGCGTATTTTAAATTTTTACACAATTGCTATTTTTTTTTTATATAGAATATTAGTAAGGCAAATCGCGAACGGGCAAGCAACCCAAAACACCCATACAAGAAATCACGTATGGGATATGCACGCCTTGAACAAAAAATTGTAAGTAATTAAACATCACTTGTAATTTGTATTATAAACTATAGTGTGTAACTAATTTGTATTATTTTGTTTATGATTTTAACGAATAGAGAAAAGACACCCAAGCCGATCAACCCTTGGGTCGTCATATCTTATGGAAGGAAGCGCGTGTTAACAAAGAAGGAGTGGTTGATAATGAAAATGTCAAGAAAGTTGTAGAACTTTGTGTAAGTATATTATCACTTTAATATTTTTTAATATTGTATTTTAAAAATGCTATTGAACTTATCTTTTTAATGTTACATGTATTTTAGGAAACTATTGAACAAAGTTCTGAAACTCAAGAGGGCAACAAGGATACGTGCAGGGACATTCTTGGGAAAGTGTTTAATGTCCCTGAGTATTCCGGTCGAGTGAGGGGGAAAGGATTTGGCGTAACTCCCAAAAGCTTTTTTCCTCAAGAGAAGCGCCAAAAACCTTCCAACGAGGAAGTATTAGAGAAGCTCAGAATCTTATCGGAGCAAGTGGCACTCTTGGTGAATACGAATAAAGACAAGCAACTTCCGGTTCAGCTCCAACCTGAAATACAAATGGAGAGTGAAACCGGGAGTTGCAACGTCGGTTTGAAGAGTATTCCCGAGGTAATTAATTACTTACTACTTACTTGCTTATGTAATTACTTATGTATTAAACAAACTTATATATTAACTGTACTTATGTTTTAACTATTGATGTAGGGTGTCACTACATGTGTCCTATACTTGTCCTCGCCGACTCAACGGAAGGTGGGAAAAGGAATATTGCACAATACTTCGGGAGAAGTATTGCACAATATTCCGATCCCCGCGGGCCATGTCAAAGTATCGCCTACGGTTGCTTTCGAACCAACTGCACCGTTGCCCATACCGGACAACGATGGAGATATGAAGTTCTTAAGCGACGCTATTGGCAGTTACGTGGCATGGCCCACACACCTTGTTGCCCTCGAAAAAAAGATTCCCAAGGACAAATCAGTTACATCTCCCGAAAAGGTTTGTCACATTTATTGCCTAAGGTTTTTTATTTTTTCAGATTCAATAAACTAACATTTTACCTCATTTTTGTAGGTCCAAATAAATAAACCACCCCTACAGCCAAAAAAAGGCAGCAGACCTCAAAAATTGGAGGTTAATAGGGCTGCCAAACTACAAAGGCTGGAGGGTAATAAAGCTGCAAAACTTGCAGCAACAAAAAATCTGGATCGGGGAAAATCGGTCGCTGCTGCTGCTGCTCCTAATAAAAGTCAGCCACGCCTTGGTAAATACGGGGCGTGTCTTGACATCCAAATAAAAAGGAACATGGGCAGCAGCAACGATTCGCCCATTGTACAAATGAATCAAGACATCTTTGGAGATGAGTATATTGAATACCTCGAAAAGGAGCAAATGTACGATCTTCTCGAACATAAGGAGCTGAGTGTTACTGTAATCAGCTTGTACATAAGGTAAAAAATACTTTTAATTGCATTTATTTGTAATTAATTAAATGTATTGGTAATTAATCTAGTTTAAAATTTTCATTGAAGGTTTTTGTACGAGAAGGTCGTGTGCACGAGGAAACTGTCAAATAAATACTCATTCTTGTCTCCGCATAAGATGTCGATGTTCAAACTCGATCCAGACAATGTAAAACACTACATTGTAGATATGTTTTTAAGAAATAAAGAAAGTGATAAATTGTTCTTGGCACCATATAATTCAGGGTACGTAATTTTATCTTTTTTAATTGATGAGAATTTAATTTATTAGTTGTCTATAAACAAAATTGCTTAACCAATTTTTTGTTGTTGTAGGGCACATTGGGTGCTATTTGCAATCAATGCGGTCTCTGAAGTGATATACTATTTGGATCCCGTGCACGGCGATTACACCAATCACCCCGGAATAAAGAATATGCTCGACACGTAAGTAATATTCATTTATTTCTTACATATATATATTTATATATATATATATATAAATATATATATGTAAGAAATAAATGAATATTACTTACGTGTCGAGCATATTCTTTATTCCGGGGTGATTGGTGTAATCGCCGTGCACGGGATCCAAATAGTATATCACTTCAGAGACCGCATTGATTGCAAATAGCACCCAATGTGCCCTACAACAACAAAAAATTGGTTAAGCAATTTTGTTTATAGACAACTAATAAATTAAATTCTCATCAATTAAAAAAGATAAAATTACGTACCCTGAATTATATGGTGCCAAGAACAATTTATCACTTTCTTTATTTCTTAAAAACATATCTACAATGTAGTGTTTTACATTGTCTGGATCGAGTTTGAACATCGACATCTTATGCGGAGACAAGAATGAGTATTTATTTGACAGTTTCCTCGTGCACACGACCTTCTCGTACAAAAACCTTCAATGAAAATTTTAAACTAGATTAATTACCAATACATTTAATTAATTACAAATAAATGCAATTAAAAGTATTTTTTACCTTATGTACAAGCTGATTACAGTAACACTCAGCTCCTTATGTTCGAGAAGATCGTACATTTGCTCCTTTTCGAGGTACTCAATATACTCATCTCCAAAGATGTCTTGATTCATTTGTACAATGGGCGAATCGTTGCTGCTGCCCATGTTCCTTTTTATTTGGATGTCAAGACACGCCCCGTATTTACCAAGGCGTGGCTGACTTTTATTAGGAGCAGCAGCAGCAGCGACCGATTTTCCCCGATCCAGATTTTTTGTTGCTGCAAGTTTTGCAGCTTTATTACCCTCCAGCCTTTGTAGTTTGGCAGCCCTATTAACCTCCAATTTTTGAGGTCTGCTGCCTTTTTTTGGCTGTAGGGGTGGTTTATTTATTTGGACCTACCACCCATATATGAAATTATGGGTGGGCATATTACAACGCTTTTTTGAGAAAGCACTGTAATATGCACACCCATAACTCATATGATGGGGTGCATATTACAGCGCTTTTTGTGAAGAAGCGCTGTAAAATGTGCATAACAAGCGCGCGTTGTATTTACATGTTTTACAGCGCTTTTATAAAAGCGCTGTTGTATCATTTACAGCGCTTGTTTCCACAGCGCTTATTTTTTTGAAAAAGCGCTGTAAATGGCTTAAAAAAAGCGCTGTAATATGCGTTTTTCGCGTAGTGATTGAGATGATCCAATATGAATTAAATACATATTTTTCTTTTAACTAACTGATAAGTGAAAGACTGTACTCTAAATGATCTATCGGTGAAAAATATTTGTCTCTTGTATTGCTTAAGCAGGTGTATTATGATAGATTTTATTTTCCATTTTAGTGTAAAATATATTCAAAATATACGGTTCTAAATAAGTACATATTTATCTTTTAACTAATAAATTAGTAAAAATCGTATTCTAACTAATTGAATAGTGATAAACATTTATCTTACTTATAGTTTATATGTGTGTTACAATTTCTACTTTTATGTAGAAAATATTGACAAATCATAGTACTAATAAAATTCATATTAATATTTGTGTGTATGTTATTTAAGCATTCTTTATAATTTAATTTTTCTTAGGTGACGAATCTTTGTTGCGGAGGAATGATCTTAATCGTATCGTTAAGTCATATCTTGTTGGATGGCATTGGCATGTCACAATTTTTGAATGATTGGGCCCATCTTACCAAAATCCCTAATAGTAATTTGACAATTAAACCTTATCATAATCGAGACATGTTGAAAATTCAAGAACCCCCACAAATAAAATTCCCTCACCCATTATCTATCAAAGAACTGGAAAACACTAATCCCGAATGAAACTTTTTCATGTGGTTCGTAACCCAAACAGTTGTCCCAACATCAATCACATTTGGAGCCAAAGAGGTACTTCGCTTAAGGAAACAAGGTACAACGTCATCGTTCAAGTACTACACAGACTTTGAAGTGATACTAGCACACACATTGCGCTCCGTTACAAAAGTATTTAACTTATCTCCTGCACGTGTTGTGAATATTTGTTTCACTGCTAATTTTAGAAAGAAATTGAAACTTCTAAAAGGATTTTATGGGAATTGGTTTGTTCTCGTGTCTGCTGAGAGTACAGTAAATGATTTGGTGAATTCTAATAATCTAGATCACAATATACAATGTATACAACAAGCTAAGAGTTATTTGGATGATGAAGAGTATATTAAGTCTAACAATTGATTTGTTGAAGGACAAAACCTTAATCTTGAATGAATCAATAATCCTTTTGAAAACATAGATTTTGAATGAATTAATAAAGTAGGGATTGAAAACATAGATTTTGGAGAAGGTAAGCCTTCATATGTGGGCTCTTTTGGTAGTGATTATTGTTGCATGTTATGCTTTCGGTTTCCAATAATATGGTGGACAAATATCATCAATACATGATGGAGATAGAGAGTAAGGAAGAAGATGAATAAAATGAAGGTGTGGTTAATTAACACTAATAATTATAATTTCTATGCATTCTTATGAAAATTAAAAATTCTTAAGAAAAATAATTTTAGGGACAAATATATAAATTAATTTTATGATATTTGTAAATTTAAGTTCATTACACAATTGAATAATGTAATTCTAAATGTGCAATAATATATTTGAAGTCCTTTTCTTTTTCTAAATTTATCTATTGAATGTTTTACTTCAAATTGAATTAGAATTAATATTTAGTGAAATTTATATCGTGTATGTGGCATACTCATTCTTTAATAATCTATTTTGTTTTTAAAAAAAGAAAGGAAAGAAAATGAGAGAAAGAGTATAATAAAATTTCTTAGTTTGGAACACCTTTATTTGATAGGAGGAAAAACAATTTCAGTTTGGTCAACATAAAAAAATTGGTTTTTGGCTCACCCAAACATAAAAATTGGTTTTTGGCACATCCAATGGGGATGAATTACCACGTCCCATTTCCACCCCCACTCCAAAAACTGGTATCTTTTATATAAAACAAAATATGACTTTTGTTTTTGAATTTATTTATTTATAGCATCAAATTAAAATCAATAATTAGACTAAATAGTTGCATTCAACCTAAGTTCCAAAATTCCAATAATTAAAATGTTAAAGTTACAATATCTAAAAATTAGTTTAAATTTTCTACAAGTCACAATATTTTCATAAACTTCAAGCTCTTTAGAAATGACAATATCAATTCGAACAAAAGTTCCAAATCAACAAACAAACTAATCCATCAAAACAACAAAAAATTCCAAATCATCACAACAAAAAAGTTCCAAATAATCATTTTCAAATGATCCTCTTCATCTTCATTTTCAAGAAAAAAGTTGGAAACTGAAGTAACAACACTGATCAACAATTCACCTATATTAAAAGTTAAATATTAATATTTAACATGACAAATTTAAATCAAAGAGTGTAGAAAATAAAATACCTTCATCGTCAGACTCCATTTCATTGAGTAAAATAACATTTTCATTGTCCACTTTAGAATTCAAATAACCTATCAATATAGTATAATATAAACAATGATAATTTAAGATATACAAAATTGGTTGCTATTTCAAAGATATTCAAATTTAAATGAATAACTTAAAAGAAATACCAATTTTCTCAGCATTCCATAACCAACTTCTAGCACACATCAAAGCCTCTAAAGTAGTATAATGAAGTCGGCTTTGATGAAGACTTAAGATATGTCCACTGGTACTGCATACATATTTAGAAGTTGTAGTAGAAACATAAATTGTCAATACATCCTTTGCAATAGCTTGAAGTTTTGGATACTTAACACCATTCAACTTCCACCACAACAAAACATGAAAATCTGGGCTTCTTGGTAAAACTTCCTCCTATAAATAAACATCCAACTCTGTTTTGACAAATGAAGTTCTAGCTTTTTTTTTTTCGTGACATACAAATCATAATCCAACTCTGTTTTGACAAATAAAGTTTGAGCTTTTTTTTCCTGACATACAAATCATAGTCTTCTAAATCATCATCCTCAAAGGGCTACTGCCGTTAAAATAGTGTAATCTCAATAAGCTTCATTTAAGTATTATTACTTGATTTAATTTAAAAACTTATTAGTACTTCTAAGATTTTCATACAAAAATTCGTTTCAAATTAAATAAGTAAAATACAATTTAAGCCCTTATCCCCGGTATCACCTATCAGAGCGTAGTTCCTCCCAAACTTGAACTTCAAGATTTATTAACCTGTAATACTGTGATTTCGCAAACACAGGGCCAAACCAGTCAAACACAAACAACGAAGGAGGTGAGTTTCAAAATCATGATGGCAGTATAATACAAGTAAGAAGAACACGCAAACAATCATAATAGAACCGTATCATAACACAAACATTCCATCAAGAAAATATCACATTAAAAAGTCAAAAGCACTCAAGAAAAATCAATAAATTTCATTATAACAACAATTTGTCTAAGAGAAATTATCACCACACACGATACATATTAATCACAACAAAACAATCACAATTAAGTGCAATGTTATGCATGAGCTTAGACTCTACTTCACAATGTGGTACCATTCTAACTCTGAAGTACTTGGTTAGGATGCTTGATACTATGCCACCATCCCAGTGGACGGACAACTCAAATTGGCCTTGCCTTAAGGCTCGACAGCAGACCAACACGATCAGACTCATTCAGTTGTACTTCCCCGGAATCACTAGGCTTGTCAGGCCCTACCTATATGATGACAAAATAATCTCCACTTCACAAATTCACAATATTTATTTTCTCCCCTCGTTAGTATATGATAGTCCATTAAAACCGTCATCTCAAACACAAATTGAAATCACCACTATTTCATCAACTATGGGGTTAATTCAATATTCTCATCACAATATCACTATCATTAATCATATCTCATCACATAAACTCATCACAATTTTATAGAATCACTATCATCAATCAAACATCATCATTATCATCACATAAACTTATCACAGATTTATATCATAAATCACACATCATCATCAAATAAACTTACATTATACACTGCATTCACATAAACTCATTTAATCAAAGATATGCACTAAATTCATTTGAAATCAAATATCACAATGATATCAAATATCACAATAACATCAAATATCACAATAATTTTAAATATCACAATAATATCAAATCTCACAATAATGTTAAATATCACAATAAAATAAAATATCACACATTTAACGAAATTAAATCAATCAACACCTTATAAATATTTCTATTTCACATTTTAATCTCACCATTTTCTTATTTGCAGATTAATTAATTTATCACTCAAAGGGCTACTGCCGTACGTAGCGAGCCCCGGATGAATCATTGAGAAATACGGTTTTCGTGTTCATCTCACAATATATTATACTCATGAATTCAGACACTCTCTCACCTCTTACCTTATTACGATGCTTTCACACACGAATACGAGTCCACGAGCAAACAGCCTTTGTTCATTGACTCTTTGTCCATCAATTGATCATAAATCAGAAAATCAATTAGTGGCCACTTTTCACACGGTCGTTTTGGTTGGTTTCACTCAAATCGAACTTACGATGAAGAAGAACGACTCAAACTAAGGAATTTTATAAACGGAGAAGTCGGGTATTTTGGAGAGGAATTTGGATGGTTAAAAATCTGAGGAAATATGTTTATTTGACTAGTTAAATGAATAAAACGACGTATTGAAATTTGGAGGACAACGAAGAAACTTTTCAAGAACAATTATCGATCATCGGTGTCAAACTATAGGTTGTTGTTGTGTTTCTTTTTGGTTTTACGGCCGCCGTCCAACTCCCTTCTCTTTTTTGTTTGTTTGTTTTATTTTATTAACAAATAGGGTTCACACATGGGTCAAACCCATTGGTCTCCTTTTAGGTTTGACTAATTTTATATTATTTTATTTTTTTAAAATACAATTTCATTAATAAAATATTATTAATATTTCAAAATTAATAATTGAAACTTTCACATTCAAAATAATCTTTACAATTATACATATTTCTCAAAATACTCACATTATAATAATACCAACATATTAGAAAATAGTCGAAATTATAAAATAAATAGATATAACATGAATATTTTATATTAATTACTAAATCATAATAAATATATATAAAATCACAATGTCATAACAAGTATATAAAAATAAACGAAATCAAACACAATATCAATTCTATCTCAAGATAATTATTTATAAAAAAAAAATAACTAAAAATAGAAAATAGTTATAAATAATTGAAGTATAACTACGTGCATACTTAACATCAATCAAGCGCACATAAAAGTATTACATTAATTGGGTACACGTAAAATCACATAAAATTTTTTTCTTTAAAATATATGTATTACACTAAAATACTATTATTTAAAAAAATATCAAATAATAAAATATAATATTTATTATTTATACCGCTCATGTAATCTAATATTTATAAAACTAGCACATCATAAAAATCACCTATATAACAAAAATTTGTCAAAAAATTTAACATCATATATTCTAAAATAATTTTAATATTAAATTAATTATTTAAAATCGTACTTAACTAATAAAATAGTTTATTCTAAAATTTGGGGTGTTATACCTTTCAAGGTTGAGACTATGAGAGACTTGTCTTCAAAGGCTTCAGCTTTGCAATAAAAGGCTCCAATGACTTGTGGGTATGACAATCAAATATTTTCAAGAAATCAGTCCAACCAAGTGCATCAGTATAATGTTGGATGGAGATCCCTTTGATTTGAAATTTTTCAAAGTCAAAAACCCTCCCAATACCAATAGAGCGTCGAGCCCATTTTTCAGAAAATATTTTTTGGATTTTGGAAGAAACCAGAGGTGGAATAAGAATTTTTTAGGAAGAATGTTTGGTGAAGGATTTAGGGTTTGTTGTTGTGGAAGTTTTTGTGGTTTTTTGGGTCGGAGTTTTAAGAGGAGAACGTTCTTTGGTTGGTTGTTTGTTGGAAGGACATTCTTTAGGTGAAAACTGAGATGAAGAACATTCTTGAGTTTGGAGGAGCGGCAAAGATCGTTCTTGAGGTTGTAGTGGAGGCGAAGATCGTTCTTGAGGTTATAGTGGAGACGAATATCGTTCTTGAGGTTGGAGTGGAGGCGAAAATCGTTCTTGAGATGATTTCTTCTGATATTTTTTAGGGATTTTGTGTTTTTGGGAGGCCAAAAACTGTGACAGTGTAGAGGAAGATTTGGATTTATGTTTTCTTGGTTGAGATTTTGTGTGTTTGATTTTGGTTGGAAGAAGTTTGGAGGAAGGTTTTGGGGATGATGGATGATTTTTTGGAATTTCTAGGGATTTTGAAATTTGTGGGGACTTTGGTTTTGTGGGCTGGGATGCATGAGCAGTTTGTGATTTGGGAGTATGTTGAGGTGGTGAAGGTTCATAATCATCATCAGAAATTGTGTAAATGGTGGTGTCAACTTTTTGTGTTTAAAAGTTCCAATTCCTGCTTGAATGCGCATTGATCTTCATTGAGCAGATGAGGTGCTGGAACTAGGGTTCATAGTGTTTCGAAGATGGGGTGGGCAATGACTAAAGGAAGGGGTGGGACATAGATATAAAGGAGGAAGCTTAGTTGAGAGAGGTTGAGGACATGGTTCTGGGGATGAGGATAGGTAATCCAAAAATGTTTTTTTAGAGGATGAATGGGGAGGTGTTGGTCTGGGTGGAGGAGATGGTGAACGGACTGGAGATGGAGATGGGGATGGTGAAGGTGATAGAGATGATGGTGGTGATGATCTGAGATTTTTGTATGCCATTGTTTTTGTTCGAGCCATTTTTGAAAAATAAGGAGAGCTTGAGGAAGAAGGAGAAAGGTTTTATAGAAACAGATTTGAAATATGAAAGATGCAAAGGTGACCGTTTTTGATTTGTTTGTGGTTGATTAAAAAGTCGACGGAGTGCCACGCGTGTGTTTGATTTGATAGGGTAGTTGAGCATTGGGATGGAGGAGAGAGCAAACGTGTAGCTGGGTAAAGTATAGGTAGCCGTTACTTTTTTAAAGTAGCAGTCGTTTCAAATGAAAAATGATGATTTTAACAGTTAGTGATGATGAAGAACGAAGATCGATCTTGAGTGGCTTAGCAAAAAACGAAGATCGTTCTTCGTTATGACCATAATGTTCTGGTTTGAATTTTAACGATCCTGACCAGGATTTTTAACGATTTTTAATCGTTCTTTGATGGAATTGAAGGTTTCTTCAACAAGGGGCTTTGTAAAAATATCAGCTAACTGATTATTTGTATCAACAAAGATTAATTCAATTTCCTTTTTACTCAGCACCATAAATCTTTGTCATATCGTTTAAAAATGAATTGGGCTGTAGAAATAACAAATAAGAATATCAAGAAAATCATACAAAAGACTGTAGAGACATATAAGGATCGGCATGAAATGCTTTCCTTTGCATTACATGGCTATAGAACATTTGTTCGCACCTCAAAAGGGACAACTCCTTTCTCATTGGTGTATAGAATGGAAACGGTACTTTCCATTAAATCTCGTAGAATAAAAAGAATGATAGCTCTATGTCATTGTGAGCTATATAAAAAAATACTTAAAAAAACCTACGAGAAAAAAGTTCGTCCTTGAGAGTTTCAAGAAGGAGACTTGATGTTAAAGAAAATATTGCAAATAAATAAAAATCCTCATGGCAAATGGACCCTGAACTACGAATGACCATATGTTGTGACAAAGGCTTTCTATGGGGGAGATCTAATTCTCACATAAATGGATGGAGATGAGTTTTCACTTCTAGTAAATTTAGATGTAATAAAAAAGTATTATGATTGAACAAAAAAAAAATGATTGAAAAATGCGCTCGTAAGGTTGAAAACCTGAAAAAGTAACCTAGGAAAAAATTTGAGCATCCCAATGGATTGAAAACTTGGAATCGTAGTTCAAGAAAAAGTTAGAAAGAAAAATAAAACAAAAGATCAAGCGATTCAAACTAGGGTAATTATTATTCCTGGAAGATTGCCAATAAGAGTCCTAAACTACAAGAATGATTAGTGTTTGTTATCCCTCCAACTAAATCTAAACACACTCATCCCTACATTATAACTCCTACCTCAATTATTTTGTTCCCAATTTAATGAATGTACATTTTCAAATGTTGCCATTCGGTGTTGTACGTTACACCGCTTTCTAGGTTGACCATGAAGTCTGATTGCTTTAGTTACGTAAAGAAATGTCATAAGTGTCAAATCTATACAGATAAAGCACATGTACTGCCAACCTCTTTGAATGTCTTAACATCACAATGATCATTTTCAATATGGGGGATGGATGTTATTTGACTCATCGAGTCTAAGGCTTCCAATGGAAACCAGTTTATCCTAGTAGTTATTGATTATTTCACAAAGTGAAGGGTGGATGTTATTGGGCTCATCGAACCTAATCTTCTTTGAAACAAAATATTACTAATTTTACTCCTTAAAATAAAGTTTATATCATATTACCAAACATTCAACAAATTTAACTTAAGTATGACAACGAGAGCAATTTTTAAAATACTAAGCACATCTAACAAGTTAATAACATTATAATAGATTTACAATCAATCACTCTTTAAAAGCATACTTTATATATAATCAATGAGAAAGACAAAAAAAGTCAATGAATATACTATTTCACAATAACATACATTTAATAATTAAATTGATTCAATTGACATAAGCGATGAACATATTTTTCAACTATTTAAAGAATAAAACTAAAAGATACTTTTAACAAAATAATGAGTTATCGTAGCATCTTTTATCCACGATGAGTCACTGGGGTAACTAGTCCCCCTATCCATGGAGTCAATTAATTAAAGCAACTATAACAGTAGAAATTCAAATTCAAACATGGGTATTTAAAAGCATCTTTAAGGTGGTTCAGGAGTACAAAGGTGGCGCCACAATTTCTAATATTTTCTTTAAGTTAAAACTCACTTCATTATATTTTGAAAGAAACTTTAAAGTATAAATATAGATAAATAGGAATTTTTCCAATAAATTAACATTTTTCAGAAATAATTTCAATTTCTTTTCTTATTTCCTCAAAATTTGTTTTTTTCTTCTTCTTATTTCCTTCTATTTCTCAATTAGTCTTTGAGACATTTGATCATTTGACCATTTTTTTTTGTACCATTTTAAATCACTAATGATATTAGTTATTAAAATCTAAAACTCTATCATCAAATTAAACTCAAATGAGTTCATAATATCAGAATTAATAAATCAACCATTTCAAATAAATATCACAACGTCCTAACATCACAACTCAATATTCTAGCATAAACAAAGTTTGACCTTGCACACCTGCCCCCCTCTAAACAAATGAATATGACCAAAACTTGACTAACGTAATAACAAAATCCTTTTTATTTTCTTAAGAACAACCCATAGTAGAACATGATATAAATATTCAGCTATTTTAAACTTTAAATAAAATCGATAGTGTAAATTATTTTTATTTTATAAATCAACAAAAATCTAATTCAATTTAATTCTTAAAAAAAAAAGAGCAATTCAAAGAAATGTTATTTTCATTTTACAAAATAAATTAACTTTAACTCCTTCAAAATGTCTTTTGTATTTATTTTTAAATTTCTAACTTTAAAATTCCACCAACCTCTAATATTCAAGAATTATTATTACTAATAATATGAATGTCCTAATGTCTCAAAACTACCACTTGTTTGAATGAGAATTATTTCCTGAGTGTCTTTTCTTAGAGTATGAGAGTTATTATTATCAGCTTTGTTAGAAGCAAACCACTAAGTTTCGATCTTTTGTATCCAACTTGATAGTGATTTAGTTTCTTCTTCAATATGAGGTTGTTAGGATGCTAGGAGAAGACTTGACTTGTAGCAACAAGATGGTTAGTTCTCAAAAGTCACGGGTTGTTAAGCTGTTTGGAAAGACTGCCTTAAAGGGTCAGGTGCTTTGTAATTTAAGGTATTTGAATTAGTGGATTAAAACCTTCTAAATGAGGAGATTGTATATAGTCAAGTTAGTTGTGAACCAAGATAAATCTATGCGTCAAAATATTTATGTTTTCATTGCTTTCTCCCTATAAATTCAATTGCTTATTATATAAGCAACTCATAAAAACTAATACACCTTCACCAAATTAGCAAAAAGTTATCAACTTTGGCAAAATCAACTTATCAGAGCTCGGTCTCAATGTTGAACACTTTATAGTGTTTGAGGAAATATCCAAGGGTTCAACATGTTTGGATTCTGTGAATCTGTAAATGAAGAAACTGAGGTATTTTCTAACTTTACTCTGTCTGATTTACTTACTCCTATAAATGATTTTTTAAATAAGAATCACAAATTGTCTTTAAAACTGAAAACACTTAGGAAAGAAAATACAAACTTAACTGAAAAAGTTAATGTTTTAAAGAATCAAAGTGTTGAATTTAAAATAGAAAATACAACTCTGAAAATTGATGTTACTAAACTTAAAATAGAAAATACAGCCCTGAAAACTTATATTACTAAATTAAAGACTTAAAATGCAACTCTGAAAACTGATAAATTATGGTATTACTAAACTTCGAATAAATGGCGAGTTTGCAAAATAGTCGAAATGCAACTGATAAATTATGCGGAACATAAAAATGAATATTAAATAATTATTAATAATTTTAGTAGGAAAAATTGAGTCAAGATGACGAGAAAAAACTGCATAAAAGGTCTCACTAACTCGTCGGAGTGCCAAAAGGGTTTGACATTAACTTCATCGAAAAATGCAAACGAGTAGTGCTTCTAGAAGGTTTCAACGAGAGGAATCAAAAAACGAGGCCAATTTTTTTATACGACAAACATGGCGATCAGAATCGGTCAAAAACAACTCGCCCAAGGAAAGAAACGCAACTGTTTTTGATGAATCGGAACCACGATCGATATTGTTGATGCCAAAAATGGATTCAGTGGCCAATTTTTTGTAGGATAGAGATTGGGATCGATTCAAGTGGCAAAAAATTGGTGGGAGTGAATTTGAGAGAAAAAGGTTTACTGGTTGCGCGTTACTTGGCTGAAGGCATGTGCTTTTTTTTTATATTTTTTTATATAATTGTAGGTGGAGGGGTGCAACTAGCCGATATACAGGTACATAAGTAAAACGATAAGGCCCAACACAGTGGAGAACAGACAAAGGCATAAACGAGGGTGTAATGAGTAACGTGTAGGAAAGAAAAACCCACAAGTAACCATAATAGATCAATTAATATGCAGAAGTAGAAAATATGGGCATAAATAGTCGTCTGATCTAAAATTCATTTTCTAGTATTTCTAGATGTCCTTAATAAATAATTTATTTATTTTACTAATCTACACCAGAAATTTTTTCTCCAAAATACTCATTTTAACATAATATCATTTTTACTTAACATAGATAAATCTAATTTATACCAAAACTTTCATATTCAAAATAATAACTATAATTATTACTATAATATTTTTCAAAATAATCACATAAAAATGGATCATCTTTATAGAATAGTCAAAATGATGAAATAAATAAATATAACATCAACAATTTATATTAATTACTAAATCAAAATAAATATGTATAAAATTATAATACCATAACAACTATATAAAAATAAAGAAAACCAATATCAATATTACTAATATCTCATGATAATTATTTTTAAAATAAATAATTAAAATAAGATGTAGTTAGAAATAATTAAATATAATTATGTGCACGTTTAACAATAATCAAACATACAAGAAAATATCACATTAACTACGTGCGCACATATAGACGTAGAATCGCCGAAATCTTATTCTTTAAAATATGTACACTGAAATACTATTATTGTTATTTATATCAATCATTTATTCTAATATGTACACGATTAACACACCATAGAAAACACACATATAAAGAAAATTAATCACAAAATTTATTAACATATATTCTAAAATAATTTTAACACCGAATTAATTATTTAGAATTCTATATCATTAATAAAATAGTTTGTTACAAAAATTGGGGTGTTCCAAGACCCCATCCTTTAACAATGTATCCATTGCAACTTTTCCTTAATTTTTTCAATCATTGCATCATTAGCGCTAAAATTATCTAAAGTGATACTGAACAATTTTGTATTAATATTTCAATGGATCGAACATTCAACCAACGCATTACAAAGTATTTCACTTGTATGAGGGGCATAAATATATTAAAAAAAACCTAAAATAATAAGATTCACATTTAATGACTAATATAAATAATATTCAATCAAAGTAGTATTCGAAGAAATTATGACTACCTCAAAATTTGACTTTGTAAATCCCAATATTCATCAATGTAATGAGCAATGAGAGCCTTATACCTTTTTTTTATTGCTCGCATTCGATATGTCAGAAGTAATGGTCACTATTTGTGAGAGAATTTCTAACAACTTTAAAATTATGGTTCTCTCAAATTTGTACACTTTAAGTATCTCTCTTTTTTTAATAATATTTCTACACAAAAACTTGAAATAATGATAGGAGAGAGGCTGAGTATCTCCTAAAACCAATATGTTCGACTATTTAAAGTGGATATTCATCCAAATAATTGCATGTGCAAACTCTTTCATAGCATTTTCAGCATCATATATTCCAATCTCCAACTCATTTTTACCTTGCAAGACCTTAGCTATAAGAAATGTTTGTCCTTTATTTTGTCTCATGGTAGCCAAACATGGAGTACATATTTTCATATGTTCGTCCAAGTATAACGTCTCATCTCTTGCTCTCCCACCAAGAAATTTCTTGCAATGATCTCATACAATACTTTTAAGCCTATTGGAACGATCTTCAATTATTTCATCCGCCATATTATCATTTGTCTCATCATGAGGTATTTATACGGTTTCATTTGGTATGGAAATATTAACCGACGGATTACAACTTTCATTCATTGTTGATTGATGTGAACTTGCTTCTAAAATAAGTTGACATGATATTGATTAAGATGTGCCATCAATTTCCGTTTCTATATTTTGTAAAGTTACATATAAAAGCAAATTAAATTCATGAATTTATAAAAGGCTTTGATGAATAGTATAAATAAATAAAAAATATTTAGATTAATCATCTGACATCCAAAAATATGATATTTAGATTATTCTAATTTTTAAAACAAATTTATCCCTAACAAAGTAATCATATTTAACCCATAATAAATCAAGAACCACAAACAAGCTTAATAAAAAATACATCATTATTATAAACTAGAATCATTAAGAATAAATCAAAATTAATCAAGAATCATAAAAAACCAAAATTATTATAAATCAAGAATCATAAACCAAATCAAAATAAACCAAAAGAACTATACTTAGATTATTCTAATTTTTAAAAATAAATTTAGCACTAACAAACTAATCTGACTTAAACCATAATAAATAAAGAATCACAAACAAATTTAATAAAAAAAAATTATTATTATCAGAATCATTAAAAATAAACCAAAATTAATCAAGAATCATAATACACAGAGTAAACCAAAATTATTATAAATAAAGAATCATAAACCAAATCAAAATAAACCAAAAGAACTATATTTAGAATATTCTAATTTCTAAAAACGTATTTAGTACTAACAAATTAATCGGTTTTTAACCATAATAAATCAAGAATCACAAATAAATTTAATCAAGAAAAACATTATTATTATAAACCAGAATCATTAAGAATAAATTAAAATTAATCAAAAGTAGTTTTTTGTTACAACTGTACATTGGTCTAAATGGACGAAAATGTGAGATATTTTAGAAGGCTCACTAAAGAGCTAAATACTCTGATTATATCACAAGTTATTGTTTAAAAAAACCATAACTAGTATAACATATTCTCTCAACGTGTTTGGCTTATGATTTTTGTTTTCATTAAATAGGTGAAGAATCTTATGAAAGAATCCTACTGGTACAAAGGCGTTGGTTTAATGGTTACATATTACAAATAGAATAAACCAAAATAGATTAAGCAAAAATCACAAACATACAAGCAGAGAATCACAAACATAGATGAGTGGCAAGAATCACAAATATACAAGTAAGAATCACAAACATACGTACAAGCAAGAATCACAAGCGGCCCACAAAGGAGGACGACAAAGAAATGACGGTGGACGATCGGAACAGAAAAATGAGTGTGCAGGATGGATGGCAGATGGCGACGACAACAGGAAAACAGAAAAGAAGAAGGAAGATTGACAAAATTAAGATTTTGTTACTATTTTAAGAGATATAATGATATTTAAGTAATTGCATTTATGTCGGGTAGATGTGGGTGCGATGGGAATTTGACCAAACTCGCTCCCGCATCCACACGTAACTTTTAAAAGCGGGAAAAATCGGCACCTGCATTCAATAAAAACAATTTTCCCATTAAATGTGGAGCGATTTGGGTGGGTTCAGATTCAAATGCCATGTCTAGTAAATTTTCGTTTATTCTCATGAAATTTTTTATATCTTTCGTGAGATATATTGAATGTATCATGTAACACCCCAAATATTATAATAAATTATTTTATTCATGAAATAGAATTTTAAATAATTAATTTGGTGTTAAAATTGTCTTAGAATATATGTTGATTAATTTTTTTTTATATGTGGACTTTCTATGATTTACTAATCTTGTACATATTGGACTAAACGAGATATAAACAACAAACAAAAACAGAAGACTGAGAACATCATCTTCTTCTTCGTATATGCCTTTGCCTCAATAACCTATTTCCTTTCCATCTTCTCTCTTCGACCATGACCATTATAGTGGGTGTCGTGCAAAATCGAGACCACATTTGTGATCATTTTAATCTCCTATTTCATTCCCAATCTGAATCGCAAATTGAAATGTTCTATTCTTCTTAGTCAAAAATCACACATCTACCTTTTGATCAAGATTTTGGCTACCACGATTTTCACCAACAAAAACCGAGAACATATTTGGACTCCACGAAACACGCTATTCCGTTAGCTATGCTTGAACTCGCCAAACCTTACACTTTAAAAAACAATTTTCCACCATTGTCGCAGTTGTTTTCTTGAATTCCAGTCATCACGCTCATTGTCTTCAAAAACTGATATTGCTTTTCCATTCCTCTTGCAAAACCTTCAAGAAGCACTACTCATTTGTGTGTTTAAATTAAGTTGACGTCGGACCCAGTCGGCACTCCACTGCATCGGTGAGGCCTTTCCTAATAACTTGTTTCACTTTGTTTTAAATATGTTTCTTTTCCTAACATTTTTATTAATTATGTAAAACTGATTTTTAAGCTTCGTGTAAATTAGCAGTCTTGTTTCATTGACTCTGCAAATTTGTTGATGCTTTTGGACTCGTTTGTTGCTCATTGTCGACGTGTCATGGTTGCTGAAAATTGTTTTGATTCTTATATTGTACGAAAGCATCAAACTAAGTGAATTCAAATTCATAAGTGTAAATTAAGTGAGATGAACAGGAAAACCATATTTCCAATAATTCATTCGAGTCTCGCTACATACGGCTGAAGCATTTTGAGTAATAATTGACTAATGTGAAAACATGAATTTGGTGAGGTTAAAATATGAGTTAGAAACTTTTATATGTGTTGTTTGATTTGATTCTGAAGATCGTGTGGTAGTTGAATTATTGTAGAATTGTGTATTTGATGTATTCTGTGTTTCGTTTATATCCACCTCGATATTGTTATATGATATAAAATGTGATGAATTATAATTATTTGCATTGTAATTGACGTGGTGTGTGTGTGAATGATCTAGTATTATTATCTATGAGTGAAAATTATGTATTGTTGGAGCTTGTGTATTATGATCATAAATTTTGAATGTAATATATGACTATAGAAATATGCATTGATGATGTGTACTTGTTGACTTATGATATTACCACCTTGATGAATATCATGAAATGCATATTATGTTTAATTGAGTAGTGATGAATTCTACTTGTGCCAATGATGGTTCTCTTAATGGAGTGAGTAGCATAGGCCAACGACGAGAGACAATAGATGTTGATAATTTTTGAAGTGGAGATTATTTTGTCATCATATAGGTAGAGTCTGACAAGCTTGGTGTTGGGAAAAACCAGAGATAATTAGCGATAATTATCTCAATAATGCGGAATATTTTTTCCCCCACCTGTGCAGATAAATGGCCAAACAGAAAATACAATTCCAAGAGCAATAATAATTGGCAGAAAATTAAATATGAGACAAACACAATTTTAACGTGGAAAACTTCCCTCAAATTGAGAGAATAAAAACCACGGGACCTAGTCCAGTAAAACTTCCACTATAATAATTAATGGGTAGACCAAAAGTCTTCCTAATAACAATAAGGAATATCAATCAACAATAACAATCCTATAACAACCTTATAACAACCTTCCACTAAAGTGGGTATGCCAAAGTAACTCTCAGAGAAGATGATGACTCTTCATCATATGCATATTTTCCCACTCTTTTAGTCTTATTTATCCTCAATCATCAGTTAAATTAAGGATTTATTTGATACATTTTGTTGATTTTTGTTCTTTGAGTTAATAAAATGTTTTTTGTTTTTATTTCGTTGATTAAGTAGGAATTTGTCGTAATTTTACATTGCGTTTTGTTTTAGTGCAGTGCTGAATTTTGGTAAAAAATCAACATGATATATGTGGAGTATTTCAGCCATATCTGGAGTTCTAGATGTCCAATAAGTGTCACTCCAAGTGCTAATGAATGCTAAGATCCATATCTACAACTTTCATGAAGACAACTGGACCAAATTCAGACGCAAAAGATGAGACAAATGCAAAATACATCAGACATCAGATGTTGTGTGCCTGGAGCGCATTTCTCAGGTTTGGCCTCTGCCAACGTGCGCCTGGAGCGCGTTTTCCGTGCCTGGGGCGCGCGACGCGTACCAGCAACTATAAAAACGCAGATTTTTACTGTTTTAGGATCTTTTTGACTCTTGGGAACTTGGGAGACTTGTACCCTAGCATAGAAACTCAAAGATGGCCATTTCTAACGCCATTGAAGTAGTTTTATCAAGAATCATCCATGAATCATTCTTGTAATTCTTCTTTAATCCTTATCTTTTGTATCTCTGTCATGAGTAACTAAACCCTATTTGTTAGGGATGAGTGTAACCAGATGAAACCCTTATTTTTCTGATTTAATTTCTAGTTATATGAATGAGTTTATTGAATTGTTTTTCTCATCTCTGTGCTTAATGCTTTTTATTGCTTGATCAACATTAAAATGTTCTACGATTTGTATTTTGAAACGGAAGTGGACTTTACGAATGCTTGAGATGAGAAATTCATGAATTTGTAGTCTAGGGATAGATGCAGGTCATGAAACCAATTAAATTAGTTGCAAAGCAATAATTTACAAGAGAATTTCTATACCGTAATGCTTAATTCTAATCTTAAATCCACTAAGGAATTAGGGGTTACTTTGGAATTAAAGGATCTGTCACTAAGACATTAGGGCAAGAATAATAAAGAGAATTCGGTAATAATTCAATAAATGAATTCAGTAACTAGGATCAAATTAGACACCAAGGTTGGATTCGAAGTGAAACTCTACCCTGACATTTTTGTCATTATAAAAGATCAATTTTATTATTGTTGTTAATTTCAAACATTATTTCAATCAACTTGGGAACCTTTTTGTTCAATTCTAGTAATCAAATATAATTCAATAGTAAAACGCAATCCTTGAGTTCGACACTCGGTACTACCGTTTTATTATTACTTGCAACGATTCAGTACACTTGCTGAAATAAAATCAAGTACACTTGTCGGGGATTGCCATATCACTATTCAATTTAATTTATTTACTGAATTGAAATTTTTTGCTCAGCAATAAAATTTCTTATTTTATTTTATTTCTAATAAAAAAAATTATGGTTTAAAACTCTTTAATTTTTACTTGGTTATTTATCTTTCTTTAACTGTTCATTACTCGTAATTTGTCTAACCTTGCATGCGAGGCCAGTCCTCAAGTAATCTTTTCTTTGATCCAGAAAAAAAAATAAAATAAAATAAAATAACTGCGAAAGCAATTCAAAAATTGGTATGCTGGAATTGAATGTTTATGAGGCTGGGTTGGTTCAAGGGATGTTGCTCTCAAAACAGATAAAAGATGTTATCGCCGTTGAGATAAAGAAGGGGATGGTAGCTCTACATATTCAACCCCTGGTAGCCCCTGTCAAATTACTAAAGCAGACTAACTGTAACCTTTGTGGAGGAGCACATAAAACTGGAGCATGTGAAACACTGGATGACAATGAGTTAGAAGAACTAGAACAGGTGAATTTTGTTAGTAATGATGGGAGGCAGAATAATCCCTACTCTAATACGTACAACCCTGGTTGGAGAAATCATCCAAATTTTTCCTGGAGAGATCAACAAGGTGGTTCTCAGGGTCAACAAGGAGCTCAAACAAACCAATTTCCACCTAGAAAGGCTGCTTGGGAGAGTGCCATGGAGAAATTAGTGACAATCACAAATTCTTTCATTGAAGAGTCAAGAGCCATCCAGAAAAGTCACTCTGCATCCATAAAGAATCTGGAAACTCAAGTGGGTCAACTTTCTCAACAAATGGCACAAAGAACGACTGAAAATTTGTCTAGTGACACAATTCTGAATCCACAAAATTATATCAATGCCGTGACAACAAGGAGTGGCAAGGTAAGTGAACAAGTACCGCTTAAAGTCAAACAAAGTGTAAGTACTTCAAGCTCGACCCACTCAGAAGAAACAGTCACACCGACCTTAGTGGAGGAGCACACCACTCTCGAAAAGGAGGAAGAACTTGTGGTACAAAAAAGGGAACCACTGCCAAAACCAGAAATTCGACTTATGTTTCCTCAAAGGTTAAAAAAGGAAGAAACAGAAAAACAATTCGGTAAGTTCCTTGATGTTTTTAAAAAATTACAAATTTACATTCCTTTTGCAGAGGCACTAGAACAGATGCCAACATACGCCAAGTTCATGAAGGAGATTCTATCGAAGAAAAGAAAAATCGGCGGTGAAACAGTGATGCTAACCGAAGCATGTAGTGCTATACTACAGAGAAAACTTCCGCCGAAGCTCAAGGATCCTGGAAGCTTCTCAATCCCGTGTGCCATTGGAAATAGAACTTTTGGGAAGGCTCTGTGTGATCTTGGGGCTAGTGTAAGTCTTATGCCCCTTTCCATATACAAAAAACTGGGCATTGGAAAAGTCAAAGACACACAGCTGATGCTACAATTTGCGGATCGCTCAATGAAACACCCTTATGGAGTGGTGGAAGATGTGTTGGTTAAAGTGGATAAGTTCATTTTTCCAGTGGATTTCGTGGTACTAGACATGGAGGAAGACAATGACATTCCTTTGATTTTGGGGAGACCGTTCTTAGCAACAGGGCGAGCTATGATTGATGTAGCCGATGGCACCTTAACCTTTAAGGTAAATGAGGAAACAATTACATTCAATTTTTTAAAAGCCATGGAGCATTCAAACGAAAGAGAAGGGTGCAACCGAATTGAGATTTTTAATTCGATAGTCGATGAAGAAGGTGAACATCAAGGACACATTATGCCATTAGAAAGAGTTTTATGCCTACCCCAAGATGTTGTTAAAGAAAGTAAAGATCCGAAGGTGAAAGAAGTTTTAGCCATGCCAGAAGCATCATCATCGTACTCCCCCCGTTTCCCCACTACATGGGAGGGGTTGAAAAGGAATGAAGATGAATATATAAAGAAAAAGCAATTGCCACCTCACTTGAAATATGTATCTCTTGGTGAGAAGGATGATGTGTTCTTCAAGTCATATATACCACCTTGACAATAGTTGAGACGTCAAGCTAATGACTTTAAAGAAGCGCTTATTGGGAGGCAACCCAATTTTATATCCTTTGCACCGTATTTATTTATTTATTGCATTTCAGATTTATTTTACTCCATTTAGTTCCAATTTTAGTCTCTAATTGCTAGTTCTTTTAGTTTTGATGCTTGGTATGAGCAATGAATCAAAAAGATCCATTGAGAAGCGATTGTACAGCTCCAAATGACAGAACGCGCGCCCAAGCGCGCCTGAAGCATTTTTTCCAGACACCAGGAGGCATGTCTTATGCTGATTTATTTACTCCTCACCAGTATACCGGCGACCATAGCGGAACAGAAGCAGATGATCTAAACGAGGATCCTTGAATTGCTAAACTAGAGAAGTTTTCTTTCTTTTGTTTTGAATTTATTTTTCGTTTTTTTTTTCTTTCCTTGTTTTTCTTTGTTTTAGTCTAGTCTATTTGCTTTTCTTTGCGTCTTCTTGTTTTCTTTGTTTGATGATGAAACAGTCGTATTGACTTGCACTTAATCTTAAAATTTATGTTTAAGATTTTGCAAGTTAAATTTCATTTCTTAGACTATGTTATTGCTCAAGTCGGCAAACATTCCTAATGCATGCATTCTTGAGTACTAAATGGTTGTAGAAGGCTAATATGCCATCAATTTTTCAAAAATACAATTTTAACTTTTCAGAAGCATGTTGGCTTTATTTTGATTGTTCATACTCTCTCTTATTATCCTAGCTGTGAGTTTTTGAGCCTAAACACTTAAATTCTTTGTTGTGTGATTATCCAGACATGTGTTATCCCTCTAGAACTTGCACTAATTCTAACTTGCATCACTTGTAATTTATGCATACATTTGAGCCTTTCTAACTACCCTATGAAAATTTTACCCTTTTCTAGCCCCTTTGAGCCTTGCCCTTTTATTTCGGTTACTAGCCACATTACAAGCAAAACACCTGACTTTAATTAAATCACCTTACTTGGAGTTAGGTAGAAAAAATTCTTGTCTTGATAAAATTCTAAATTTGGGGTTGCTCATGGGATAGCAACTTTCTAAGTTTGGGGTGGTGATTCTCAGAAAAAGAAGAAAAATAAAATGAAAGAAGAAAGAAGAAAAACAAAAACAAAAACAAAAACAAAAACAAAATATATCTTATTGGTTCTTCTGTTAATGTCTGAGAATCTCTATAATGAAAAGGTGAAGAAAAAAAAAATGGTAGAATAATCTGGAAATGTATGCCTAACTCCAAGTGGTAAAGCCTACTATTCTAAAATGTCCTACCCTTACCTAAGCCCCATTACAACCCGAAGTCCTCCAAAAATGTATGTGTTTACTGCATTGTGATTGCTAACTAGAATTTTTTCAAGCCTATGGTAGCGTGATGCATGTTCTAGGATTTGAGTGATAAATTCATAAACCTTTCTAAACACTTGAGAGAAATTTTGGTGAGATTGTGTGAAGAGAGAGTTGAATTTGATGAATGAATGCCAAGGTGTACAAATCTTGTTGTCTGTATTTTTGAAAACAACCATAGAGCATGATGAATGTTTTGCAGTAGCAAGAACTTTGAAATTTGAGTTTGATGTAATTTGAGATATTGAATTTAAGTGTGCATTTAACAGGACCAAATATGAAATTAATTGTTGCTTGGGGACAAGCAATAGATTAAGTTTGGGGTTGTGATGACTCGTCATCATATGCATATTTTCCCACTGTTTTAGTCTTATTTATCCTCAATCATCAGTTAAATTAAGGATTTAATTGATACATTTTGTTGATTTTTGTTCTTTGAGTTAATAAAATGTTTTTTGTTTTTATTTCGTTGATTAAGTAGGAATTTGTCGTAATTTTACATTGTGTTTTGTTTTAGTGCAGTGCTGAATTTGGGTGAAAAGTCAACATGACATATGTGGAGTATTGCAGCCATATCTGGAGTTCTAGATGTCCAATTAGTGTCACTACAAGTGCTAATGAAAGCTAAGATCCATATCTACAACTTGC
>NC_021163.2:54200567-54222724 GCF_000331145.2 Cicer arietinum | reverse complement strand
TTTTTTACTCTTGGGAACTTGGGAGACTTGTGCCCTAGCATAGAAACTCAAAGACGGCCGTTTCTAACGCCATTGAAGCAGTTTTATCAAGAATCATCCATGAATCATTCTTGTAATTCTTCTTTAATCCTTATCTTTTGTATCTCTGTCATGAGTAACTAAACCCTATTTGTTAGGGATGAGTGTAACCAGATGAAACCCTTATTTTTCTGATTTGATTTCTAGTTATATGAATGAGTTTATTGAATTGTTTTTCTCATCTCTGTGCTTAATGCTTTTTATTGCTTGATCAACATTAAAATGTTCTACGATTTGTATTTTGAAACGGAAGTGGACTTTACGAATGCTTGAGATGAGAAATTCATGAATTTGTAGTCTAGGGATAGATGCAGGTCATGAAACCAATTAAATTAGTTGCAAAGCAATAATTTACAAGAGAATTTCTATACGGTAATGCTTAATTCTAATCTTAAATCCACTAAGGAATTAGGGGTTACTTTGGAATTAAAGGTTCTGTCACTAAGACATTAGGGCAAGAATAATAAAGAGAATTCGGTAATAATTCAATAAAGGAATTCAGTAACTAGGATCAAATTAGACATCAAGGTTGGATTCGAAGTGAAACTCATCCCTGACATTTATCTCATTATAAAAGATCAATTTTATTATTGTTGTTAATTTCAAACATTATTTCAATCAACTTGGGAACCTTTTGTTCAATTCTAGTAATCAAATATAATTCAATAGTAAAACGCAATCCTTGAGTTCGACACTCGGTACTACCGTTTTATTATTACTTGCAACGATTCAGTACACTTGCTGAAATGCTATCAGAAGATAAAACTACTCAAATTATATATTAAAATAACAAACTCAGTGGTAGGAATAACATACTAAATTTGTAGATCAAACGGAGCAAGTTTGCTACACCTGTTACCACCACTGGAACCAAACCCTTATTTTTCTTCTCTGGCAACCGTTCTTCTTCCGTTGTCTTTATGTGTGTCTTCTTAGGAATTTCTAAATCCCTTTTATTACCTTCAAGTGGGCCAAGCCCATTAAAATCCTTTTTTTTCTTTTTCTTTTTATTTCAATAATAATAATAATACTAGTAAAATTGGTGGGTTCCACTTGGGGAGTGAGCCCACCCAACACTTGGTGATTTTAGGGAAGTACAATCAAATGAGTCTGATAGTGGCGATCTGGTGTTGAACCTTAAGGCAATATTGTTAGACATTAGAGGTATTCGGGTGGGGAATTCCTATGTGACTTCGATGTAGCACTCCAAATGTCTGGAGCTACTATGCAACACATGTTTACCTTGATTGTCGCGTATATGTGTCTCGTGTTGAGTTGAGGAGACCTATGAAGACAAAGCATATTGTTAATTGCGATTTGATATGATACGGTGTTTAATTAATATTTTGCGTCTTCTTCTCAATTATGTTATACTATTACATGTTTTCGAAGTCCATCCTTCGTTGTTTGTGTTTGGTGCTTGCGAGAGCATATTTATTTTAGATTATCGGTTTGTGATCCATTCTCTGATAGATGATACTGTGTGGGAGTAATTTGTTGTGTTTTATTGAGTTATGAACTAATTTTTGTTTTGTAAACTTTATCGATCAATTGTGTTATATTCGATCTTTTATTTAGAAGTAAAATTTAATTGTTACTAAGTTTTAAACATTTTTTATGTCAAAAATATTTGTTTAATAAACCTTAACTATATTCGATGTTAAAAAAAATTTAATTAAGAGTTCTTATGCAATTGACTTGTGTAAGTGCGAGTATGACGTCTTGAGTTTTATATTTTAAAAGAAATTTTTTATACTCTATTTTTGGGTCGCTACGAATCTCTTTTAAAACTAGTGTATTTTACTTTTTATTTCAATTTGGGTTTAAGATGTCACATTAGTGATGTGAGAGCAAGTCGGTTCAATCCAACCATGTGTATTAAGTGTTCGATGTGTCTCCTTTGGATTATCAAGAGTTAGGCCTATTATTTAGGCCACTAGGTTGCTTGTTGTTCTATTTCGTTTGTATTTTATGCTTGTGTGTAATTGATTGAGTGAAGTTTGCTTATTATTATTATTATTATTATTATTATTATTATTATTATTATTATTATTATTATTATTATCATCATCATCAATACTTGTTAATTTCATTTTAATTAATTTAAAAGTATTAAGCGACTTAATTGTTTATTATGTGTTGTTATAAACTGGCCTAATTACAAAATAGTGTGTCTTATCCATGTATGATATTTGAGATTTATTTTATACTATATAACACAAACTATAAATTGTGATATGTACATTTTGATGAAATTAATAGTTTAAGTAAAATATATTAAGATTCCTAAGTGATTGAATTTAATCAGTGCACGAATATATTGTAAGTGTATAAAAATTGTTTCTTTCTAATAAGAGTCTAGAATGATTGTAAAATTTTTACTAAAAATAAATGTGTGTATATATGTTTTTGAGTAAGTTAGACTTTAAGTGTGTCTTGCGAGCGTCTTTTGATTATATTCTATGCTATATAACTCATTTGTCCCGATAGGATTATATGTTCTATCTATATTCTCACCACGTAAACCATTATGTTAGATATTCATTTAGAATAAAAAATAAAAGTTAAGACAATGGTTGTACTTATATTTCAGTTGCAGCAATACTTGTTACATATTCTTGTGGGGAAAAAAAAACTAATTTATAGTTGTTTGTGTTCATAATTTTAAGTTCATAATTTCTCTATTATTTTTGTCTCTGACTGTAAGATAAATAAGGAATGTGGCCTTATTGTCTTGGGGATTTTATGAATACAATGGAGAAACTTACTTTTAGTCGTCATTTTTGTGTGTTCATGGTTAAATCTTTGGTAATCAAAATATGAAACTAGTAACAGAAATGAGGTAATGTAGATGAGTAGCATGGTGCTTACGGATATTTATGATTATGTGATTTTTATTTTTTTCTGGATCTTTTGAATGAAACAAATCAAATCTATGATTGTTTGTTAACTCTATAAGAAAATGTTGTGTTGATTTTTAATTTGTTCAAGTTTTAATTATTATTAGTATTATTTTAAATTATTTTGAGTTGTTCAAGAATTTTTCCTAATAAAAAAATAAAGGGAGTTGACCTTGGTAAGAGTTGTTAAACATGTGTGCTTAAATGTATGTTTAACCTTAATTATAAATAATTTGCTTAAAATAAATAAGTACATTGTGTTAGTATTTTATGTGTACTATAATGTGTCTTTTGATAAAGATTTAGAACAATTATAGGAGTTGTTATAAATCCATTTTGTGTATAAAACTTGAAGAGAAAAAAAAACTCAAACTTTGTGTGCTTTGCAATTATGTGAATTTGTTTTCCTTCATTCACTGTGATTTTGAACTTTAATTTTGATTTATAAGGAGTTACATATTCTGCGAATTCTTATGTGTATCTCTACTTGATATTTTTAAGATTATGAAACAATTTAAAAATTATTTGTCTTACAGTTGAACTCAAAAATGTATTTGATATGTGTGTCATTTAATTCAACTAAATGTAGTAAGTTGTTGTTGATTAAATTTACATGCTTAGTTTTATTTATAAGTGATACTAATTAATCATGCACTACAAAAGAAAAGTACCTACTGTGACACTCAATTTTTTTGTGATATATTTTTATCTGTCACTAAAACCATCACAACTAACGTGTCACTGTTTCTAAAAAATATTATATTATTTTGTAAAAAAATTAAATGAACAAAAACCTTCAAAAGTAGAAAATGTTTCCCTTACTTCCTTCTTAGAAGTTTTCTACATTCCGGTTAGGGCGAATTCATTTTCTCATTTTTCCTCTCAGAAATTGATCTCTTCTCTGGTAACAATTTGATTTCCTTCGACTTTCCTTTTCGATTCGTATTATTCTTCAATCCTTTTGTTCGAATCTTTCCATTTTGATTTTCTGTGATTCGTATTATTCTTCAATATTTCCTTTTCGATTCGTATTATTCTTCAATCTTTCCTTTTTGATTTTCTGCGATTCGATTTAGCACTTCTTCTCTCAAATCGTAAAATCGTTCCTCTTCTCTCAAATCGTTCTTCTTCTCCTTTGAAATCGATTTTATTCATCCAGTTTTGTTCAATTTCGTTTGTCATCTCACAAAATCGTAAAAATTAAGTTTCAAATCGTTCTCCCATCCCAATCTCAAGTAAATTTCGTTCTTCCATCACAATTTCTTCGAAATCCATTTCACTGGATTATCAGGCTCTATAAATGAAACCTTTTATTCCATTGAATGAAACCTTTTATTCTTCCAGATTAATATTGCTCTATAAATTGTTCTATACATCTCTCCTAAATATTTGAAAGAGAACACACTTGTATTATGTTGAGCCTCAAAGAGTAGAATAGTAGCTTCTCTATGTGTCATGTTTGTTTTGTGTCTTCTGAAGATGAAAAACATTCTTTTACACCAACGAAGAACTTCATATTATGTTATTTGAACTGACTTTTGCTTGTAGCCTAGCTCTGATTTTTGAAGACAGATTACTGGCGGTCAAAAATCTACTTCTTTTTATTGTCTTAAATGAATAGAAATGAATTTTTGAGACATATAGTTTGTTGGATTAGATATTTTAGACTTATACTGCAGCAATATCCACTGCTATATTGATTTTCTCAGGTTTATCTTTACTCAAAGTTGGTGGAAGAATGGTTTATTCAACATGCTCAATGAATCCTATTGAGAATGAAGCTGTGGTTGCAGAGGTAATCTACTTTGAGTGCTATATAGTCTATACTGTTATGTAGTCTTGCTAGTTGCTGGGTTGACATAGAAAAGTGCTTTAGCATAGTAATTTGAAAACAATTAAGCAAGTATAGGCTTGCAAATTTCAGCCACAAAAAAACTGCAACACGTTTTTCTTGCATAATTTATTTATTGTCGTCGTGTCTCAGCTTAGCCCCAAAATCAGTTCATTCCTCTTTCACTGGCATAGCGTATGCCTAGCTCACGGTACTAAGGTGAGGTGGTTGTTTGAATTGCAGCTATTTTGGGTTTATTTTCCTATTACCCCTGACTAGCCTTCTACCCTCACTCCCAACATTTTATTAATAGTATGAGTGCTAAGTGATATCTGTTCTGGTAGTAAATCAGTAGGAAATTGTGAGAACTTATGGTGGGGGAGAATACACCTGAAAAGAGTTTGAAAAGTTTTGTTGACCAAGGCATCCGATACGAGGTAACTGTTCCTTACACCGCTCAACATAATGGATTAGTAGACAAAAGAAATAAAATAGTCCTAGATATGGTTAGAAGCATATGATGAAACAAAGAAATGTGCCTCATTGGTTTTGGGGTAAGGCAGTAACCATTGCAGCCTATGTCCTAAATAGATATCTGTTCTGGTAGTAAATCAGTAGGAAATTGTGAGAACTTATGGTGGGGGAGAATACACCTGAAAAGAGTTTGAAAAGTTTTGTTGACCAAGGCATCCGATACGAGGTAACTGTTCCTTACACCGCTCAACATAATGGATTAGTAGACAAAAGAAATAAAATAGTCCTAGATATGGTTAGAAGCATATGATGAAACAAAGAAATGTGCCTCATTGGTTTTGGGGTAAGGCAGTAACCATTGCAGCCTATGTCCTAAATAGATATTTGTTCTGGTAGTAAATCAGTAGGAAATTGTGAGAACTTATGGTGGGGGAGAATACACCTGAAAAGAGTTTGAAAAGTTTTGTTGACCAAGGCATCTGATACGAGGTAACTGTTCCTTACACCACTCAACATAATGGATTAGTAGACAAAAGAAATAAAATAGTCCTAGATATGGTTAGAAGCATATGATGAAACAAAGAAATGTGCCTCATTGGTTTTGGGGTAAGGCAGTAACCATTGCAGCCTATGTCCTAAATAGATATTTGTTCTGGTAGTAAATCAGTAGGAAATTGTGAGAACTTGTGGTGGGGGAGAATACACCTGAAAAGAGTTTGAAAAGTTTTGTTGACCAAGGCATCTGATACGAGGTAACTGTTCCTTACACCGCTCAACATAATGGATTAGTAGACAAAAGAAATAAAATAGTCCTAGATATGGTTAGAAGCATATGATGAAACAAAGAAATGTGCCTCATTGGTTTTGGGGTAAGGCAGTAACCATTGCAGCCTATGTCCTAAATAGATATCTGTTCTGGTAGTAAATCAGTAGGAAATTGTGAGAACTTGTGGTGGGGGAGAATACACCTGAAAAGAGTTTGAAAAGTTTTGTTGACCAAGGCATCCGATACGAGGTAACTGTTCCTTACACCGCTCAACATAATGGATTAGTAGACAAAAGAAATAAAATAGTCCTAGATATGGTTAGAAGCATATGATGAAACAAAGAAATGTGCCTCATTGGTTTTGGGGTAAGGCAGTAACCATTGCAGCCTATGTCCTAAATAGATATCTGTTCTGGTAGTAAATCAGTAGGAAATTGTGAGAACTTGTGGTGGGGGAGAATACACCTGAAAAGAGTTTGAAAAGTTTTGTTGACCAAGGCAATCAATATTTGGTTTGTTTCTTAATGTTTTCGTGTAGACCATCTGTTTGATAAAATTACATATCTAGGTTTTAACTCTATATATTTTACTTTTGATTTTCTATCTTAAAACTCGTTTTTTGTTATGCTATAGGAAGAGTTAGTTGTTGTAGCTTCATGATAATTTACTTTTCTTAGGGTTTGAACTTCATATGTTATTATTATTGTTGTTGTTGTTACTTTTGCTTTGATTTTCCTTTCAAATAGTTGATTTATTATTCTGTGTGATTCAGTTCATGATGGTTGATTATCCAATATGGTAAATCAGTTGGTGGTATACTGTGTGCAGCCCGACAGTTATGCCTCTTGTAATTCCAACTTTTGACTATTTTACTGATTTGTGATTGTTTGGAATGTTCTGATAGGAAATAATTCTAATCAAATTCTGATATTCAATCAGTTGGATGCCTACTAATGTGCCCACACTTACACGTTGATGGTTTAAATAGCAAATGTTGTTTTAAACTTTATGAACATAAAGTTATTATATTTGTCCAACTTTAGCATGTATCCTTGCACCTGTTGCTTTTTCACTTGATTCAGCTTATGGCTTCAAATGTAGAAAGGTCAAATTTGTTTTGTAGCAGTTTTGCAATTGAATTTCTTTTAAGTTGTTGATTTTGGAGATGCAGGTATATGACAGGGGCAGTTGGTTCGTTTCTTCAAAAGATATTCTCAAGTTTCGTAGATTCTTTCCAGTATGTTTCCTTCTCGAATACGCTATCAGGATATGGATGAAAGTAACTTTACTGCTGGACACAGGAGCCTGAAGTTTCAACACCAAATGAGCCTGAATTTAAATTTAATTTACTGATATTAATAATTTAGAATTACAATTAGGGAGACAAAATAAGTTTAATTTAATAAATAATAATACGTTTTAGTGACAGACATACCGTAGGAATAGATTAATATTATTTTAGTAATGATGTACAATTTTTTTGTAGTGATGATATTTACTTCATAATTGAGTAACAATGGCATACCTTATATTTTAAAAGTATTTATTTTATACTCTATTTTTGGACTATTAAAAATCTTTTTTAAAATTATTACATTTTATTTTTTATTTCAATTTAGATTTAGAGTATCACGTATATCACGAGAAATTTAACCTCATTTGATTTACTAAAGTGGATACATATTTCAATTTTGACGAGATTGTGGTGAAAAAAGTATTTTATGGGGAGTTGAGGATAATGGCATACCTCCTTTGTCACATCCTATTATCATAATTACTATTAGTAAGAACTATAAATTTAGGCTAACTCTACCTATTTGACCAAAACAATATTATGAAATTGAATTGGGTTGATCCATAATTATTTTAGACCACTTGCTATAGGATGCTATTATTAAGAAAAATTAGTTAGTTAGGAGTTAGTAAGATTAGTAAGTTGGTTAGGACAATTAGCTCTATAAATAGAATCAATCATTTTATAATTTACATTTTATCAATTACAATGTTACCTTCAAAGTATTATACTTTTACATTCTATATGCATATGATTTAGAACCGTGGAGTCTTATTACTAACATGATATCAAAGGGATACACTATGGTTCCTTCTTTCTATTAAGATACTAATGAAGAGGAGGAAACAAATATCAATGATTTTGCACCACTGACAAATGACTTCATTGATAAGAATTGTTATCACCTCCACCATTATCCAGATCTAACTCAATGTGCAAATAATGGATTTGAGTGCATTCATCTTTGCCAATCGCATCAATACCAAATCTATTGTTCTTTGATCTAAGAATAACAAATGAAGAATAAACAATGAAAACAAATAAGGTTCTTGAATCCTCGACTACAAAGAACAACCTTTGCAATCCCATCTTCGTCAATTTTATAAACTACCATTTTACTCCAGTGGTGAGATGGTTGGCAATATGGGTTAGGGGTTGGGGATTGTGAGATTTGGGAGCTTAGGTGGAGGAGAGGTTCGTTCGTTTGGGAGCAGGACCTGATGGTCAATTTGGTTACGATTTTGAGTGGGATATCTCTCTCTTCTAAAGAGGATCATTGGTCGTGGAAGCTGGACATCAAAGAGATATACTCAAATACATCAACTCATTATATAATATTAGTTGTGTCTCAAGTTGGAGGAGATCGTGTAGATGATGATGTTCATATATTGGATAAAGTTTGGAAAAGTTGGACCTTGTTGAAGGTCATCTTTTTCTCTTGGTAATTATTTATGGATAAATCTGATTCGTCAAAATATTTTTCAGCAGATGGTAACTTTGGAGTCGAGTGCAATATCTTGTGTGTGGCCAGAGTCGGCTAGTCATTTGTTTATCACGTGTGAGGTTGCCATGCTGGTGTGGTATATGATTTGTAGGTGGTTAGGGTGGGAGTTAGTGATACCTCTGGGCTTGCTCCGGCTATTTGTAGGTTTTGGGAATCTTAGGGGAGGGATTAAGGTTTGGCATTCGGTTGTATGGTCCATCTGGAAGTCCTAGAATGATTCCATTTTCTCTAGTAAAGTCTTGACTGTTGACCAATTGGTGGACAAGATAAAATTCTCCTCGTGGAAGTGGTTCATTGGTAAGTCCTCTAGCTATTCTTGCACCTTATATAGGTGGGAAGTAGAACCTATTATGTGTTTGGGCCGATATAGGGGTGTGGAGTAGTTAGGACTTGATCGGTAGGTGCTTGGATTGTTGATTCTTTGATTTTTGTTGCCCTTCTCAGTTGTTCTACAACTGTCTCTTTCTAGCATTTTAGCTCGAAAGTATTGTCAGATTGGTGGTTTTCAGCATAAGTTATTTCCGTCTGATCTCTTTTGTGTTTATGGTTGAGGGTGATTCCAATGGTTGTGTTTTTTGTTGTAGTGTCTTTTCCTTTAATTTGTTTTTGCTTACATTGATTTTTTTTAAGCACTTTGTATTCCTTCTAATTGTGTGTTTTGGTTTCTAATATAATAATTTATCTTTTTTAAAAATAAAAATAAAAGAAAGATATTATCCATATAACACACTATTAATTTGATCTCATCTTATCAAGGGAATCTTTAACCATCTGTATGATGTTATACAAGGAATTTCCACCAATGACTTAGACCACTTCACACTCCAAATTCACTCCAAAGTATATGATAACTTCACTTCATAATTCACGATTAAAAACATGCTTACACTCCCTCCCATAGGAGCATCAATGGAGCGACAAATCAAATGAAGTAGTCATATATACAAAAACTTATACCTGGATGCATAATTTTCATGATAATCCATGTTTCCATCTTTTGGGCATATCATATATTCATGTGTTTCTTCTCGCCGTATATTTTGTGTGCATGTGAAGCATTTTGTAACCAAATTGGTAGGCTGTTGATGTATTTGATCACTTAGTTATCATTTACTTTGTGAATTTTTTTCTTTAAAATTTGAGTTAATTTTATTGATCGAAAAAAATATATAAAATTTTTGAAATGAACAATTGTTTATATTTAAAAAAAGTAAAAAAATATTATTTTTAAATTTTTTTTTTATTAACTATTATTTCATCTTTTCTCTATGATAATAATTTCTTTTAGAAATCTTTCATCAAAATAAAAATGAATGCACATTTAAAAAAATAAAAACATAAAACATAATTTTTCAAAAAAAAAAATATATATTATCTTCCACAACTTACACATATTTCAAAGATACACACAAAAATTAAAGACACTATATCTAACATAAAATTAAAATGTCTAAAATTCATATTTTCCTATCATAAAAACCAAAGATAGATAAAAATTAAATAAAATAAAAAAGTAAGTGAATTTATCAAAAATTTCTTGGGAGAATCACAGTGAGGCTAACAAAAGCAGCAAAGAGAAAGAGCAAGAGACCAGTGAAATTGACTATAAGTGCCTCTTGGTTACGGAACAATTCTAGAAACTTAAAATATTCAACCAAACCAGTCTCAGCTGTGCCAACTGCAAGGAGGAAGATCACTAGTCCTATAAACCTATGCCATGGCAAAAGTGTAGCTCTTGTAGACATTTCTGCTCCTGGGAAGAAATAAGCAAAGAATGCCAATATATACTGAAAATGAAAAAAGATAAAGAAATAGTCTTAATTAGCTTAATTGATATAATTAACAACACATGTATATGTCTCTATTCAATTATAAAAATTTAAAATTATTTTTTTACTACATTTAAGAATATCAATATAATTTAATAAAAATAATAAATATTTTTAGAGAAAATCTATCTACGAATTAATTATTTTGCTCAAACATAATTAATTATATATAGTGCGTATGTTTCAGATGTTCTCAAATAAAAAATTTGTAGGGTATAAAGAGTGTTTGTTTTATATTTTTTTTAAATGATCTTTTTTAAAAATAAAATTATTTTTTGACTAAAAATAAAAAACTAAACATAGTAGTTTCTCGTCATTTGCTTCTTCCCATAGATGAGAGATAAAAATAAAACACAATTAAAAAACACATAATTTAACTTATTAACAAGATAAAACGATGCAATTATTATTACCTTATTTTGAAAATCCCAAATTACCCTCCATTCATTCTTAATAAGTTTTTATTTTACATCAATTCATTAATTGGGTTTTTTCCTTCATATAGTGACCATATTTTTCTCTTTCCACAACGTTGTTTGTTTTCTCATTCCATGCGATCCTCATCTAAGTTTTCATCTAAGTTTTATTCTCTTTTTCGATTTTTCTACATCTTTCTTTTTTGGTTGCATGTGTTTATTTATTAGCTTTTAAGAATATTCAATTACAAGTATCAAATTTTAAAATGTGTCTACGAAATGGTCATTGTAATTTTTAAAAAAATACTTTTACAAATTCGTATACAAACAGGTTAAAAATAATTTTAAAAAAATCATTAAAAAAAAAACATTTTTATTATAGTAAACAAGTGGGAGTTAAAAATCATTTTTTAAACAATCTCTAAAAAATAATATCTAAATTATTTAAAACAAAAATTATTTTTATTTAAACTCAAACAAACTCATAATTAGGTTGCTAACAAATATTTTTAGCATACTTATTAACAAATAAAAATGAAAAGTTTGAATTGAAAAAAATAAGTTTTAAACTTTTAAATAATTAAAAACAAATTTTTTAATATATTTCTAATTCAATATTGCTATGATAAAGTGGTTCTCTGACAAGTGTTCAAAAACACTCTTAGCATCTATCTTATATAATTTCTAGAGTTAGAGTAAAGACATTTTGGTCATTCAAAATAAACATGCGTGACATATTAATCTCTTACAAAAAAAACGACGCTTTTAAGTCCCACACTCCCTTTTTTTTTCAATTGTATTTGTATGGAAAGTTGATCATGTATAACGTTAAATCATTAACAACATTTGTAAACTTCTCACATGACAACGCAAACTTGGTGTTAAAAGTGAAAATGAAAGAGCTGAAAATGAAAATCCTTGAAATGCAAAATTGTTTCGTGTTTTAGTTTTCAATTGTAGTTTATTTCCTTTCTGCACGATTTGATTTCCTTTTTGTAAACCATTATATGATACGTGGATTGTCACATAATTCAGTCACAGTTAAAAAATGAACAAAATAATTTGATTAAGAAAAAGTTGACAAATTAAATAAAACGTCTCAGTTTATTTTATTCAAAGACTAAAAAGAGTCTTTTTTTTTTTTTTAAAGACTAATATGTCCCGCATATTTATGACCAAACCGTCTCTTCATATTTGGATTAATATAATGTTAACAAGACTCTTTTTAATACACATTTTTCAATTCACTTTCTTGTAATAGTTAAAATTAAGGATTTGGATCATCTACACAAATTCCTAATCTACATTCTCTAAAGATATCTCATTAACTCTTTTAAAAAATATTAATAAAAAAGAAAAAATAAGAAAGAGATAAATGATTGATAAAATAAATAGAGAAGTGGAGAGTCTAATATTTGAAGATAATGATTTTCTATAAAGTTCTGTGAAATTCACATAATTTACCTGAATTTACATGTATTTCTGTTTATAAAAAAATATTGAAGTATAAGTACTTAAAAGAATGTGTTGAAATATATGTATTAATGACAAAAAATGAAATTACCTTTAAATTTTCTTGCATGCACAAAAATTTAATTAGATATGAATTTCACGTTTTCGTTCCTTAAAAAAAATGGAATTAATTAATTACCTGTAAACCAAATGCACATATTGCTGACATGCCTAGCCAAGAATGTAATGTAAACATATGAGGAAGACCAGCCTCAATTTTAAATTTGAAAACTGCAATAATTCCTAATACTCCTGAAGCTAGAGCTATTAGATGCAATAAGAGGTGAACCACCTTTGCCGAGCTTCTTTTTCCAGGGAATGACTTGTATGATATGATAGCTGTTGCAAAGTACAAATTGTAACAGTAACTACTTAAATTAAAAATTGTGAAAATTTGAGAATATTAGGTATAGTATGACTCGTGTTCCAAGGTGTAGTCTAATAGTATAACTTAGAATAGTACACAAATATTAAAAAGAAGTTTAGAGTTTGATCCTTGATGCTAATAAGTTCTAAGTGACCAACTAATCACTATCAAATTAAATTGAGAAATAATATTTTAAGAGAAGTGGTATTTTTATAGCACTTCTCTTTAAAATTTTGTGACACTTCCTAATATCAAATTACACGTAGAAAAGCAAAGATATTGGTGAGTTAGAAAAAAAAATTAATGGTTGTATATGATTTTGGTTATTTATTTATTTTTTATTTTTATTTTTTTAATTAATTTTTATTATTTATCTTTTATAGTGATGTAGTTTAATTTTTTTTGCAATCAGAACAAAAGTTATAGAAATATCTAGTCTTTGGAATCCTTTCTAACAATTGCTAACATATGTCTACTATAATATATTTTTCAAAAAAAAATATCCATTTAATCAAATAATAAGCTTCTATTGCAAACACACTCATTGCATGTTTTGAAATATATGTAAACTTTTTTAAATGAATGATATTTATTAGAACTCGTCATTGTTAAAATTGCACATTTAACTTTACAATTAATCTAAGATTCGGCTACAATAATTCATTATAATAAACATACAACTGGTTGAAAATATTATGATGAAAATGATTAACATTAATCATCTAACAAAGATAAAGGACGAAATAAATTAAAATAAAAAATTAAAAGAAATATTTAGTAAAAAATAAATAACAAAAATTATATTTAAGTCAAAATTAATTGGAGAATAAAAATTACACAATTAGCCTAAAGCCTATGAAATTGTGATGACAATTAGCTCCTTTTTTGTTATAGGCAATTGTTGAGTGGATTGTTTGTTAGGGGAGAGGAAAAAGTATTAGTAGTACTAGTATATGGATGAACTCCGAACCTCTTTCATTTGATTTTTCAATACAAACTTCTCAACTAATCCTTCAAAGACATTAACTCTTTAATAGGACGAGGATTAGTAGTGCATACCAGTTAATGAGATACATTATTTTCTCTTAATCAATCAATCAATTAATTAATTAATTATCCTATAATGTGGCATATAGAAGTAAGCAATTACCTTCTCCACCTACTAAGATAAAGCCAATTACCATTAGAAGTGGATGGAGCTACATACAATAGAAAATAAAATATAATTAAGTATATATACACACATCCTTTAGTCAAATGAATTTCACAAATTACACCAAACATAATCAATTAATGTGATGAACAACTCACATTGAAAATCTTGATTTTATTGGAAGAATTGAAAGCAACACCTTCACGGAAGTGAAACAACCAAACTGACAAAAGTGTTGTTATTGCTATGAATAACAAATGGGCAAGTATGGTAATTGAAGTTGCTCTAATTTGGAAGCCACGTGGCATTGTTGCTCAATTAACTAGCTAGAGCCTTGATGATTATAATTTGAATGCAAATGAATCTAATTAGAGACTCAAATATCACTTGAATGATTCTATATATAAATACAATTTGGAAGAAATAAGAATCATACTCTGCATGAATAATTGTAAGAGTATGCTAACAAAAACGAATCAGAAGACCGTCAAGCCGGCAGGTAAAGTTGCGACAAGTTCAATAACAAGTACTAAAATTTTGTTTTGTTATATATTATAATCTTATATTATTTATAAATAAATAAAAAATATAAAAGTACAATTATAATATCGATACTCTTATTATTGTGTTATTGTGTTGTTGAAGTACTTATTAATATATATATTCATTAAAGTATTTTGAAATTAGTGGGTTTTATTGTAATTTCAAATATCATTTATAAACATATAAAGATATAGAGATGAGAGATCAAATTACACTTAAAGATTTACACTCAATTAATAATACTAGATAAATATTTTTCAAAATCAGTTGCTAGATTGAAAGCTATTATTATATAAATCATGTATATAAATTTTTAACATTAATCGATAATTATTTATTATATCATTAAAATGTATTAAAATCAATATCAATAATGTAATTATAAATATTATATCTTTAAGGAGTGTCTATGATTATCAAACAAAAATAGGATTCAAAGTGATCATCATAATAAATGAGTTTTTGAATTTTGTTTTATAAAGTCATTTTCTAAAACAGATTTAAAAATATTTTCAAAGATGTATAAGTTATAAAATAAAATAAATAAAAAAATTGTAAAAACTTACGGAATTTAAATCAAAGTTTTCTCACAAATAACAAGAAAGTGATAAACACATTGATTTATACTAATTCATAATTTAACTGATGGATAAGTCTAATCCCTTTAACTTTAAAGTAATTTCCATTAAATTAAAAAATTTACACCAACATAGTATTCAATTATAAATTTATACTCTAATCTTCTCAAAATAATTTAGTATGCATATACTCTAATATGAACCCTATTGAAAGTGTCTTCATATGCCTCGCTTGTATTTTAAAACTCTATTTGAAATTTACAATAAAGAGATATATGCATTTATTTTATGAGTTAACTATGTATAAGTTATAATTTTATTTTGTAAAATATATGAACAAATATCAAAAAGACGTATTTAGACGTATATATAAATTATTTATGCTATCAATATATATTTAAATTTTTGGGTTTTTTAATACCCCAAATTTAAGAAAAAAATAACAAATTATTCTTTTTTTAAAACTATATACTAAAATACTCTTTTTTCTCTTAATTATAAGTCGCATTTGCAAATAGCGACTTCGTTAAGAAAGCTCGAGTTTGCAAATGCAACTTTCTTAAAATATATATATATATATATACTTCTTTTCAATTTTTTTTAAATTAATCAATATATATATAATTTATTCATAAAAAACAACATCACAAATTTTACAAATTCATCCAAATGCAGAAAATTAGAAAAGGTCGTTCAAATATTATCTGCATTATAATTGAAATGGTTATTAGAGAAAAAGTGTCAAGAAAATGCGGATTATATTGGTTAATTGGTCATTTTAAAAAACTTTGTCAAAATGTTACATACAACTTTAGTCAATCTACATAATTTTTAAAATTTGTTATATTTTTTATGAATGGATTATATTAATTATATATATATTTAAAAAACTGAAAAAAAAAAAATTTCTTTTAAAGAAGTTGTCTTTACAAACTCGAGTTTTCTTAAAGAATTCACCATTTATAAAAGTGACTTATAACTAAAAAGAAAACAAAAAGTATTTTAATATATAATTTTTAAAAAGGAGTAGTTTGGTAAAACAATTTCAAAATTGAATTATTGAAAAGAGGATATACGAACGATAATTTTACAAAAATTTTGTAATTTTAATTAAGTTTATTTTTAAATGTTGAATGTTTTGGTACAAACATGATGGGCCTCCCTTGGTGAATTAAATGGTGAATCAACTGGGCTGATGTTTTTTGGCCCATCAGCCTCTCTTCTCAAAGTTGGCAAACTAACTTAGTAGTTGTTAACTAGTTAGTTTATGTTTTTTCAGGTATGACAGATATAGAAAGTCTTTAATTTGTAATTAATTGTCATATACATAGAGAAACTCATCATTTGAGTGAGCATCATCACAATTCCAAAAAAGATAATGAGATAATGAGCGAAAATTCTGGGAGCTTAGTGAATATGAGAAAAAGCTTGTGAATTAACAGCATTGTAATCTTTGATCAATAGTGGAACTTTTCTTTTGGATTATGTCCCCAAGATATAGGAGCATTACACCGAACTGGGTTAATAATTCTTTGGTGTCTTGTGTTTAATTTTTTTCATCTATTTCAATTTCATTTTATGCAAATTCGAAATTCAGTTCTAGATCAACAATTGGTATCAGTAGCATTGGTTCAAGATGATGCTGGATTGACAATAACCAAATTCGATATAAAGAAGTTTAATGCCAAGAATGATTTTGGGGTATCGAGGCTCAAGATGCACACCCTTCTTGTTCAACAAGGATTAGGGAGAGCATTGCAAGGAAAAATGGGATTAGCTAATTCACTTTCAAAGAAAGAAAAGAATGACAATTTGGAGAAAATACATAACACCTTCATACTCAGCTTAGGAGATAAGCCATTGAGAGTGGTATCCAAAGAGAAGACTGCAACTGCAATATGTCTTAAGCTGGAAAATCTCTATATGACTAAGTCATTGGCCAATATTATATTTGAAACAAAATCTGAATAACTTCAAGATGTCATCAAGGAAAACAATGGAAGAACATAATCATTATTTAACAAGATTGTTCTTGATCTTGAAAATATAGTAGTAAAGATTGATGATGAAGATCAAGCTTTAATCTTGGTAAGTTCCTTACCAAACTATTATGAGAATTTAAATGATACTCTTGGGAATGGAAAAGACTCTCTGAGTCTTTAATAGCGTTTCAGCAAATGTACTGAATCGTTAAGTAATATGAAAATGGTACTATTGAATGTCGAACTCAATAATTGCGTTATACTATCGAATTATGTTTAATTACTAAAACTAAACAAAAAAATTCTGAATTGATTGAAATAATTTTTGAAACTAACAAGAGTAATAGTATTGAACTTTTATATTAAGAAAAATGTTAGAGATGAGCTTCACTTCAAGTCCAACATTGATTTCTAATTTGATCTTAAGTACTGAGTTCTTTATTGAACTATTACCAAATTCTCTTTATTATTCTTACCATAATTCCTTAGCGACAGAACCATTAATTCCAAAGTAACCCATAATTCTTTAATAGATTTAAGATTAAAATTAAGCTTTATAGTACAAGAGTTCTCTTATTAAATTATTGCCTCTGCAAATGATTCAATTGATTTCATGACCTGCATGTATTCTTAGACTACAATATCATGAATTTCTCATCTCAAACATTCGTAAAGTTTACTTATGTTTCAAAGTACGAATCGTAAAACTATTTAAAATTAATCAATCAATAAAAAGCAATAAACACATAGATAAGAAAACTAATTCAATAATCTCATTCATATAACTAGAAATCAAATGAGACAAATAAGGGATTCATCTTGTTTTACTCATCTCTAACGAATATGGTTTAGTTACTCATGACAGAGATGCAAAAGATAAAAATTAAAGAAGAATTACCAGAAAGATTCATGAATAATTCTTGATAAAACTACTTCGATGATGTTAGAACCAGTTAAAATAGGAGAAGAAAAAGAAGTCAAAGGATAAACATAAAAACAAGAAAATGTGTTTGGTGTGCAAAAAAGAAGGACACTTTAAAAAGTGAATGTCATGCATGAAAGAAAATTCAAGAAGAACTATGACACTGATGACGAGGCTGTAATTGTTTCTGTGGCATTAGATGGTTATTATGATGCTAAGGTACTTACGGCTTCAACAACCATTGAAGATGATATTTGGATTCTAGACTTGGGTTGTTCATTCTATATGACACCAAAAACATTGGTTCATTGATTACAAGGAGATAGATGGTGGAAAGGTAGTAATGGAAAACAAACCAGTATGTGAGGTAACTGGCATTGGTTCCATTAGGCTGAAACTTGATGAAGGAGTGGAAAGAGTTATCTCCTGTGTAAGGCATGCTCCAGGGCTGAAAAGGAATCCCGTGTTTTTGAGAATACTGGAGGAATCAAGTTGTGCCTACAAGGCTGAAAAATGGAAACTTAAAGTGATAAACGGATTTATGGTAGTTATAAAAGGCTACAGAGAGCATGGCATATACATATTGAATGGAAGGACAATTACTGGCACAAATACAACATAATTCACATAAATTGACATGACTAGTATATGGCATCAAAGACTAGGTCATGTTAGTGCCAAGGGTATGCAAATTCTTAGCAAACAACGTGTATGGAAATGACATAATTGGAGGTTTGAAGTTTTGTGAACACTAAATTTTTGGAAAAATACATCTTTCAATTGTTCATATTAAGGTAAAAAAAATTAAGTTAATCGTTACCGTTGACACCTAATTTTGTCCAATTTTTACTTTTTATTAAAAAGGAAATAATAATAATAATAATAATAATAATAATAATAATAATAATAAATATATAATTATATGTGAAGAAATATAAAAATAAAAATAAATAATTAGGGATATAAGCTTTTAACAATCACAAGTGTTTTCGGTTCTTGTTTGCCTCTAATTCTTGTTCAGACTATTTTCTAAAATATAAAATAATAATAAGAAATAAAAATAAAGGAAATTGAAAAGAAATGAATTGATGGTCATAAAAATCGATGCAATGATGATCAAAATAAATGAAAAAAAACCAAAAATAAATTGATTGATGGTCATAAAAATCAGAATAATGGTGATCAATTGAATAGAAAAGAAAACCGAAGAAATGAATCAATAGCAATAAGAATCGGTATAATTGTGGCCAATTAAAAGAAAAGAAACCAACAAAAATAGATTAATGGTAATCAATTGACAATTATTCTTTTGTCTTTTGAAATCTATACCCAAAAGTCTATAAATAGTCGGCCACAAGAAGACAAAAGGGACAGAATTCGAAACATAAATTGAGAGCACATAAAAAATAGAGAGATGAGTAGGCAAAAGAGAAGAAGAAAATTTGATCTTGAAACAATCGGTCTAACAAAACAACAATTCAGGAGTAAGGTATCATTTTTTTTATCTTTTTTTTTTCTCTCTAATTTTCTGATTATTAGTCTTTTGTTTTGCTTTTTGCATCTTTTTTTTAAATATATTTTATTTCGCTTTCTATTTTTTTTTTCCTGTTTGTAAAAAGTAAACTCATGTGTTAAGCTTTTATTTTTTAAAGAATCGTTTAATCCTAAAATTGTTTTCTTTGCAACACAAAAATAATAATAAAAAATATAACCAATTGATGTTTATAGGCCGAGAAAATAAATTGCACCATATCATAATATAATATTCATAATACGTCTTTATAACTAAAAAAAAATCATAACAACAGATAAATGTTTTCACCTTTAGAATTAGAATTAATGGTCTCGGTCGCCGGATGAAATTCATCATCGCTCGCCGCGCCATATTATTCACTCTCAATCGTGGGTGGCCTTTGTGTCGCAACATATCCGACAAGGTACGAGCAAATAATTTAACAGATTATTTCACCGTCGTGTCCATCTGTCTCGTTCACATAAAAAATACGTTATTTTTTTAAAGAAAAATTAATTTTTTTTCTTTACTTTAAAACAGATGTAGAAGATATAATCCATGAATAAATATTATTATTATTATTATTATCATTATTACTATTATTACATTTTTATTTTTTGATACATATATAAATAAAAATAATAATAAAATCGGTCAACACATAAATATTTTCTACCTAAGAACTACGTGTGTTTTGATTTCCCTATTTCACTGGGAATACGTAGAAGCAAGGTCTTACCCTTGTCAAACCAAATTAATAAAACAAATATTTTTTTCTTCTTTCATTAATGTAAATAATTTAATTTTTTATTATTTTTTTTGGGTAAAAATAAATAAATAAATAAATAGTTTGTATATAATTAATTATAGGGTAACCGTTTTACCGGACGTCATAGGGTGTTAATAATTCCCTACTCGTAATCGACTCCCGAATCCAAATTTTTGGTTCAAAAATATTATTTTAGGTTTTATCCAATTTTTCCTTTAATAAAAATAAAATTGGTGGCGACTCCTTTTTCGCGGACAAGCCGGACGCGACAGCTGGCGACTCCGCTGGGGATATTTGAGAGTCAAGCCCAATCTAATTAATTATATATAGTTATTTTATTATTTATTATTTTATTCATATTACCCCTATTATTATTTTTATTTTGTTATATTGTGAATATAATTTTATGTATTTTGTCAATTTATTTTTATTGCAATGATTTTTTTTTTATCTTATTTATTTTTCTATACACTACCATAACACGACTCACACACTTATGAGTGGGCTCTATACCCGGGCTGAGTGCAAACCTAAGATAAGTTAGAGACTGTGTAATGATAATCTTTTGGATGTACATCCTGTTTGGTTGTCATGAAAGTCTCACCTAGAGTTGACCTTTTCTAAAATATTTCCATTTTAATAGTTTACCTATTAATTGGTTTAATATTTTGGAATTGAGTTGTGTGCTCTAGGAACCGATTTAGAACTATAGAGCCACCCATAATAAAGGTTCACAATAAAAAAACCATCAATTAAGAAAAGAACCATGTAGGGCACATGTATATATGGAAAAAAAACTTACTCTAGCTATATCTTATTTTTATCATAATGCATTGCATAATCATGCATGTTTCATCTTTTATTTTATTTTACAACATGTTTTTCTTCTTCTCTTCATTTTTTTAGAAAAAGTGATTGCATATTAGGAGGTAATAAAATATTTCAATTAAATTCATAATCATTGCATTCACTTTCTTACATTCTCATAACATTTTCCTTCAAGAAAAAAAATGGAAAAAAACCAACAAAAAAAAAATAAAAAAGTATCATGACACCCTTACCGAACATGTTTGTCTGGCTAAAATCATGGATTAATTGAAACATACAAATGTATCTGGATCAACTGAAAGACCCTATGTCTATATCATGGATGAACATCAATAAGTCTAACAAAATTATCTGAATCATGGATGAATACGTAGAACTCATGTTTACCCTTTGATTTTATAAGTCCAACAATTTTTACCTTTAGTCTAGGTCTACCTCAAGTAACTTGTCTACAAGATCTGAACATGATACTAATGAGATTCATCTTCATTCTCCCCCCTACTTCTAAGTCATGGACATACTTTTTTGACTTTTCACCACAGGTGAACTTCTAGAAGTTGGGTCGTCTATGTTGAACTTTCATCATTATCGCTTACTACTTTAATGTCATGAAAAAAAATTCACCAATCTAAAGAAAAATATCAAGTCTTGTGTGAACTTTCAAGGACAATTGAAAAAAACCTCGACTAAACATTATGTGGAAGACATTGATGATATTGCATATATTTAATGAGTCTATCCAAGGGGCAAAGTCGACAATGAAGATATTATCAGTTTCTCTTGTGAATTTTAATTCTACAACACCAATAATATTGCTAAGTATAAAGTCTTCCAATACTTTATTATATTGACACACTTTTAGTCGACTAAACATTATGTTGAAGACATTGATGATATT
>NC_021163.2:54198701-54199539 GCF_000331145.2 Cicer arietinum | reverse complement strand
TATGTGTTGACCAACAGAATTCAAGTCAAGAAAAATGCTGACTGCCTCATATCAAGGACAATTATTTCAAAATATCTTAAAAGAAGAACATATGAACTTCAGAGCTTCAAAAGAAAGAATTAGCACTCAAGAAGATTTCACATATTTAAAAGGACTAGCACATAAGTGGACTCCCAACTATATGAGCCCCAATACCAATACATTCAAGTTTTGCTATGATCTACACCAATATGGATCAAGAAGACTTATCACTACTTTCACACATTGATGCTTCAAAAAGTATTACATCTAAATGAAGACCCGCTAGGTTGAAAATCCAAAAGGACGACCTAGGCAAAAATTAGGGTATAAAAAATAATAATAAATACCCGCTAGGTTGAAAACCTGAAAGGGAGACCTAGGCAAAAATTAGGGTACAAAAATAAGTAAATACCAACGAGGCAGAAAATCCAAAAGGACAACCTGGGAAAAGTGAGGATATAAAGTCGAATAAAGACTTGCTAGGTCAAAAAAAAAAAAGAAGGGGCAACCTAGGTGAAAATGAAGGAAGACCTTTTAGGTCAAAAACCCAGAAGGGCTACCTGGTTAAAAATTAGGGAAAAAAAATAAATAAATAGAATGAAGAAGTTATAAAGGAAAATGTGCAAATAATGTGGCTTACACGGATCGAAGTCGAGTGAATATATTCTGAAAGGTTGTGAAGATAAATTGAGGCAAATCATATCCTCCAAAGTGGGTCAATAACGCTATTGAAATTGTGGAATGATTTATTAGCACACTTCTTTTATGAAAAATTACTAACAAATTGGGTCATTTACCCATATGAGATCACCTTATC
>NC_021163.2:54197593-54198046 GCF_000331145.2 Cicer arietinum | reverse complement strand
CTATTATTTAAGAGACGGGACATTGACCCGCATCCTCTAGTTTAAGAACAGGGATGATTGGCCTTCAGCCTCTAATTTAAGAACTAAGTCGCCCCCACAAAAACTTGATTAATATATTTGATGATGAATTTTGAGTCCCATAGAAAGCTATTACTTAAAATACTAAATGAAGCCCACGTCACTCAAGGTATCACTTTTAACAAATTTGGAGGCATCGTAAATACCATTACTACTAACAATCATCTAACCTTCATAGATGACGAACTCTCTGTCGAAGAGAGACCATAACAAAGCGTTGCACGTATCAGTAATGTGCCTCGATCATATGATATAAGGAGTCCTTGTTAAAGCTTTCGATGGGAGTCGTAGAGAAATGATGGCATAAATTGAACTCCCAATGCAAATAGGTCCGATCACTTTTGAAATCACGTTTCATTTGATGGATATCATACC
>NC_021163.2:54196565-54197304 GCF_000331145.2 Cicer arietinum | reverse complement strand
TTTGGGGAAGAATGAAGAACTTCTCAAAGGACTGATGAAATTTCATAAGAATAGAGATAAAAGGGGTTTAGATTACGAACCAATCAAAGTTGACAAGCAAAGATTGGCTAAAAAAAGAGTTAGCTCGGATTTAAAATTGATATCCTAGATCCGAAATGATTCCCATCTGTGACATTCAACATAGTTTCCAAAATGCATCAAAGACAAACAAAACTCATATTGCAATAGTTAGAGATGATCTTTCGATCGGTGATGCTAATTGGGTTCATCCATATAATGCAAAGCAGAAATCAAGAATGGGGAGACAATCAAGTTGCCTATAGTATTCAATGCAATTCCTATATTTGAGAATAATCCATTAACAAATGATTGTACTAAAATCCAGCCACATAACTTTGACCATCTTACTAATCTGGCAATAAAATATAATGAAGAAGATTTTTAATTTCCCCTAGAATTGTTAAAATCGGTAAAACAAGAAGTTAAGGGAATTATGCCCCATAAGGAACCAATAAAAGTGATTAAAATAGAAAGGAAACTAAAGTCGACACTATCTTAAAGAAATAAGTATATCATCAACTAATCCAACTTCAACAGGAATACAAAGATATTTTTATCTCGTCATATCAGAATATGTATGGTTTGGATACTAGCATAATGGAGCATAAATTTCCCTTAAAACCTATTTATCTTCGGTTAAACAAGAATTAAGGCGAATAAAGAGGTAAAAAAAAAAAAA
>NC_021163.2:54194525-54195557 GCF_000331145.2 Cicer arietinum | reverse complement strand
ACGGAAAAAATCAAACAGTTGTGTGGAACGAATAATGTAACATAAAAACATTAAAAAAAAAAAGTTATTTAGAAAATGGTTGTAACATACAAAGATTGGCATGGGATGTTGTCGTTGCCACTACACGGGTATCGCACCTCGATACACACTTCAATGGGGGCAACCCCTTTCTCCCTAATATATGCGATTGAGGTTGTGCTACCCATTGAAGTAGAAATCCTCTCACTAAGAATATTAATGGAAGTCAAACTAGAGGATTCGGAATGGGTATAAATATATTTCGATCAATTGAATTTAATTGAAGAAAAAAGGTTGGCGGCCTTATGCCATGGGCAATTATATCAGAAAAGACTGGAAAAAAAAACGTATAATAAAAAACACGTTCTCGAGAATTCCGCGAAGGAGACCTGGTGCTAAAAAAAATCTTACCCATTCAAAAGGATTTTCATGAGAAATGGACCCCCTAACTATGAGGGCCCATACGTCGTGAAGAAAGCTTTCTTAGGTAGGGCTTTTATCCTCACAAATATGAATATAAAAGATTTAATCCTCCCTTTAAACTCAGACACCGTAAAAAAATATCACACTTAAGTAATGAATACTCGCTAGGTTGAAAACCTGAAAGGGCGACCTTGGCAAAAATTAGGGTACACAAAAAATATTTGTTGGGTTGAAAACCCGAAAGAGCGGCCTGAGAGAAGAAGAAAAATAACAAAAAAAATAAAAAAACAAAAAAATATCGTAAGGATAGAATCGACAATATGGATCAAACTATGGCATGAGAAGTATTGGAAAGTAAAACATATACCATACCTCGATATAATGAATTGCAATAAAATCGGATATAGTATATGTTGTTTACAGTATAAGGCAGACAACAACATGAGATCCAACTTCACATCACAATATGAATTCTTCTTCTCCAAAGAAAATAGAAAGAATGAAAGAAAAGGAAAAATAGAAGAGGACAAAAAAAAAAAGAGATCAAAGATATCACGTTAAAAAAAAAGTATAAGTATTTTTTCTCATTCA
>NC_021163.2:54166840-54194025 GCF_000331145.2 Cicer arietinum | reverse complement strand
TTTCTTTGCAACACAAAAATAATAATAAAAAATATAACCAATTGATGTTTATAGGCCGAGAAAATAAATTGCACCATATTGTAATATAATATTCATAATATGTCTTTATAACTAAAAAAAAATCATAACAACAGATAAATGTTTTCACATTTAGAATTAGAATTAATGGTCTTGGCCGCCGGATGAAATTCATCATCGCTCGCCGCGCCATATTACTCATTCTCAATCGTGGGTGATCTTTGTGTCGCGACATATCCGACAAGGTACGAGCAAATAATTTAACAGATTATTTCACCATCGTGTCCATCTGTCTCGTTCACATACCGCCATATTACGTTTTTTTTTCTTTACTTTAAAACAGATGTAGAAGATATAATCCATGAATAAATATTATTATTATTATTATCATCATTATTACTATTATTACATTTTTATTTTTATTTTTATATTTTGATACATATATAAATAAAAATAATAATAAAATCGGTCAACACATAAATATTTTCTACCTAAGAACTACGTGTGTTTTGATTTCCCTATTGCACCTGGGGATACGTAGGAGCAAGGTCTTACCCTAGTCAAACCAAATTAATAAAACAAATATTTTTTTCTTCTTTCATTAATGTAAATAATTTAATTTTTTATTATTTTTTTTGGGGTAAAAATAAATAAATAAATAAATAGTTTGTATATAATTAATTATAGGGTAACCGTTTTACCGGACGTCGTAGGGTGTTAATAATTCCCTACTCGTAATCGACTCCCGAATCCAAATTTTTGGTTCAAAAATATTATTTTAGATTTTATCCAATTTTTCCTTTAATAAAAATAAAATTGGTGGCGACTCCTTTTTCGCAGACAAGCCGGACGCGACAGTTACTAACCTCTTTTTTATTGTGTTAATCCATGAGACCCAGATTTGCGACCCCATTGTTGTAGGAGCTTTCACTTGAAGTTTCACTACTATCATCCCAAAATTTGTAAGCTCTCTTGCATGTTTTATTCTTTTAACCTATTTTCTCATATTTCACCATCTTCTCAATGTATTATGAACACTCTTATTTTGTGTTTGAATTTTTCACACTCATAACACATGATGGATGAGTTGATAACTTCATTCTTACGTGTTTTCTTTGATTTGTTAAACAAGTCTTTTTTTTTTATAATTCCTTTTCATCTAAGGAATTTGTTGTATTTTTTTATAGAGACTCATTTTTTCGCCACTTGAGTCAAGTTTTTAAAACTCACTATTGTCAGAATTTATGTCCTTCTTAGATCTTGAGGATGAGTCAACCAAGACTATATTTTTATATTACTTCTTTTGCTTTTTTTCTTCATGCACAAATAATTGATTGAGATCTTACTCATGTTCTTGTAACTTGTCAAACCAGATTGTTATGGTAACAGCGGCTAAGTTCATTCACTTTGCAATCGCCGTTATCTTGGGTTGTCAATCCATGCATATACATTTTAACACTTTATTTATTAAATCTTCAATTGAAAATGTTTTTCCTAGGTCATCCAAATGATTCATACTATGTGTGAACCATTTCTTCAAATCCACGATAGTTTCACCTTACTTTATGTATAATAATTTATACTTGTGCTAGGGTAATAATTTGTATTTACGTTTGAAAGAAGAAAGTTAGTTTTGATTTTGAAAAATATAGTTTATGATTAATTTCTATTTAATTCGATGCTTTGCATGTCACTTTATAAAATTTCCAAAGGTATATAACATATTTCTAGTAGTGAACTATCAACATTAACAAGATGCATGTAAAAATCAATTAAACAAATTTGTTGCAAAGGTTTTTAAAGTTATGCCATAGTTATTTTAGAGGTGTTCTCCCATAACTTAGCATTGTTTCCATTTCAAAGTCAGATCTCTTAGTGTCAATAAGTTTGATCCTTAAAAATAGATATGTACTTTATCAGTACTAATCCACATTGTTCAATTTTATGTACATAATCAAAATGAAACAATAACTACTGTATACTAACTAATCTTATATATCATGTGAGAACAGAGCATAACGTATATAATCATATGCAAATAAAATAACTTAATAATAATCCTATAGTTAAAATTGTGAATAAACTTTAGAGTGTCTTTGGATGGAATAATTGAAAATTGTAGAGAAATTAAAATTTTAGACAATTTAAATGTTTCAATTGAATTTCTTTTATTTTAAAGTTTTGTTGTTTGGATAAAAGAATTATTCATTTAACATTGTGCTATTTTTTATATATTTTAAAAGTTTTGGGACAAAAATATATATAAATTTGGGCCAAAACTAATTTTTTGGTGAAATTGAGGGACTATTTTATAAATTTTTAGGAACCAATTTGCAAAATTTGAAATTTTAGGAATCAATTTGCAAAAAATACAAAATAAATAAAGGGACTAAATACAAATTTTGATATATAGGGTCAAAATTGCAAATTTGGTAAAATCAAAGGGACCATTTCATGATTCATATATTATAAACTAAAAAAGTAATTTAAAATTCTTAAATTTTAGTTAGTATTTAAAATTCTCTAAATTTAGTTTTGATAAAATATCTCATAAAATCTCTTTATTTTAATTTTTTTTTTCAAATTTATTATCCAAACTAATATGCATTGAAAGATTTGAATTCCCTTAAAAAATTACATTCTTTCAAAAAAAAATTATTCATCCAAACACACTCTTACAAGAATGAATTTCTATGATCATTCAACTTAATTTAAGGTTATTGAAGGAGCTTGTTTATATAACACTTCGCCAAATATTTTTTAGCGTTAATCCCAACTCGTTGGATACTGCATGACATTTTAATTGCATTATGTTGAATAGCTATATAGCCAGATTTGAAATAATATCCGTTGTATTACGTAAAGTTTTCACATTCATTTGTCAAATTTCCCCTTTTTGGAGATATAATTAACTCTACAAAATTAATGGATAAATCTCTATAATAGTCTCTAAAAGTATAATTAATTGTCAGATTAGTTTTCTAAATTTGAACCAAAATATACCTTTCTTAAATCTCCTTTATTATCCTTTAGATCACTAACTGAAAATTAAACACTAACATTATTAATTTGCTAATTTAGATGTTGTTAACTTGGACGATAATGTGTTCATAATCTTAAATTATGATTTAACTAGAGATTAAAATGACATTTAAACTAGATTTTATCTAAAAAATCATATTTTCTTCTTCTCCGAATTTCTTTTTTACAACCTAAATTTTTTTTACTAACCAACCTAATTTCTTTTACCCAAAATTCGTTTAAAATTAATTTTTCCCCACATTACCAAACAGACATTTAAATCAATTATCTATTGTCAATATAGATTCCTAACTGCCCAATTTAAATTCTCAACCGAGTCTACACGCCACATGACAAAACCATAGGAGAGAGAGAGAGAGAGAAATTTTGGTCATTATTTAATGAAAGCATCAGTAAACTAACCAATTACAGCACTACTGCTGCAGCAATTGTCACACTCAAATTGACTTTGGATTCCAATTAGATTCACAAAATGACAACAATTTATGTCCTTAAGCGGACAAAAATCTGACATTGTGAATTTAAAAGCCAGTCCAACATATTTCAGTACAATCCTGGAATAAAAATTCAGCAACTTGCATTGGTTTCATATTGGATAACTAGTACCAACAAAAATAATCCACACCTAACGTTCATTAAATAATTCTTTCTAATAACTAGTTTATTAAAACCATGAGGTGTGTCTAAATACATAAATCATCTTAACATTCCATTGATAAAAACAGACTAGAGATGTAAAATTGATTCATTGGGTTTTTATATCCGGTAAAATTGATGTTAACATGTGATGTATTCACCTCAAAAATTGATTCTAACATAAAAATATTATATTTGATATAAGATAAATTTGCTCCAATCACGATGAATAATTATAATTTATAATTTTACAAAATCATAATATTTTACCAAAATTATAATTTATAATTTTACAAAATACAGTGTCTCAACATAATCAATCAAACCAACAATGATATCAACCATACACTTAAAATTCAAAAAAATTCCTTTTAAAATTGATTTAGAAACCTCAAATTTATTATTTTTTTTACACAAAATTATCTAAATATAAAACACTTTAGGCTTAATTATTGTTTTAATATTCTTACTTTTACTAATTCACAAAATCAATCATTCTATAAAAAATTCATTTTTAACTCTAAAAATTATTCATTTTTATAATTTAATTAATGCATGTAGATAGTTTTATATCATAAAATTATGTAATATTATTTAAAATGATCAGATCATATTTTTTTAATTCAAAAATTTTAACTCAAAAATATGAATGAGTTTGAAATAAGAGAATGAATTCCATATAACTGTGAAAATAAAGGTATTAAAATTACAACTAAGCAACATTTTACATTCATCGAATGAAAAGAAAAAAAAAACGCAAGGAACTCAAAGAGATACAATAAGTAATAAACCACCATCAACAATCATATAAATATTATATTACCCTCTTATCTCTATACACCAAAATGAAAGACAAAACATATATTTGTCAACGAGATAAATGAAAGATGAAATTAAACATATCTTTATGACAAAAAAAAAAAAATCTTCATGTTATATATTGAAACATATTAAAATGAAGCAGCATTTTCTGCTTGGTTATCTTGGCCGCGGTGGTGTCGCTTTCCACGACGGTGCCGACGACCATTACCGAATGTAACTGGATCAAATTTTCTTAGCCTTTCATCTTGTTGAGGATTGATCACACATTCAGGTAAAGGAACTTTGTATCTTATTCTGTCATAACAATAAGAATATGTCATGTGTTTCAACCTAAAGTTCTCCATTTTGATTTTTTCTAATGGTGTTACACCAAAAGAAACATTATCAGAAATTTGAGCAGTGTTGTCACAATTTGTTGTGACATGATCAATAGGATTAACTGAACAACCATGTAAGACAAAATCAGTGAACTCAGCAACATATGGTGCATATTTGTAATTTACTTTGTATTTTCCACCATTGGTAGCCCAATTAGATGCATCCCATATGGTAGCATATAAAGTCATTGGCTTTGATGGGAAATCTCCTTTCATTGACTCTGTTCTCTTTATTTCTCTTATAGGAACATCATCTACATAAAATCTGTAAAAGAATAAAAAAAATTAAGATCATATAAACAAAGTAAAATAGAGGTGATTATCAAATTTTGCACTATCAAAAACATTGATACAAATACGAACAACGAATACGATATCTGACACGGAGAGATTGATAATAGTTTGAGAAAATAAAAGTGTTATGTAATTGTAACAGTCAATGTCGTGTCACTGTTGAACACTAAGACATTCCTTCCATCCAAAGTGTCATTGTTACATATTTATCAAATGAGATTTGTGCTATTTTGGTCTTAATCATCCTGTTCACATATGAAAAATGGTCTTAATAATTCAAATTTCAACCACGAGTTAAGTACAACTTAACCAAATATTATTCTAACTAGGGTTCAGACTCGGTTAACCACTTCAATTCAATCACTAACTTAATACAACTCGGTATAATATGGGACATATGAGCAGTGCTTGATAACTAGGGAAACTAAAGGAATGAATATTGACTACTAATTCATGAATTTAAGTAGACAAAAAATAGGTCTCCTAGATTTTATAAGGATTCCAATACCTAAAAATTTATCATGTGGTGTTAACATCTGACCAATTTTTTACTGAGGGTTCCTAGGTCTGATGACATCTTGTTTTTACTCTTTATGAGTAAGCGAGCCCATATAACCTCCATTCGGGGCCGCATTCACATAGTCAACATATTGGTGACCTTTCAATCAAGAATTAATGGTCCAAATTTAAGCTTGGTATTTAGATTATAATATAAAAATAAAAATCTATTTTTTTAGACCACATGATCTCAATGAACGGCCATTAATGCATCGATTGCGTGAATGCAAGATCCTTGACGGCCAGAAATCCCAATGATGCAAAAAATTGTTCACAGTAATCCCATTAATAGCAAATAACAGTTTAGATAAAACTATGGATGTAGTAAATTGTAAAAGAAGAAAATCATAGACATCTTTGAACAAAAAAATACAAAAAAAAACAAAGTAACAAAAAGCCATCAAATTACTACATACAAGACAGCTAATGCTGGTTCATAAAAGGAAACAAAATGATTCATAAAGAAACTTTTTCTATAACAAGTAAAATGTAGGTATGTTGTGTGTGGTATATATTAAATCCAAAAGTGAACCAAATAACCAAATATAGCAAGCATATATTTAGATTAAAGTTCTTACATGATCTTGGAATCTGTCCATAGAATACTGTACTGATGAAAATCCTCAGCAGGATCAAACCATAGACCATATCTTTCTTCTCTGCCAATGTTTGTACTTCCATTACCATAAACATTGGTTTGAACCCTCCAATCTTTTCCTCTAATGTTTCCTAAAAACTCAAAGTCTATTTCATCATGGTTCTTCTCATACATGTCACCATTTGATAACTGCAGCATAAAATGTGAACAATAAATTACTGTTATTTTTCCTTCCAAATTTCCTGGTAAAAAATAAGTTGAAAATGAAAATAAAAATAAAAGATAAAAAGACTAATTGGTACTTTCTTTCAAAAATTCAAACAAAACAATAACTTTTTGCTGGAAAAAGGGTCAAAAGCAGAAAACATTATAATAATAATGAAAACTTTTTTTTTGTCATCCTTTACTGTTAACAAAGACTAAAGAAACTGAAAATTAAAGCTTTTTTTTTGGAGGAAAGCTTTTTGGTTTTTCACACAAGTCATATCACAAATTTTACAAGCAAGCTTCAAATCTTCAACAACAACAAAAATGCGTACTTTAAAAATTAAAATTAAAAATGCAGACCCTTTAAAAATAGGATAAAAAATTATAACAAAAAAAAAATATTGTATGATGATGAGATGTTACTTACATAAAATGCAACAACAACCCCAGCAGTGTAATCATAAGGTAACTTAATTGAAGCACTGAAATACCCATGAAGGTAAAGATCATGAGAAGCAAATCCAGAACCTGAAAACAGAACCCAAAACGAAAACAAGAATTAGAAAAAAATGAATTTTTTTTAATAATAATTAAAAAAGGGAAGTTTATATGAGATTGTTGAAAATGAAGAACCTGATGATTCATCAAGTGAGAGATGAACGGTTTTAGAATTAGTATGAATTATCAAGTTATGGTCTCCAAATAAGGGTGTGTACCCTTCATCAAAGGGTATGATTGGAAAGTTTTTGGGTGAAACAGAACAAGAAGGAAAAATAAAAAGAAGAAAACAGAACAAGAACATGAAAAAGAACAACCTCGTATGAAACTTGCCCATTTCTGTTTCGTTTAATAATCAAAATATGGTTTTCAGTCTACAGATTTATGTGTCAAAGGAATTCTTCTTCAGGACATGAAATATTAATTATTATTATTATTATTATTATTATTATTATTATTATTATTATTATTATTATTATTATTAAGAGTATTTATTTATAATAATAAGAGACAGAGAGAAGGGAAAGTGAGGAAGTAGAAGATGAGAAGTATGGATTAGAATATAGAGAGCGGGATGAGTGAAGGTGGAGCGGTTCCCGTTAGAGTGTAGACAAATTTAATTTTTATTATTGTATTTTATTATTAAAGTTAAATATATAATTAATCTCTAATTACGTATTTTATTTATTTTAGTCTCCATTAATTTTTATTGAAATGAATTATTATAATATATATATAATATTTGATTTTAGTCATTTTATTATTAGAAAATATAAGAAGTTGTAGAAATTTATTTCAATAAAAATCAATTTTGTATGGACTTAAACAAAAGATAAGAACAAAAAACAAAATAATTTTTTTTTAAAAAAAAAACTACTAGACTAAAATAAATAAATAAAAACACATAGTTGTAAGAACTAATTATATATTTAAATTTTATCATTATTATTATTATTAAGAGTGCAATGATCATACACCGTAATTACAGTGACATCCAATAAAAAATCATTATATACCCATATAACTTGATTAGTTTGAAAATAGTTATAAAAAGATGATTGATTTAACAAACTAGTGGCTTCTTATTGGATAATAGTGTGCAATACTCTTCAATTACTATTATTAATTATTATTATTATTATTATTATTATTATTATTATTATTATTATTATTATTATTATTATTATTATTATTATTATTATTATTATTATTATTTGGAAATTGGGGATATTAGTATGGGTAATTCAAATATTGCCCCAAGGATACATGTTAAAGATTGCATAAATAGTAATTATGTCTTGAAAAAATAGAAGACTAATTTTCAACAAAGGGAAATGCACAACACAAAAATTATATTATTTTTAGTATAATAACAAGTGTTCTAAGGTACATATTAGCATTTTTCTATTATAACTAGGTGATACTTCATCATTTTTTCTTTTTAATTGTCAATAATACTTTTAATTATTTATTACGGAGAAAAAAATGTAAGAGGGAGATAATAAATTATTAAAGACATTACTGCTAGAAAAGATAATTAATTATATAAAAGTAATAAATTTTATTGTCTTGTTACGTGTAAAAAGCTAAAAAAAAAATGACATATAGAATAGAAAAAGTAAAGTTCAAACAATAACATCACCGTAAACTCTATAAGCTCGAAGAATCACGATATTTGTAAATTCCATAAAACTCGAACAATCACGAAATTCATAAACTCCATAAAGCTCAAACAAATAATCTCGACATCTATAAACACTTCATGTATCATCAATTACATATTACGAACTAAGTTATGATCAATCATTTCTAACAAAGCATAAACTCTCTAAATATACCGCACAAGAAATATTGAAATAAAGATAGGTAGGTTTGTGAAGACACACTATCCTTAAAGATTTATTCAATTTATTTGTCCAAAACAAAATTTATCAAAGATTCAACAAAATTTTCCAACAAAAAATTCGAGCAAGGGAACTATGAGAAATTCTTCGTAGTTAAAAAATGAAAATTAGAGAAAGAAATTTTTTTGAACCAAAATCAATACTTTTTCTTATTAACTTGCAATGTATATATTCGATTGTCAGCAAATACTTAATAGAAAACCATATAGTCCATATAAGCTTACAAGCTTAATTTTCTTACGAGATGAATCATCATCTCTTTGATTCTATGATTTGTAACATAGTATCATAGTAATACAGAATACAATAGTTATACATCTTGAATTCAAAAGTTTCTTGGATTTCTTACTATGAAAAAGTTTATTGCAGCTAAGAGAATCACATTTTTAATTATTTGAAACAACCATCAACCACTGCATTGAAGACATAGAACTATTGCCTTGTCACTTTCAACAACATCACAAATTCATGTTCCAATAGTAGTTCCTATGAATTCAAAAATATGTTCTTTCAAGACGAAGAAACTCGTAGATTTCTTAAAATGGATTCAAGAAGAGGTTGTCATCAACAAGATGAAGTGTGGATTCAAGATCAACTAGTTTGCTCCTCTGTCTTGCGGTTTAGTAACCAACCACATAGGTTTCATCTTCTTTGCTCTATGTTTGGTTCATCTTTCTTGCACTGACTTTGTTTCGGAATCAACATGTCTTCTTCAAAACGCATTGATGATGTATCTTCAACATCTTCACAAAACTCAAATATTGTCTTCAATCATATTGGAACAATTGTGATCTTGTTAAGTGCCTCCTATTGACTTCTTATTTTATTCGGTTACTTATGCTTTTTCATTTCATTTTGCTCACTTAAGTGAGTAAAGGTGGTGCACAAGTGTACAAGAAACATTCAAATTGTGTAGGTTTTTATGTATAAAGAAAGGGTGCTGAAACAAGTAATTTTTGTCTTGTGGATGATTGTGTCTCTTGGAAGCCTTTGTGAGTTTTTTTAATCATTATTCCATTAAGAGATCATGACATTAGTAAGAGGATTAATGCACTATGATGAATGCTAGTAATTGTGGTCTTTAATTTTCTTGTATCAATTTTCCTTCTATATGTGTTTATGTTCCATGCACCCATGAATAAAAGGAGCTAGAATTTTGTTGAAAAACTTGGAGTATTTCCATATTAAGAGTGTGTCTCTCTTTGATTTTGGATTGAATTATCTCTTTTGATTTTATCACAAAATCAAATATTTTTGTACTATTATTCCTCAAAAATTTGTCATATCTCTTTTACACAAAAGTTTAATTTCAAGTTTAGGTGTATGGTGTAAATCTCCATTTAAGTCTTCTTCATATTTTTATTATTTTTTCTTGTTACAATTATATCAATTTTGTTCTTACAATTTAATTCTACATGTGTGTATTTCATTGTTCCAACAACTTTATAATTCTTGTTATGAATTAATCATTTTCAAATTATATAAAGAGTTGCCAATAATCCGTAGTAGAATGACTGCATACCATTTAAATTGAGTAGTCATCAATAACACTATCAACTTGACAAGAGAGTAATAGAAATATTGATGATTAGTTACAACTTGTTTAGGTGTTAGTTACAACTCTTTTAATAGTTAATTAGTGGTTGTTAATAAGTAATTTGGTAATTATTTTGTTAATTTCTCACAAGCTTTATATATATATATATATATATATAGATATAACATCTCATGTAGTTGTCAATTATACAATCTTTTAGCAATCAATCAATAATACAAACGCTAAATAGTTTCTCTCTCATCAAACTCGCAAACATATTTTTCCTATAAGATCTTTATTTCTTTAATCATGTTATTTCTAACATTTATTATAGCTCTCCTTATAGGGAATATAGTTCTAGGCATCTTATCCCTAATTAAACAATTGAAGGCTTGAAAATTAAAACTTGAAGGCCTGAGATAGGGACAATGAGTCCGCTTTAATAACAAACCAACTCAGCACAAAAATAGTAGGAATGATTATGGGATAAAGTAATTATATTTATAAAAAAAAATTGGTGAAGAAAGTTGGGTTAATAAATTGTTTAAATGTTTTCATCATTTCATTACAACTTATAAAAAGGTCATGATTGCTAAATAAAAAGTTGGGGATAAATAATTATCTTTAAATATATATATAGTTTAAAATATGATTGTCAACAATGTAATATTTGATATTTTAAAATTACTCCCTCTTTGTTATAATGTGTTGACTTATTTAGAAAAATATTTTAAAATAAGTATTAATTTTAATTTTAAATGTGATATTAAATTTTATTTTTTAATTGTATTTTTTAATTAATATAATCTGCATCACATACGAGTTAATATTTTTCACTTTATATTTATAACAATAGTGAATATATCACTACTAGATAAAGTTAGTTTGATAAAATTATCATGACATTTCTTTCATTTATATTATCTTCTTAATTTATGTGTAAAATAAAAAGTGTGTCATTCATTTTGAGACAAACAAAATAACATATATAATAATTTTTTGAAGTAATATATAATTATTTTCTAATATTTTGTTTAATAGTTTAATGGATTTGTTCATGTTTCTAGATATTTTTTTTGTTAATAATTTTATTGAATAAAGTGTCAATTTATTTTATAACTTAGCACTCTAACCAATTTAAAACCTAAACTATTAAAACTAATTAAAGTTCCTTAAACTATGTCTTCATCCATCAAATAAATTATTCCGTTTACTTTTCAACCCGTCTCTAGTAAAATCCTAAATGCTCTTAATTCTTAGTTTTTTTCTTTTCTTAGTTCTTTCTTTTTTATATTGTATGAAAATCAATAAAACCCTAACTTCTAATTACATTTTAATGCCATTGTTTTTTTCTTCCTTTTTCATTGTAAAGTATAGAGGGAAAACAAACTTTAAGATGCTTTAATCAATCAAAATCAAAAGTTATAAGCGCTAATAAATTAAAAGTTACAAATTCAAATCTAATTTAAATATTAAAGTTATTAAATAATTATAGTATATTTTATATGGTAAGTTAAAATAACCGTAAAAACTTAATACATACGTTTTTTTTTTAATGAGTTGGAGATTTGATAAAAAAAAAGAGATTGATTGTTTTAAAAAAATAATCTTAAGAGAGTAAATTATTATTTTTTAATATAATTTCAAGATAATTTTGAAACACTTTCATAATTTAGGAACTACTAACCATAATTTAATGGATACAATTAATAGAGGGATTTAATAACTGAATGAGAGAATATTCAAGGACCTTTTAGTTGATTTTAACAGTTTAATGACTAAATTAGTAATTAAAAAAAGTATTAGTTTAGAGGGTAAATTGATTAATTATTCAAAAAAAGTATAAATTAAATTGATTAATGCAAGGCAAATTCTAAAAAGATAGATTCAAAAATCAAAATAACCAACAAAATACAAATTTATTCATTTTTACAATTTTAATAAAAAAATAAAAATAATTGTGCATGACACCGACTCACGCTCAAAATAATTTTATAATTTTTTATTAGAAAAAATTATAAAAAGGGGAAATTGGGAAGTGGGGTGCAACCGAAACTTGTCCCCAGGGTAGGCGCCGTCTAGCATTTTTTATTCGGATAATTTACGGATGAGTACACATATTTTGGACACACAAAATACATATTATTTAATTATTTTAAAAATATTTACTATTTAATTATTTATTTTTTAAATGCATTTAAATAGTATGTCTAAATATATATTCATACAAAAATCACTCTATTTATTTATTTGTAAAAATATTAATTTTATAATGTAGCTCTAACATTTTCTTAATATATATACTTTTGAATGTGTTTGATATGTATGTGAAATGGAAAGGAAAAACATAGAAAGGATATAATAAATAAAGAAGAGAGAGTAAAATTGTCGCCTTAATTTAAGGAAAGAAATGAGATTTCATTTTTTGAGTAAAATTGATTTCATCATCAAAATTAATTTTAACTTGTAGTTAGAAATTTGAAGTTTTTATCTCATAATTGAAATATTTAATCTTAATTTATTATACAACTGATTTTTAAGTCAAATTTAAAATAAATGTTAATAATTATTTTTATTTTCATAATGAAGATAATCACTTAAATGATATGAGTTCAATAAAAACAAAAGTAAATAAATATGGATATCATATTATATTGACATCAATCAAGTCATCGTGTCATCCAATAAAAAAGGAGGTAATAAGTTAATGTTTCAGAAGAGTATCATTGACTGATCATTAAAATTTCTAATTATCTCAAATATATCGTCGACGAAAAGGTGGGCCTACCGTGAAATTCATTCACTCTCAAATGTATTAAATCATAAATAATTTAATATTGCATTCGTTTTTGACCAAAATTAATTTCATCAATTTAACTTTGAAAATTAATTTCTATCATCACAAATTCAAATATATAAATTGGTATCCAATAATTAACTCTTTCAATTCAATTTCTCATTGTAAGGCTAGTTTCAATCATCCTTTCATAATTAAGTCATTTAACAACTCTAAAGTTATGCAATTAAAGGACTTTAATTCACTTTAATTTGTTAGAAATTGATTCAATTAGTTAAGCAATTAGTTGTAATGTTTTTTTTACCATTGCTTATATTTTGGGATGAAGTAATATAAGTTGCAACCCAGTCTTGTGAATATCATTCATTCTATGAAATCAAAATCATTCGTTAGTGGAAGTTTTGTGAATCAACACGTCAATGGTGCAAATACTCCTATTGATCCTTCACATAATCCCAATTGCATTCATCCAACTGAAAGTGCTTGTAATCATCTTATTACACCTCTTCTTGATTGAAAAACGATTATTCCTAGTCTCGATCTTAGAAGCGTGCAATAACCATAAAGATAAGCTTTGATTTCTTGACGACTTTGCACCATTACCGAATCAATTTGACCCAAGATATTAGGCTTGACAACGTTGCAACAATATTGTTCATACTTGGATTTTAAATTTTGTTTTTTCTTCAATCAGTGTTCATTATATAGATCTTACTGCGACAACTTTGCAAGACCTAGTGGTGCGTTTCTCACACGGTGATTGTGTTTGCATTATAGAGATTTATCATAAGTTGACCAAAATTTAACAAAATTATCTGTGTGGCTATAATTATTTTACATAAATGTGAGTGCTTTGCAAAGAACTTGAACACCATCATCCTTTATTCGAGTGAAATTGTCGAGTGAAATGCACATGCAGAGTGATCAATGCACTTGAGCGCATGTTTCTATTTTTTTACTACATTTTAAAAGCTCTTTATAGTCCAGATTAAATTTTTTTAGTTTGTTTTTAAACTTTTGATCGAAATTGAATTTTAATTTTATTATTTGCATATTGACCCCTGTTTGCTTTGTATGCCATAACTTGAGCTCTGGATATCAATTAACTCATGCGAGCAGATGTTGGAAAGCTAAAAATCATAGCTACAACTTTTATGTTGGAACAAAATCCCAATTCCGAACTTTACTGAGTCTAAACGGCAAATTACGTGATATGAATTTTTTGTAATAATTTTAAATAGCGGACCACTTGTTTTAAAGTCCAAAACGAGTACCATATATTTTTAGTTTTCTTTTTTTAGGACGGCATGCTGTTTTTTGGACTCAGAGTAGAAAGTTTTTCTTATTTTTATGGAAGGTTAAATTTCTCAGTATAATCCACTATTTTAGAGTTTCACAAATACTTTGAGGTTCATTTTATAATGTTAATTTCACGTTGATGATTCTATTTTTGTTATTCGATTATATTATTATTGTGATTGCTTAATTCAAATCTTAATAGGATTGATAAAATTAATTTAACATAATTTAACTTCTACATTAAATAAATTGTAATTTTTCAACGTTGGATCGTTTACAACTCATCCTTGTATCTTTCATTCAATGAAATAAGAATCATAATCATTCATCCATGGAAATTTTCTCTCTAATATTCAATTTCTTCTTAATTCATCATAGAGATTCTGCATGCAAAAATACTCTTTATTGGGATATATTTAGTTTAGTCTCTTGTGGAAAAAAAGAATTTCACCCAAATTCCATGCAATAAAAATTGGATGTAGTTCTATAGTGAAGAAATATGTTGTTATAGAAATACAGTCTAGATTTTAAATAATTTTTTTATTATTAAATCTAAAAATACGAACTTAAAATATAAACTATTAAGTTAACATATGACTTTAGATGCACTTGTTATAGAATTGCATGCAATATTGACCGCATGTACTTTAAATTCAAAATAAATATCTTGAAGATATATTCTATTTGTATATTTTATTCTTATCACTTTCGAATATATTAACTCAAATTAGCACAAAGTGTACCAAATGGAAAAACACAAAATACAAAACACCCATAAATGAATTACTAACATTTCCAATGTCAACCAAAAGAAAAGGAAGAAAACACACACACAAAATAAGTACAAATTAATTGCTAATTTCTGGATAAATTGATAAAACAATGAGACCACTCATCAAATAAAACCCACCATAGCAAATTTCTCCCCTACTTTTTGACATTATTAACTTTTAATAACAGATTTTGTTCATGATTTTGAGATACACTTGGTAGAAAAAATTATAACTTAATATATGAGAATTTCGACAGATATTCGAATCTCAATTCATCATAAGAAAAATAATTTATCATAAGGAAACCCAACATGCTAATATCATGTTTATTAATAAGAAAGTTAGTTTATTATTTTTTCATAAATATTGATTTTTTAAACAAACCATATTTTTTAATTAATCTCAATCGGTATAAAAAAAATTAATAGTTGAAGTTAATTTCTTCTGTATATAGATTTTTTCTATATTAAATTAATTTATTTTTTCTTTTTTTGGTAAAGTAGAACTAGAATTTGTTATCTCATTAAAAAAAAAGAACTATAATTTATTGAAAAAGATAAGTAGCTTTCGGTGCCCAAATAAACAATTCTATAAAACTTATATACGAGCTATTGTGCACATGATGTAGGGACAAACTCGGGAAACAAACGAAAAAGGGAAAGACTCGTGTATAAGAAAAGGAAAGACTTGCAATATTTTTAATATTTTGTTTTATTTTTATTTACCTTATAATAAGAATGTTATTGATGATAAGTTTACACGACTTTTGTCAAACGTTTAAAAGAAGGAAGACGTTTTGTTAAAAAAGAATATGGAGAAAGATGACAGGTAACGTGTAGAAGAATTTATATTAGAAATAATTATTTGGTGAGGAAGATGTTTTGTTAAAAAAAAATATGGAGAAAGATGAAATGTAACGTGTAGAATCATTTATATTAGAAATAATTATTTGGTGACAATCTCAAATAAAATTATTTTTACATATACTATTTAATTATTTTTTAAACTACACATTAATTAATTGATCATTTAACTTTTATTATTGGTGTGAGTGTGTCCAAATAATTTTTATTTGACTTTGTGACAATACAAGTGTTTCTTGAGGTTATATTGAAACTCAAGTGTGTTAAGCAACATAGTGAAGTAATTGAAAAAGAGACCATGAAGAAAATACAATGGTCAATGGAGGCTCTACTTTTTTGGGTACGCAGTAGTGTATACTACTTGAGGAATGACTATGCCAAAAAAATAAGATATAGAAAAATATTTTTTTTGAGAAAGTTGAAAATTATATTGATGGATCATGTTTAATCGACTACATACACATTTTATATTTCATTTGAATATTAACTTAATTATTGTGTTAGGTAACAATGTGTTAGCTAACAATTGCACAATGGTATATTGTGGTTGAGATGGAGACGTCAAGGAAGAGAAAGAAGTGAAGAAAGGTCATGTAGGGAGGAGGAAAGAAGCTTGTTGGCCGCGACGTGGCAGCCGGAAAAAATGGAGGGTTGTTGGATTTGGGTCAGTGAAAAAGGAGAAGTTTTGAATTTTGTGATGATGTCTAGTCTGCTAGGTGCATGGCAATGATGGTGTACTTAGGATCGTGTGGTTGTGATGATTTAGTAATTAATATAAAAATTGATGTTATATTTATTTAATTTATAATTTTAACTATTTTCTAATGATAGTATTTTTTATAACGTGAATATTTAAAAAAAATAGTACAATTATAGTAATTCATTTGAATATGAGAGTTTGGGTTATTAATAATATGTATTTATTTAAAGGTTAATTATTTTAATTACTCTAATTTATCATATAGTAATGTTTTGAAAATTTAATGATTTTTGGAAGAGTATTAAAAGACAAAGAGTCAATGAAATAAGGGACAAAGAGTCAATTAATTTTGTTTTAGCAAAATAAAAATAATAATAGTAAAACATAAATTAAATAAGGGACAAATGGGCTTAACCCATTTATGTTAACCTTAATTATGTTAATAAAATAAAAATAAGAAAAATAAGAAAGGAGCTCCACCGGTCGTATAATCCAAGAGTAAACCCATCAACAAGCCTATCGTTTGGCACCAGTGTTCCAGAAAAATTTCTCTGTCCTCGTTCAAATTTCAGTAATTTGTTTTATCAATTTAGGTAGTCAAATAAACACACCTCCTCAAATTTTTAACCATCACAATTTCTCTCTAAAATATCTGACTTCTCTGTTTGTAGATTTCGTTATTTTGCAACGTTCTCCTTCATCGTAAACCCGATTTGAGTGAAACCAACGCCAAAACGACCGTGTAAAAAGATGTTATATTACCCACTGATTGGTTTTCAGATTTATGATAATTTTACTTGACCGAATTTCGATTTTAGTTTTTAAAGTATGTTCTCATAATTTATTTTTAACGTTTACCCATAAACTGTCGAGTTAGATCGATTGAAAGACAAAGAGTCAATGAAAAAAGGCTGTTTGCTCGTGGAATCGTATTCGTGTGCGAAAGCATCGAAATAAAGTAAGGGTTGAGAGAGCGTTTGAATTCATGAGTATAATATAATGTGAGATGAACGGGAAAAACCGTATTTCCCAACGATTCATTCAGGGCTCGCTACATACGGCACTAGCTCTTTGAGTGATAAATTGATTAATGTAAAAATATGGGAATTGTGAGATTAAAATATGGAATATAAATATTTATAAGGTGTTGATTGATTTAACTTCGTTAAATATGTGGTATTTGATATTATTGTGATGTTTGATTTATTTTTATTAAATATGAGATATTTGATATTATTGTGATATTAGATGTCGAATGAATTTTATGTATATGTTTGATTAGACGTGTTTATGTGATGTGATAATAAAAAGTGAATTCATTTTAATAAGTTTATGTGATTATGATGATGTATAATTAATAATACTGATGTTATAAATTTGTGACAAGCATATGTGATGATGTATGATTGATGATAGTGATGCTATAAATTTGTGATAAGTTTATGTGATGAGATATAATTAATGATAGTGATGTTGTAAATTTGTGATAAGAATATTGAAGTAACCCAATAGTTGGTGAAATAATTGTGATTTTAATTTGTGTTTGAGATGACGGTCTTAATGGAGTATCATAGGCCAACGAGGGGAGAAAATAAATATTGAGAATTTGTGAAGTGAATATTATTTTGTCATCATATAGGTAGGGTCTGACAAGCCTAGTGATTTCGGGGAAGTACAACTGAATGAGTCTGATCGTAGCGGTCTACTGTCGAGCCTTAAGGCAAGATTGTTAGACCTTGGAGGTATTCAGGTGGGGAATTCCTAGGTGACTTGGAGGTAGCACTCTAAATGTCGGGAGCTACCTCGCAACACACGTTTACCTTGACTGTCACGTATATGTGTCTTGGGTTGAGTTGAGGGGATCTATGAGGACAAGGCCAATTTGAATTGTCTGTCCACCGAGATGGTGGCATCGTATCAAGCCTCCTAACCAAGTACTTCAGAGTTAGAATGATACCACATTGTGAAGTAGAGTCTAAACTCATGCACAATATTGCATTTTATTGTGATTGTTTTGTTGTGATTAATATGTATTGTGGGTGGTGATAATTTCTCTTAGACGATTTGATGTTATAGTGAAATTTAATGATTTTTCTTGAGTGATTTTGACTTTTTAATGTGATATTTTCTTGATGGAATGTTTGTGTATTGATACAGTTCTATTATGATTGTTTGTGTGTTCTTCTTACTTGTATTATATTGTCCTCATGATTTCGAAACTCACCTCCTTCAATGTTCGTGTTTGACTGGTTTGGCCCTGCGCTTGCGAAATCGCTGTTATTACAGGTTAATGAATCTTAAAGTTCAAGTTTGGGAGGAAGCACACTCTGATAAGTGATACCAGGAATAATGGCTTAAATTGTATTTTACTTATTTAATATGAAACAAATTTTTGTATGAAAATCTTAGAAGTACTAGTAAGTTTTTAAATTAAATCAAGTAATAATACTTAAATCAAGCTTATTGAGATTACACTATTTTAATGGAGAAAATAAGTTTAAAGTGTTCCTTTTGATTTTTGAGAAACGTGATATCCTAAGTTAAAAATAAAAGTTTTCATTTTCTTGAAAATATATTTTTATTTATTTGCTTCAAATTATATAGAAATATAATATAAATTATTATATGTATTATTTTGGGGTTTAGGGTGTCACAGTTTACTAAGATGTATGGCCATGATAAGAGCAAAGATATGTTCAAAACATTAAAAGTTATTGTCAAAAAATTGTTTGAGCATTATGTGATGGAATATCTCATTCCTAGTGATGAAAGTGTGTCTAGTAATGTAGCCTCAAAAATTAGTACACAAGCTAACACAAATTAGTCTGTTGATGATGGTGATGATGATGATTGGGATATTGCATTTAGATTGAGTATGAAGAAAAAGCAAACAAATTTGAAAAAGAGTGAGTTGGATAGGTATATTGAGGTTGATGTTGAAGATAACATAAATTCTTTTCATGTTTTACAGTGGTGGGAAGAGAAATCTAAAAAATATTATGTCATTTCCTGCTTGACTAGAGATATATTAGTTGTTTGCGTGTCTACAGTGTCATTTAAGTATGCATTTAGTACAAGAGGTCACATACTTAATTCATTTTATAGTAGTTTGAGTTCCACTACTATTGAAGCATTGATTTGTATCCAAAATTGAATAAGAAAACCAAAGGTAATTGATTTAAGAGTAGAAATGGATGAAGTGCAACAACTTGAAGCATGTATGAAAGTTGATTTGTAACTCAACTCTCATTTTTGTTCACATCGTTATTATATTTCATTATATTATCAAACTAATTTATTGTGGATTGTGTGTTTTAATTTTTAGTAATTGTTGGATTACGTATTACTAGTATTGGGGTTAATACCGATGACAAAACATGAATGAAGAATGCAATCTAAGGTTATATTTAGTTTGATCTATTCAAGTTGGAAATAAATTTCATGTTATAATTTCTAACTGTTTAATTTTTTTTTATTTCAAGTTTTTATCATTCAAATAGATTGCTACTGTCTATTTTGGACTGTTAATTGGCATTGTATTTTAAATTCTCATTTAGAATCTAGTCAACTAAATTCTTATTTAATTTGAAACACTATTGTCTGTTTTGTATTTTAACTTGGGTTGTTATTGCACTAAAAAACAAGTAAAATCGAATCAAACCAACGTGTGCAAATTTCATTGGTTTGGATTCGTTTTTCGTAGAAAACTGAACCAAACTGACCGTTACACCACTAGGTTCCTCTGCATTTCTATAGATTTGATGTGAACAAAAAATATTTTGATCCTTCAAATGTTGCATTATTATGTTTATATTTTCAAAACGTAAATAATAAAAAAAAAATGGAGAGAGTGAAATTTGAAAAGGATTTTTATTTGTCAATTGGATTTAAATTTATATGTAATTATTGATTTCCAAAATTTGAGATCAATAATGGAAATTTGACTTTGTTGCTTTGTTGGGAAAAAGGTTGATGAAATACACACTCACCCACAAAAAGACAAACATAAATAAAGTACTTATAAATTGAATGATAATATTCTCCCTGTCTTATAATAGTTGATCAATTTAAAAAAAAAATGTCAAAATAATTGAACTTTTCAATTTTTAATATATAAATGACTCAATTATTTTGAAATGAAGAGATACATTTTGTTTTTACATATAATTTACACTATCAATAACTTCAAATTATTTGTATGTCTTTTTTACGTCAATTTTTTTTGTATTTTAAATGAGGACATTAGTTTTGTAGAATTTATGACTTAGATGTCAATTAATTTTGTATCTATAATGTCGTCTAAAAACTATTATTTTAAGTCCTTAATCCTATCTCAACTGACAAATGTCAATATAGTTATGGTGGACGTCTTGTCCCGGGTTCGAACTCAGGACTTCGCTATGTGAGTTAATTATGATGAAATTTATCATCTCTTCTAAGAAGAAGAAAAAACTACTATTTGAAATTGGCAGAAATCTTGTTAGGGTGGTATCCATGTCCCACATCTTATTTGAGAGCTGCAAAAACGCATTCCTTTATAATACTATCAATTTTAATTTTATTGTGTTTCTATATAGACAAAATATATCATGAAGTTCTTTATGTTTTATGAAAATAATAATTTGATTTTTTATATTTTTTTTTTTTGTAACACAAGATCTTTAAATTTAACTTATTTTATGTTTAAGTCATTTAGATTTTACTTTTTTGATTTTGTCATTTAAGTTACATTAAGTTTAAATTGTTAGTCATTTAATGCAATCAAAATGGGTAGTCGGTAGGTCAAACTAAAATTGAAAATTGCAAGGTTACCTATAAAACTTTCTCCATTGTCCAATGTGGGCATATACCAAAATATATAGCGAAAAACATATACCTCCTGACTACATTGCTAAGAAAACTTTTGATAAAAATATCAAGACAAATGATCCACTCCCTCTCCCGTCAAGCCTAACTAGACTCTGATATCACTTGTTGGGGACTATGGAGGAATGAGAGCAACAAGTTAAATGCTTCATACCACAAAAGATTTTGACATCATATCTCCATTCAAAATCATATGATATGGGTATATGAGACACATATTTTATATATCTAAGATTTAATTTGTTCATAGTCAATGTATGACTAACAACTCACATTTGAACCAAACATTGTGTACCTAAGATAAAATATAGGTTACTTAGTATAGAGTTACAATGATATATCTATGTAGATGTTGGTTGCTTGAATGTTAAAGAAGAAGAAGAAAAAATAGACGATATATTGAAAAATATATTATTTATAAACTTTATAATTTGCAAAGACTAAATTGATCTTAATTAATTATTTATTATTGACTTAATTGAGTCTCAATTTTATTTTATAAGAATTAGCTGTCACATTTTTTTCTAAGGGATTAAAAGTAGCTTTTAATTTGTTAGGAATAAAATCGTGCCTCAATTTTTTCCAAGAATTAAGATGGGTGTTTGATCTTTCTTATATTGTATTATTATTAAAGGCTCAATAGATCAATCATTTAACTTGGAATATAAGCAAAAGAATAATTAAGTCATAAATAAAATGCATGATGGCTCATAAGTATAAAAACAGAAAGGGGGCAATGGCCTGGTTTATTAGTTGGAGAGGTCCTATGTGTTTGTCATATGTCGAGGATAATTGATGAATAAATAATGTAAAGAGGGCCTACAAATATCAAATAGTAGTATAAGGATAAAGTGGGTTAAAGGGGTTGTTGACTATAAAAATTTGGATCCCCACATATATCATGCCTGCACTGACATTGTAATGGGATTGTTTTTTCCTTTCGGCTTTATTGAAGTTATTAATTTGTTTTTTGATTTTTTGGTCTCAAGGAAAAATAAAAAATAAAAAAGGAAAATAACACAAAAAAAAAATAGATACTACGACTTTGAGAAAGACATTCATCTAAAAAGCTCTTGAATTTATGCATGAATAATATTAGACCATCTTGTACTTCTATAAAAGCAAACTAGAAAACATCTCATGATTCCACATTAAACCTCAAAAATATGTTTTTCCTAAATTCGTAAGAGCACTATAATTAGAGTTGTCAAAAAAGTCTCTAACTATTAGACCACTTTTTTTTTTTTTCCTATTAAATCTTTAATATTAGACTCCCTATAAAAATGTTTTTTTTTTTTTTTATTTTGGCCAATTATTTCATGGGGCTTAAGAGAGGGGGGCTTAAGGGGCTTATAGCCCCCAATATTTTGATAATATTGTGATATTTTCTTGAAAAACTTTTGAAATTTATTTTTTTCAAAAAAAATTAAAAAATATATTTTTTCGAAAAAAATTTTGTGAGAAAAATAAATAAAAAATTCTCGAAAAAAATCGATTATTTTTCTCCAATAAAAAAAAATTGAAATTTTTTTATCGGTGAAAAAATTGAAAAAAATTATCAAAATTATCAAAAATTTTTAAAAAGAAAATCGATTTTTTTTAAAACGTGGGTCTATAGGCCCACCAAGCCTCCAAAATTTTAGGGGGTTGGGAATTACTTTATGGGGGCCTTTTAAATTATAAAATTTTTTGTCTCCACCAACATATGGACTAAGACCAATAATTTGGAGGTTTGTCAAATTGATAGCTCTAAATATAATCAACATTAAGCCCCATGGGATCCACATCTTCCAAATCGAGAGGTATGTTCAGTAGCAAGACATGCACTTTTTCAACGAGAAGGTTCCCTATGTGGGGTTATAAAATGCCATTAATGTTTTGCTTAGGAATGTATACATATCTCTATCCACCAAGGTTGTCCATGAGATTTGAGTATATATCAAACATTGCTTTCACTAGTGCCCTCTTTAGAAGTAAAATGTTGCTAATATTCTTCTTGCATATTTATTTTATAAAAAAAGCAGGCTGGCCAACACATATGGAGGATGTTTAAAACAAATTTTAATATAAAGTGTTTTAAAGTCTATAAGAGTGTTTGGAAGAGGATTTTTTTTTTAAGAAATGTAATATTTTAGGAGAATTCAAATCCTTAAAGCAAATTATCTTATTTGGATAATAAGTTCTGAGAATTTTTAAAATGAAAGGATTTTATGAGATATTTTGTCAAAACTAAATTTAGAGAATTTTAAATACCACATAAAATCTAATAATTTTAAATTCTCTTTTACTTTATAATAGATAAATCATTAAATGGTCTCTATAATTTTTATAAGTTTACAATTTTTACCCTATATGTATCAAAATTTACATATCAGTTCCTATATTTTTTGTATTCTTTTTTTGCAAATTGCTCCATAAAAATTTCAAATTTTGCAAATTCCTCTATAAAAATTGTAAAACATTCCCTCAACTTTTACAAAAATTTCAGTTTTTGATCAATTATAATTATTTTTTGACCAAAAACTTTTGAAATTTATAAAAAAAAAAACTCAATTTTAAAAGAACAATTCTTTTATTCAAAAAATAAAATTTAGCGTTAAAAGAAATTCAATTGAAAGATTTGATTTTTTTTTTCTTTTCAGTTACCCCATCCAAACACACTTTAATAGTATTTTAGTAAAATTATCAAATTTTTATATATTTTTTACACTTTATAATATATAGTCATTTATTAAAATGATATAATCATATTTTATAATATTTCTTTTTCAATTGATAATATAGTTAATTGATTTAATATTTGTTTAGACCATACTAATTTTAGATAAGATTTTATTTGTTTTAGTTTTAAAAAATGTTAGAATCAGACTTTTTATTAAGTAAAAATAACAATTTTTGAGGTATTTTATTAAGTAAAAAAAATATGGGTGCTAAGAGTGGGCTAAAGTGAGAGCAATAAAATCCACTTTGCTTTTATTTGAGTTAGCTTTTAGTTTGAAGGTTAATTTTTCAAAAGAACTTTCTTGTTGGTATTAATGGACATGACTCTTGGTTAGAGAAAGCAGCGGAATTTCTCCATTTTAAAGTGGGTCATCTTCCTTTTATCTATTTTGGCATTTTTATTAAATATAATCCAAGATGCTTGGTATTTTGGAAATCTGTGATTGATATAGTGTGAGTCCGGTTAGCTAAGTAGAAGAATCAAAACTTATTTATGGGAGATCGTCTGGTTCTCGTTAACATCATCTTATTTGTGCTTCTGACTTACTTTCTCTCCTTCAAAGCTCCTGAAAGTACCATTTTTTAACTTGAATCTTTGTTTAAGTATTTTTTGTGGGTGTAGTGGGGAAGCTAGAAAGATTCATTAAGTTAAACGGGAGAAGGTTTGTCAAAGTAGAGAGAATCGAGGGTTAAGGGTGTGGAAATCTAGCTTTATTAGGGAAATGGTGTTGGAGAATGAATTGCGATAAGGACAAATTGTGGTTTAAAGTTTTATATTAAAACTATGGGTGTGTCAATGGAAGGGTGTGTGGGGGATCAAATAAGGATTTGATGTCATGGAAATCTATTTTTTTTTTTTTTGGAGAGAGAAGATAGGGGTAACGAGGGTTGGTTTTTTGATAATGCGGTGAGAATGGTGAGGAACGTTTTTTCGGTTTGATCGTTGGATAGATGGAGGGTAGCAATAAGATCGATTTAGGTGTTTGTATAATTTGTCAACTGTTAAAAATATTTCAATGGCGGATATGGTGCATACGAGGAAAGGTGGCTTGGAGATCAATTAGGGGAGTTGCTTGAGTGGGTTTAGGGTTTGGACGAAGATTTTGAAGTGGTTAAGAATAAGTTGCGCTTTTCATAAAAATGTGGAGGCACATGCGCATCAACGAATTTTTGTAATTGTTGTTGACACAATAGAGGTAAGAATAGAATAGATTGATCAACCGACACTGACTTATGGCCTATCTACGATAAGCCACAACCAAACCTTTTTTATATTACCCAGACAAAGATTGTTTTAGAAGTCTATTTAGCTAAAAATATTTTTTTTTCAAGTAGCATAGTGGCAAGACTTACACAATATAAGTGTGAGGAAGTGGGGAATCTCAGGTGTGAACCTGAGCCTCTGCATATCAATGTCATTCCAGCTACCAACTGAGTTGTACTTGTGGGAGCTAAAAAATATCATGTTGCAAGCCACTTAAAAATCTTTTAGATCTATTAGACTGACTTACTGAATTAAATATAAATAAAATTGTTTTATTTTTGTTATTATAATATTAAATATTTTACTTTGTGTTAAATCATAAATTTGTAAATATTTTCTATTATTTAAACGTACTAACTTAAATCAATTTAATATTTTTAATGAGTTATTTAAAAATACAAATAATAATTAATCTTCTAAAACATCACATAGCTGCACTTGTCCAATTATATGAAGTTTTAAATGTTGGTCAGTAATATATTCAACAATGAAATGGTTAAAATTTAATATTTAGGACACACGCGCTCGCCGCGCGCGCACTCACACAACACACACGCACGTCCACACACACAAAAAACACGCACGCATGAAATGGGTTTTAATATGAATGTCAAATCACACTTATAATTTTTTTAATTATTTTTTGGTTTCACTTTAGCCTTATACTTATTATTAGTTTTATTTTTATTTCTTAATTATATTTCTATTAATTAAATTGGTTATTTTTATTAGTTTATGTTAAAAAATATTAAATTTTATCATCTCTTTTGTCGTACTCATCTTTAAACTCATAAATTTAGAACTCTTTTTATCTCATTCAATCTTAAAAATTTAAAAAATTTACTATTTTTAATTCCATAAACTATTAAATTCATAACTTACAAATTCAAATCCATAATATTTGAAACTTAGAAAAATAAAAAAATCCATGAATGCATTCTTCTTCTTTAGAATTCTCATGTGGATCATAAAATCTATTATTTAATTTTTTTAAAGATTTTTTTAAAATAAAAATTAATAAGTTTATCATTTTCATCACCTACATCACTATTTTCATTATCCAAATTTAGAAATTCGTCATCCTCTTCAATCCAAAAATTAAAAAAAAAATTATTAAACCCATAATTTTTGAACTCAATTTTAAATCTAAAAAAAAAACATATTAAACTCAACTTGACTAATAAAAGTATAGTTAAGAGATTAAAAAAAATTAAAAAAAATTAGGAGACTAAAATGTCAGGAAATATGCTAAAAGATTAAAAGAATAATTCAACCTAATATAAAAGAATGAGAAGATTAAATTTAGATCATATAGTTATAAATGGATGATCATAATTGACATTTATTTAAATACAACACATATAAATCATGTGACTTTCATATTATATATATATATATATATATATATATA
>NC_021163.2:54143661-54166720 GCF_000331145.2 Cicer arietinum | reverse complement strand
TATATTAAATATAAAAAATTAATTGCATCCTTATTGGACCGTTATCCATGAGTTTCAATGAATAATTTTAGAGAACTGATGATATGTAATATAATTTTGAATAAGCAAAATCACACTTGTTGTTAACATATGTATCGAGTTAATCTGTTAAGTTGTTCTCATATTAATCCTTTTTCTTTATCAATATGAAAAAAAAAATCTTAAATAATCACATATGTAATTTTATCTTTTGAATACATCAATATTACAAGCACAAATACTCTCCCTCATCCTTGATTAAAAAAAAATTCCATTCATGTATCTAAATTTAAATCAAATATATTTATCTTTTATTTATATTTTTAAGATAAGAGGAAGTACACATATAGATGTATCACATTGTTTGTCTATATATACTCATAAATATAATTAGAACACCACCTAGTAGATATAAATTGCTCTATCCGTTCTACAATAACTATTATATTTTAGCAAAATTATCTATAAAAAAAAATTTACTTTTAATTTTTAATATAATTTTAATTTGTTTTATTAATTATATTTTCTAAGATTAATTAGGATTTAATTATAGTTTTATTCCCTATTTTTGTTGATTCACAAAATTGATCCTCATATTTTAAAAGTCGACAATTTTAATCCTTCCCTCATATTTTTAAACTAAAAAATAATGATTTGACATATTTTTTAATGACGTAACATACAATTATATGATATAAAATCATCTAGATGCATTAATTATTCATATGTTATTAATTAAATTAAAAATATAAAAAATTTCTGAAGTTAAAATCTAAATTTTAACAGTATTTTATTTTAATTTAATGAGTGTTAATCATTCTACATCGTCGTACGATATGTCACATTATTTAAATCATATCATGTCATCAATTTTTAATTAAAAAATTAAAAAGAGAAAATAAATCTGTCGACTTTTAAAATAGAGAGATTAATTTCATAAATCAGTAAAAATAGATGACTAACATTGCAATTAAGCCTTAATATTATACATATTATTTTTTATTTTATAAATGAAATACATTAATATTTAATAAAAGAAAATATTATTCTTATTTCATAATTATATGATAGAGACCGATAGGAATATATGAATATATGATAGAACCGAAAGAGCATTTATTATATGTCTATATCTGTCCAGCAAAAACAACCACATATATCCGCATGCATTTTGTGATCTGGTGTCAATTAATTTTATATAATGTTATATGTTACTATCAACCTCTTCAACCATATTCCTCGAAGAAGCAAAAAGCAAATAAAACTCTTGCTTATCTCACAGTTGTCCAAGAAAAAGACTTGCCACATACCTGACATCAATAAACTATCATCATTTTTTCCACCAATTCACATGAATGGATAAGTACGACATATTAATTAGAGTTAAAAACTATTTGGTTTATTACATTTATTTTCATTAATTTTACAAAAATTAATTATTTTATTTTAAAATTTAACAGTTTTGATATTTTTTTAAAATTTTTAATAACAATTATAATTTATCATATTTCAAATGATATATCATATGATTTTATAATATATAATTAATTAGATATATTAATTATTTAAATTACAAAATAAGTAATTTCATAAATTAAATTTAAAGATTTTAAAAAATTTATTGTAATCTCATAAGTATTAATCATTCAATATCATTGTATAGTATATCACGTAATATAAAATATATCATATCACCTATCACGTAAGAAAAAATATATCATATCACTATTTTTTTAATTACGGATCAAAACTGTAATTTAATCGAACTATTTGTAATGTTTGCTTTTTCAACAAATGAATTACATGACCTTAAAATTGTAAACTAGTTGACAAACAGGTTACCAAAATAATTATTTGGTTTACATATAACTTCAAACTATTTTAAGCATTCAGCATTGTTTCAAGAACTAGCAGCCTCCCTTTTCTCTATAAGCTTCACAAAATTATGGACAATTGTCATGCCTTCAGGAGTTATAATGCTTTCTGGATGAAACTGAACACCCTGTAGTTGCAAATAAATGAAGAAAAAAACACTTGTGAAAAAGGGAGAAAAATTACAAGTTTAGAGAGAAAAGGATGAATCAAAATCAACATAGTCATTTACTAATAAATTGAAAATATTTTCACAAAGTAAATGTGCCTAAGGTTTTGCATTAAAAAGTAGAAATAAAACAATGTGAAGGATAGGTGGTAGTAGGATACAAAGGTTGCACCACCCCATGATAAAATTGTTCATTAACTATGCAGTATCGTCACTTTAGAATTGAAGACATGTTCGCTGTCTGATACGTGTCTGTGTCTTATACCGACACATGTAGTTACATTCAACCACTTTTATTTATTTCAGTTATTAGATTGTCTATGTGTCGTTGTCAATGTCGTACTGGGTGTTCGTGTTTGTAAACTGCTTTTAATGTATGTGATTCTATTTGACAAAACAAGGAAATCGGTTAAGACTACCTACAGTAGACCTAAAATGATGTCGATTCTTTCTAAGGATGCTGTCATGACCAATCAGTACAGCAGGAAGAATAAGTTGTTACCTGCAAATACCGATATTTCTTGTGGCGAGCAGCCATTATGAGACCATCTTCAGTCCATGCTGTTACCTCAAGTTCATCATGAGGAAAGCTCTCCTTTTCAATTACAAGGCTGTGATATCTTCCAGCCAAGAAAGGACTGAAAATGATATGAAGATAAATTATATCAGAACTCGTAAGCATTTAAAAGTGAATGGAATCTAGCTGCTGATTACTTAACCAACAGTAAACCAATCTTTTAAAATTGAGCCGAATCGGACAGTATAACCAGTTCAACCGTGAATCGACGCTATCTATGGTTCAGTTATTTGAGATGTTCGACTGCGGTTTTGTCCTGATTTGAGCGGTTTAAAATAGTTGATGCATGACATGGAGGTCTTGCTGGTTTGATGTCAGATACAGTTTTTGAAACATAACACTAAACTATATTACAGTGTATGAATGAAAAAGCAACAACAGATAAATGCCTCCTAAAAATTTCATACAAAAGTAATAAATGAAACCTACTTTGATAGTCCAGCAAGTAATCCATCTTCTCCTTTCTCGTCATAATAAACCAGAGAACTTTTTCCATGCATCACACCAGAAGGAGAGCGAACGATTTTCCCTGCACCGGATAAACAAAGAAAGTCTTGATCCTATTGTAATGGTCCGATCAAGGGAAGAAATTATGTTGTGAATGAGATGAAAGGATGAAAGTTAAAATGCATGAGATGCTTTCCTTTTAAAAATGAAAGTCGAGTTAATGATGAATGACGCACAAACATGTTAAGAAAATTCTGCATTCATTAATAGATTAGTGGCTAATGGAAGTACAAGGAATTATTAAGACTCACCGCCGAAAGCCTCTCCAATGCACTGCAATCCCATGCAGACACCAAACACAGGTACAGTTGGTCCAAGTTCCAAAACTGTTTGCAAAGATATGCCTGAATCTTGAGGTGTTCCTGTAAGGAGGAAACAACGTACATTACAAGTCATGTTGTGGTTATCTAAGGTTTTTCAGTGTTGTCAAACAGCAGTTATAGCAGCGCAACAATGCTATAGCATAGAATTTAAACAAATCATATTGTTCTACAATACACAATGCATAGTGTTGTCAAATAGTGGCTAATGTAGCACTATCACACTGAAATTTGAACAAAATACTATTTTCTGCAATCAGCAATTGAAAACGGTGGGTTTTTCATTAGTTTATTTGTTTAAAAATTTAGAAATAATTGTGAGTTCTAAAGAAGTCAAGCCTTACCTGGTCCAGGTGATATCAGCACTCCTCTTGGATTTTTTCTAATAACAAAATAAATAAAACACACAGCTTCTTAAAAGATCAGGAACTATAAAGAATATGTATCATACCACATACAGCTTCATCAATAAGAAAATGTTAGACATGCATAACCAGCAAAATAGTTTTACCTTTTCAACTCCTCAACCGTCAACTCGTCGTTTCGGTAGACCTCAAAGTGAAATCCTAACTCTCCCAGATACTTCAAATGTAAACGATACAAATATTAGAATAACCAATTTGAGAAAAGGCAGAAACACTTCAAGTGCAATAAAAGATTCTATCCAAAGCCCTTAGCTTCGTTCCTTATTGCATTTCTCTTAAAACAAGGTGCTAAGAATTCAAACTTGTTATGACTCTTCTGATAGATTTTCAATCTAATTTCAAAGAAAAAGGTTTTGAGAGAAATTGGGGAAATTTGGAGACTCTTTTAAAGGGTAACATTTTTCAGATGGAAAAGGCACAAGTGCTTGAAATCAGCAAAATCTCAACTTGCTGCACATTTCACAACCGCAATTGTGGGTGCAACGTCAAGGTTTTAGGAGTTTCTGCGACCATGTCACAACAGAATTGCAGCGACATTGCAACTTCAATGCAAAGTCAACATTTTAAGGATTTCAACAACCATGCACGACACACTTGCGACGGCATTGCAACTTTAATTCAAAGTCAAAATTTTTGGGGTTTGCATAACCACGTTACGACACAACCCTGGCGGGGTTGCAATTTCCCATTTTATTCAAGGTTTTCAGGTTTCTGCAATCATGTCATAGCCACAATCGCAGCAGCATTGAAATTTCCCCCAACATTAAGGATCATAACGCAACTGTAACCACATTTAAAGCTTAAAACGCTTTAACCATACAACTTTTTTCTAATTTGAACAACTTTACAAATCAGATCTTCTACAATTCTTCAAATCAGTCAACTCCCACCAATTTCAGCATTAAAACACAGAAAACATGGCACTTAAACATAATCAATGCCCTATAATTCCTCACACTAAAAAAATGATATATATCATCCTTAATTTTTTACTTTCAATATAATAAAAGACATTAAATCAAACACGTAATAGGCACCAAGAAAAAAATACACAAACACTAAAAAACCAAACCTGACAAAGATTATACGTAAAGCTATCATAGTTATCAATAACAACAATTGGATCATTAGATTTTTCAACTGAAAAGGGTTGCTTGGAATTGACTTCCAATACACCTGAAGAAGCTTTTAGCACAACCCCTTTTGCCCTTTTAGCCACAAAACGTAAATCTACCATAAAAAATTCAAACTTTACATCAAAATCAATGACCCAACAAAAAAAAAACATTCGTTATTGATAATCATAAATAAACAAGGTTACAAAAAATGGAGTATGAATAAAAGGGTACTTGAGGGAAGTTGTTGTTGGTGGGTTAATGGAGACTGATGGGGTGTAAGAGAGAGAGAAGGGTTTGGTTGAAGAAGAGAGATGCGAGAGATGAATGTTGCAGCCATTGTTGTGTTTCAATGGACCCAAGTGTCGCTATAGTGTAGGATACTGTCTTCAAAGAATCTTATATAATATAACAACGGTTCTTTACATCGTACATTCGTACTAGAGTCAATGGATGGTTTTAATGATTTAAAAATGAAAGAAAAAATAATTGCCTAACACGATTTTCATTTCCATATATCAAAGTGATGATTATTATAGTGATAATTAATATAGACTAAATCACGTCTCTTATCTTAATTTTTGGTAATGTTTTAGTATTTTCTTTTCTTTTTTTAGTTGGTCATTTATTTTAATTTTAAGTGATAATTTAATATTTTATATTTTAAAATATCAACAATGTTATCCTTTTTATTTTATAAAAAATCATCAAAATTTTCAATCAAAATCCATAAAATTAATAATAATTTTCAATAAAATGAAAATTTAATCAAATTCATAAAACTTTTAAATAAACTAATATTTTTATTCTTTATTTTATGTTGTTAGAGATGAAAATACGAGGTTATTTGAATATTTGAGTTATGGATTTGATGAAATTTACATTATATTGAAAATTATTATTAATTTTATGGATTTTGATTGAAAATTTTGATGATTTTTTACAAAAAAAAAAAGGATAACATTGTTGATATTTTAAAATATAAAATATCAAATTATCACTTAAAATTAAAATAAATGACCAAGAGGAAAAACAAAATAAATGACTAAAACGTTATCTAAAATTAAATTAAAGGACCGATTAATTTAACATTATTATAATTAGGTGATTTATTTTCTATAACAAATATTTGGGGAAGAGGAATTATCATTATTGTTTTTTAAACCGTGAATGCTACTATAGTATTGTTAGTTAGTAAATCTTAGATTTAAGATGGAATCCAACTCCTAACCCCTTTATCATTTTGTTTTTTAATTTAGTGATAAAGTGAATGTTAAATCATCTAATTATACAATTATCATAATTAATGTGGATATTATTTTTTCAACGACTAAAATGACTCGCATCTAAAATATCAAAAATCAATTTAAGTCTTTATTTGTAATAGTAATAGTTATTTTACAACGTTATTTATTTAAATTAAAGACTAAATTTTTAAGTTTTATATTCGAATTTCACTTTGCATATATCATTTTTTCTGGATACAATGTATTTATCAATTTTTCTAGATACAATGTATTTATCAATTTTATTGATAGATAATTTATATTTATAAGGATAGTTTGAATATTGAATTTTTATCTGATATTTAATTCAGATCATTTAAACTTTTTTTAGTATAAGAAAATGTTAATAATATATTTCTCAAATTGTATTTTTCAACTTACTCTTTATGACGAGCCTATTTTTATAAAAGCATTGCATTTGTTTTATAAAATACGTGCTGAAATTTTTGACAACTATGCTTACAAGAGTGTGTTAGATAAATGATTGGGTCATTCATAAATTGGTCGTTGGTGTGTAATCATTATTTTGCGGTTTTTTTCAATAATATTTAAAAAATATTTAATTTATATACGATATGAATGTTACAATATCACAATTATAATTGTTAAATATAATTTGTTTTTTTTTTATATAATTACTTTTAAATCATTTTAAATCTTGGACATGAATGGTTTAATATGTTAATAGTGTAAAATAAATTACATTAGTTATTAAATGCTTAAAATTTCAATTTTTTATTTTAATTACTTAATACACACTTTTATTTTGTTTGAAGATAAAATAATAAATAAGCTTACATTATGACATTTGAAATTAAAATCCAAAATATAGTATATAATTTAATAATATTGATATTTTACCTATTAAATTAGTCATAATATACTTTATACAGAGTTCTTATTCTTCATTGACTGTATCTCTAAACTAATAACAAAATTAATAAAAGGATAATTACCAAATAAACTAATCAACAAAAAAGGAGAAACAAAAGTAGGACTAAGAACAAGTTGGGCCTTCGGTGGTCCCACTCACATAGTCACCACTAGAAAATGATTACTTAGGATCTCAAAATTGTTTGGCAAGTAGGTGGTACTCCACTATTGTAAATCACATCTTCTTTATCTTTTTCTGTATATCTTATTTTGAATTCTCTATATTTTTTTCTGGTTAATTCTCTATAGAAAAATAAGTTTCATTCAAACTAAAATAAAAATATTATAATTAGATTTAATGAATAAAAAAACAAAAAAATATGTTATTCACACACATAAAAATTGAATATTTTGATTTGTTTCAATTTCGTTCTCTTTATTATTGAAGCCGAAGATATAGATAAAGGTTTTATCACATAAAATTTATCGGAGTTGAAGAATTTGGTGAGGTCAGTAACTGACGATTTTTATTAAAGTAGTGACAAAAAACGATGTTGACAGTTTTATTTGATATTTTTAGATAAAGATATGTAATGAAATTGAAATTATATAAGGGATTAATTTGTTTTTTATATGTTAACTATTTTGATGTGGCAAAATATATAGTCCATATAAACTAAGACAGGTACACATTTACATTTACATTGAATAAGTTAAGATTAAGGGGAACCATAAAATTGCAACCGGGAATAAATATTAAAATTGAAATGACTCATTATAAAAGTTAACACCAAAATTGTCAAATTGTGATACTTTAAAAACCAAAAAATGTATATAGCCAAAACAACAACACACGGGTTTATAAAATAAAATATTAAATAACATTTGGCTAACGTTTTATTTTTTTATTTTTTTTTTCTTTTCGATTTAGTCTGTTATTTTAATTTTAAATGATAATTTGATCTTTTATATTTTAAAACGTCAACAATGTTATCATTTTTTTAAATAAAAATTTATCAAAATTTTCAAACAAAACCCATAAAATTAATTATCATCTTCGATATAACGTAAATTTCATCAAATTCCTAACTCAAGTATTCAAATAAACTCATATTTTCATCTCCAACAACATCAAATTCATTAAATAAAGAATAAAAATATGAGTTTATTTAAAGATTTAAATTATGCATTTGATGAAATTTGCATTATATTGAAGATGATAATTAATTTTATGAGTTTTATTTCAAAAATATGATGAATTTTTGTAAAGAAAAAGTATAACATTGTTGACATTTTAAAACATAAAAGATTAAATTGTCACTTAAAATTAAAATAAATTACCAAATTAAAAAGAAAAAAAATAAAAAATGATCAAGTTAAGGGACCGTATGTGATATTTAGCCTAAAATAAATGAGAAAATGCATGGATGTATAAAAAAAACATATATTATTATTATTATTATTATTATTATTATTATTATTATTATTATTATTATTATTATGTAAAAGAAGATGGAATATTGCAAGTTTTAAAACATTGAATCATCCTTTAAAATTATTTTTTCTTCTATTTTATTTAAATAAAGAATTTACACATATATTTATCTTTCGTATTTCTTATGTGATATCATGCATTGTCTTAATATGTCATCTATATTATAAACATTTCAGACTTATTCTATGATACTTGGTAACTGGTCCTTAATAAAATTTGTACCAAACAATTCATGAAATTGAAATAATATTATTTTCTTATTGAAATTACTGAAATGAATTTCAACAATCTATTTTTTTACAACTATAAATGTACTATTTGAAATTTCATTCTATGCACATTCATTCTATTTTAATTCAAGTTTTCAAAGAAGTTTTAGTGTGAAGAATATTAGTTTATGAACCTGATTGTTCAATAAAAAGAAAAGGCACTACGCCAAAAATGACATTTAACAGCGCCCATTTTACAGCGCTTGCTAAACACAAGCGCTGTTGTAATTATATTTTAAAAATAACGGAACCTATTACAGCGCTTTTGATGCAAAGCGCTGTAAAACAAGCGCTGTAGTAGGTCATATAACGTTTGCGCATCACGTTATAAGGCTTTTACAGCGCTTGTCAAAAAAGCGCTGTAAAAGGAAGCGCTTTCGCGAATCAGTTACAGCGCTTTTTTCACAAGCGCTGTAAAACACACGCGCTTTCATTGAATTTAACTACCTATTACAACACTTTTTTCACAAGCGCTGTAAAACACATGCGCTTTCATTGAATTTAACTACCTATTACAGCGCTTTTTTCACAAGCGCTGTAAAACACATGCGCTTTCATTGAATTTAACTACCTATTACAGCGCTTTTTTCACAAGCGCTGTAAAACACATGCGCTTTCATTGAATTTAACTACCTATTACAGCGCTTTTTTCACAAGCGCTGTAAAACACATGCGCTTTCATTGAATTTAACTACCTATTACAGCGCTTTTTTCACAAGCGCTGTAAAACACATGCGCTTTCATTGAATTTAACTACCTATTACAGCGCTTTTTTCACAAGCGCTGTAAAATACATCTTTCAAATAATTATATACGTTGGGAACCCTAATATCCTCTACGTACTGTGCGGCCATCTACGTTGTCTAAGGTATTTTTTACACATGATCTGTTATGTTTTGAAATTGTCAAAAATTGTCAAAAACTCATACCACATGATCTGTTCTGTTTTGAAATTGTTAGTTGATATTGGTTTCTTTTTGAAACTTGTTGATATGTTTTGAAAGCTTATTATTTTTGTTACTGCATTTATATAGGTGGTATAATATGGATAGGAAATGGATTTCAGCCAATCGATTGTCAAAAGAGTATGAAATTGGAGTGAAGGAGTTTGTTGAGTTTGCAGTGAAGAATGCAAAAGATCCAAATAGAGTAGTTTGTCCTTGTTTAAAATGTTGTTTTGGAAAACGTGTTAGAGAAGATGAATTAGAAGGACATCTAGTATGTAATGGAATTGATCAAAGCTACACATGTTGGATAAGACATGGTGAGAAAAAAAAAGGAAACATTAATTTTGAGAATAGTTCGACATATGCTTCAACTGACTTCGATACAGATACATATGAGCCGGACCGAGTTGATGAGATTGCAAAAGCAGTTGAAGAAGATCTTCGAGATTGTCCTAAAATGTTTGAAAGTTTGTTGAGTGATGCAGAGAAAGAATTATATAATGGTTGTACTAAATTCACAAGACTGTCAGCGATATTAAAGTTGTACAACTTAAAAGCGAGTAATGGATGGTCTGATAAAAGCTTTACAGAATTATTAACACTCATAAAAGATATGTTGCCAGATGATAATGAACTTCCCAGTCGAACCTACGAGGCTAAACGGATTTTGTGTTCTATTGGAATGAGTTACGAAAGGATTCATGCGTGTCCTAACGATTGCATTTTATTTCGAAACGAATATGAACTACTTAAGGCGTGTCCGAAATGCAATGTCTCTCGATATAAGAAGAAAGAATCTACTCCAGCAAAAGTCGTGTGGTATTTTCCTATAATACCAAGATTTAGGCGCATGTATCGCAGTGAAGAAGATTCAAAACACTTGACATGGCATGCAGATGAAAGAATTAGAGATGGAATGTTTCGACACCCTGCAGATTCCCCACAATGGGCAAAAATTGATCACGAGTATCCTGAATTCGGGATAGAGTCAAGAAATCTAAGACTTGCACTTTCTACTGATGGAATGAATCCACATGGTCTTCAAAGCATCTCACATAGCACGTGGCCTGTGATTTTGGTAATATATAACCTACCTCCATGGTTATGTATGAAGCGTAAGTTTATGATGTTGTCTCTGTTAATTTCTGGACCCAAACAACCGGGGAATGATATCGACGTATACTTGACTCCTCTAATCGAAAATTTAAAAAGTATGTGGGAGACAGGTGTGGAAGTTTATGATGGGTATAAGAAAGAATGTTTCAATTTGAGGGCTATGTTGTTCGGCACAATTAATGATTTTCCAGCATATGGTAATTTATCAGGATATAGCATTAAAGGTCAGTGTGCATGTCCTATATGTGAAGAGAGTACAAATTGGATGCGGTTGAAACATTGTAAGAAGAATGTGTTTCTTGGACATCGTAGATTTTTACCTTATAGTCATCAGTATCGTGGGTGGAGAAATGCATTCAATGGAAAATCAGAGGAAGGTAAAGCTCCTTTAGCACCGACTGGATATCAAATACTTGAAAAAGTACAAGGTTTGACCAATAAATTTGGCAAACCTTTTGCGGGAGAGCTGGTGAAAACTGGGTGGAAGAAAAAGTCAATTTTCTTTGAATTGCCATATTGGAAGTCATTGTATGTAAGACATTTCCTCGATGTGATGCATATTGAGAAAAATGTATTTGAAAGTGTTATTGGTACGTTACTCAATGTTCCAGGAAAGTCTAAAGATGGCGTCAATGCAAGATTGGACTTGGTCGATATGGGAATAAGAAATGAACTGGCTCCAGTAAAGAAAGGAAATCGCACATATCTACCTCCAGCCGCTCATACTCTATCTAGAAAGGAAAAAATTGTTTTATGTAAATTTCTACACGAAGTTAAAGTTCCAGAAGGATACTCTTCGAACATTAAAAATTTGGTTTGTATGAAAGACCTCAAGTTAAAAGGTTTGAAGACCCATGATTGTCATATTATAATGGAGCATTTGCTACCAATAGGTATACGTTCCATTTTACCTGAAAAAGTTCGACTAGCCTTAACTAGATTATGTTTCTTCTTCAGGGAAATTTGTAGTAAAGTGATCGACCCTCAGAAATTACCGACATTGCAGAGGGAAATTGTTGTTACTTTGTGTGAGCTTGAAATGTATTTCCCACCATCGTTTTTTGATATAATGGTTCACCTTACTGTTCATCTGGTTAAGGAGACACAACTTTGTGGGCCAGCTTATATGAGATGGATGTATCCGATAGAACGATATATGAAAATATTAAAAGGGTACGTAAAAAGTAGAAGTCGACCAGAAGGTTGTATTGCTGAACGATACATTGTTGAAGAGGCTGCTGAATTTTGTACTGAATATCTGTCCAATGTTGAATCCATAGGGCTTCCCATGTCTCGTCATTCGGGAAGACTATCAGGAGAAGGGATAACTGGAAGGAGACTACTGACTATATCAAGGACAGAATGGGAGCAGGCACAATTGTATGTTCTGCACAATGATGATGAGGTTCAACCGTATGTTACAATACACATTGATCAGTTATCTCGTTTGAACATGAATAGGAATCAAAATTGGATAACTCGAGAGCACAATCGAAGTTTTGTAACATGGTTAAAAAATCACATAATGTCAAAATTTGATATAGACCCCGGATCAATTTCAAATAGATTGAGGTGGCTAGCAAATGGTCCGAGCTTACATGTCTTTTCTTACACTGGTTATGTTATTAACGGCTACACATTTTATACCAAAGAACAAGATGATCAGACCACTATGCAAAATAGTGGAGTCACTCTCGTAGCTGAAGCGATGCATGTCTCAAGTGCAAAAGACAAAAACCCAATATATGCAAATCTATCATATTTTGGGGTTATCGAGCGCATATGGGAGTTAGACTACACAATGTTTCGTGTTCCCATATTTGGTTGCAAGTGGGTCGATAATAATAATGGCGTTCGGATTGATGAGTCAGGATTCTTGCTTGTCGATTTTAATAGGGTGGGATACAAAGACGAGCCTTTTATTTTAGCGTCGCAAGCTCAACAAGTGTTTTATGTCACTGATCCTTCTAATGATAAATGGTCTGTTGTCCTATCGACCAATAAAATAAGTGATGATAACAATAATGATGAAGATGTTGGTAATGATCTTTTATTTGCAACATCACAACAACCACATGAAATTGATTCAACTGATGATGGTTTATATCTTAGAGATGATCATGATGAGGGAATTTGGATTAATCCATCGTTTCGTATTGTAAATGGACAAACAAATGTGAATGTCACCAGGAAAAGAAGAAGGGCATCTTAATGTATATATATGTTTAATTGTTTTATATAAGCTATGCATGTAATCTGAACTGTGTTATTGTAAATATGCATGTAATCTGAATTGAGTGTTTTATACTAAGTTCTGATTAATTTATTTTCTGATTAATTTATTTTCTGCTTATATTTAGCTTGATTTGAGTGTTTTATACCAAGTTCATGTAACAATGAGTGTTTTATATTTAGCTTGATTTACATGAACTGAACTGAATATAAATTAGTAATTTACATGAACTGAACTGAACTGAATAGAGAGATTCTCTTTTGCTCAGTGCATATATATATATAGATTCTTCAGAATACTCATTTCTAATAATTCATCATCTCCTAAAGTATTGTGATAAAGACAATGATAACAATATTTTTAATCCAATAAACAATGATAAAAATGTTTTTAATGTCATCCCAACCCAAATAAACCAAACACAAAAATAAAATAAAGAGACATTTTACAGCGCTTATCTTAAAAAGCGCTGTAAAAGATCCTTTTAAAAATAAAATAATGAGTGTTTTATACCTTTTACAGCGCTTTTCACACAAAGCGCTGTAAACGACTCTTTTGAAAGTGAGTAAAAAAGACATTTTACAGCGCTTATTTGACAAAGCGCTGTAAAAAAGCTTTAAAAATAATATTCATCAGACACCTAATTTCTTCAAACACCTTGTACGCATCATGGGAATCCAAAAAACATCAGACACAAACCCATTTCTTCAAACACCTTGTACGCATCATGGGAATCCAAAAAACATCAGACACAAACCCATTTCTTCAAACACCTTGTACGCATCATGGGAATCCCCAAAAACACCAGACACAAACCCATTTTTCGCAACATGGCAATGATCCTGAATACCAATTAAGTTTCGATTTAAGAAGGAAAGAGAATGTAAAGAGATAAAAAGGGTGTTGAGGTGGAGATTGAATTGTGAAAGAGTAAGCTTTGATGTTTGTGAAGAAGATGCATAAAAGGAGAAGAGTTTGGTGAAGAGGAAGGGATTTTTGTGGTGACCAGTTACTACTATGTGGGTTTTGCATGCATGTTGAGCTTGTTTAAAAAATAACATAACATAACAAAACACAAAAACAATAAGGCCTTTTACAGCGCTTATTTGGAAAAAGCGCTGTAAAAGAGCCTTTTAAAATTAACATAAAGAGACATTTTAGAGCGCTTATGTGGAAAAGCGCTGTAAAAGGCTTTAAAAAACATTCATATAACATAATAACACACGGAGGTCTTTTACAGCGCTTATTTGGGAAAAGCGCTGTAAAAGAGCCTCTTAAAATTAACATAAAGAGACATTTTAGAGCGCTTATGTGTAAAAGCGCTGTAAAAGGCATTCAAATAACATAATAACACACGGAGGTCTTTTACAGCGCTTATTTGAAAAAAGCGCTGTAAAAGAGCCTTTTAAAAATTTAACTAAAGAAGCCTTTTAGAGCGCTTATGTGTGAAAGCGCTGTAAAAGGCATTCATATAACATAATAACACACGGAGGTCTTTTACAGCGCTTATTTGAAAAAAGCGCTGTAAAAGAGCCTTTTAAAAATTTAACTAAAGAAGCCTTTTAGAGCGCTTATGTGTGAAAGCGCTGTAAAAGGCATTCATATAACATAATAACACACGGAGGTCTTTTACAGCGCTTATTTGAAAAAAGCGCTGTAAAAGGCATTCAAATAACATAATAACACACGGAGGTCTTTTACAGCGCTTATTTGAAAAAAGCGCTGTAAAAGGCATTCAAATAACATAATAACACACGGAGGTCTTTTACAGCGCTTATTTGAAAAAAGCGCTGTAAAAGAGCCTTTTAAAAATTTAACTAAAGAAGCCTTTTAGAGCGCTTTACAAAATAAGCGCTGTAAAAGGCTTATAAAAAGCGCTGTAAAAGTGTTACGTATATATAACAGTTACCTCTTCAGTTTCCTCTTCATTACGTAACCTTCATCTCAACCTTCATTTCTTCTCTTCTTTTGCAAACCCTATCATCCCGTCCTTTACGAACCTTATTTCCACGATCATCTCCTTCATTTCGAACCTTATTTCCATCCAAGATCATCTCTCCCATTTCACACAATATATTTTCATTGAAATACGTAACCCTCATTACGTATTTCTTCAAACCGTATTTCTGTGAACCATATTTCTGTGAACTTTCTGCAAACCCTCTTTTCTTTGCATTTCGTCTTTCTTCGAACCATCATTATTCAGGTATTGATGTTATTAAATTTTTGTAATCATTAGAATGCATGTTGAGCTTTTTTAAGATATACTGATACATGTTGAGTTTGTTTATAATAATGCATGATCCATGTTGAGCTTGTTGATGTTATACTAAAGTGCATGTTGAACTTGTTGTAGTTAAATGGATACAAACAAAGATTTAGAAGTTCAAAATGAAGAAGTTGGCACCTCTAAGACTTACGAAAAAGAAGTCAAACGTGGTGCAACTATCATGCAAAGGGTGATTAAAGCACGGAGCAGTGGCATTAAATTTGAGGTATACTATATATACTCTGTTTGCTGTGTGTTTTTTTATCTTTTTTTAGGGTTTAGGGCATGTACTTACTATATGAGTTTATTAGGTTGGCTGGAACGAGAGTGGTCAGCCAGTTGACCCCAACAGCTCCATGTTTGTAAGCTACATTGGGGCTGTTGTTCGTCAAAATGTCCCAATAACAATAGACAACTGGAGAGATAAGGCGTTGAAGGATGCCAAAGATATCATCTGGAATGACATTCAAGTAAATATTTTGATCTACTCTTTTGTCATTTATAATTTTTTTTCTGTAAAATACATTACTTATAATTGTTTTCATTGCAGACCACTTTTGTTCTTGATGAGGAACGAAAGTCATATGTTTTGAGAGTTGCTGGGAAAATCCATCGTGGATTTAGATCCCATCTCTCAAATTTCTATCTAAAAGATAGAGAAGGAAACACAAATGCTGAACCTCCAAAGATATATCAACATTATATATCAAAGGATGAATGGAGTGCATTTGTTTCCAAACGTTCTGACCCGGCGTTTGTCGTAAGTGATTAATTTATTAGCATTTGTGTTTTATTATTCATATTCGTAGCGTATTTTAAATTTTTACACAATTGCTATTTTTTTTTTATATAGAATATTAGTAAGGCAAATCGCGAACGGGCAAGCAACCCAAAACACCCATACAAGAAATCACGTATGGGATATGCACGCCTTGAACAAAAAATTGTAAGTAATTAAACATCACTTGTAATTTGTATTATAAACTATAGTGTGTAACTAATTTGTATTATTTTGTTTATGATTTTAACGAATAGAGAAAAGACACCCAAGCCGATCAACCCTTGGGTCGTCATATCTTATGGAAGGAAGCGCGTGTTAACAAAGAAGGAGTGGTTGATAATGAAAATGTCAAGAAAGTTGTAGAACTTTGTGTAAGTATATTATCACTTTAATATTTTTTAATATTGTATTTTAAAAATGCTATTGAACTTATCTTTTTAATGTTACATGTATTTTAGGAAACTATTGAACAAAGTTCTGAAACTCAAGAGGGCAACAAGGATACGTGCAGGGACATTCTTGGGAAAGTGTTTAATGTCCCTGAGTATTCCGGTCGAGTGAGGGGGAAAGGATTTGGCGTAACTCCCAAAAGCTTTTTTCCTCAAGAGAAGCGCCAAAAACCTTCCAACGAGGAAGTATTAGAGAAGCTCAGAATCTTATCGGAGCAAGTGGCACTCTTGGTGAATACGAATAAAGACAAGCAACTTCCGGTTCAGCTCCAACCTGAAATACAAATGGAGAGTGAAACCGGGAGTTGCAACGTCGGTTTGAAGAGTATTCCCGAGGTAATTAATTACTTACTACTTACTTGCTTATGTAATTACTTATGTATTAAACAAACTTATATATTAACTGTACTTATGTTTTAACTATTGATGTAGGGTGTCACTACATGTGTCCTATACTTGTCCTCGCCGACTCAACGGAAGGTGGGAAAAGGAATATTGCACAATACTTCGGGAGAAGTATTGCACAATATTCCGATCCCCGCGGGCCATGTCAAAGTATCGCCTACGGTTGCTTTCGAACCAACTGCACCGTTGCCCATACCGGACAACGATGGAGATATGAAGTTCTTAAGCGACGCTATTGGCAGTTACGTGGCATGGCCCACACACCTTGTTGCCCTCGAAAAAAAGATTCCCAAGGACAAATCAGTTACATCTCCCGAAAAGGTTTGTCACATTTATTGCCTAAGGTTTTTTATTTTTTCAGATTCAATAAACTAACATTTTACCTCATTTTTGTAGGTCCAAATAAATAAACCACCCCTACAGCCAAAAAAAGGCAGCAGACCTCAAAAATTGGAGGTTAATAGGGCTGCCAAACTACAAAGGCTGGAGGGTAATAAAGCTGCAAAACTTGCAGCAACAAAAAATCTGGATCGGGGAAAATCGGTCGCTGCTGCTGCTGCTCCTAATAAAAGTCAGCCACGCCTTGGTAAATACGGGGCGTGTCTTGACATCCAAATAAAAAGGAACATGGGCAGCAGCAACGATTCGCCCATTGTACAAATGAATCAAGACATCTTTGGAGATGAGTATATTGAATACCTCGAAAAGGAGCAAATGTACGATCTTCTCGAACATAAGGAGCTGAGTGTTACTGTAATCAGCTTGTACATAAGGTAAAAAATACTTTTAATTGCATTTATTTGTAATTAATTAAATGTATTGGTAATTAATCTAGTTTAAAATTTTCATTGAAGGTTTTTGTACGAGAAGGTCGTGTGCACGAGGAAACTGTCAAATAAATACTCATTCTTGTCTCCGCATAAGATGTCGATGTTCAAACTCGATCCAGACAATGTAAAACACTACATTGTAGATATGTTTTTAAGAAATAAAGAAAGTGATAAATTGTTCTTGGCACCATATAATTCAGGGTACGTAATTTTATCTTTTTTAATTGATGAGAATTTTTTCATTTCAAATAATTAATTTACAACGTTTAAAAAAAAACACACATTTTACAGCGCTTTTTTTAAAAAGCGCTGTAAAATGTTGTTCTAAAGCGCTTTAATGGTGCACCTTTTACAGCGCTTTCGTGAGAAAGCGCTGTAAAATGTACAAGAAAAGCGCTGTAAAATGCAGACCCATAATATGAAATTATGGGTGGGCATTTTACAGCGCTTTTTTGAGAAAGCGCTGTAATATGCACACCCATATATGAAATTATGGGTGTGCATTTTACAGCGCTTTTCTTGTACATTTTACAGCGCTCTAAAATGCACACCCATAACTCATATATGGGTTGACATATTACAGCGCTTTCTTGAAGAAGCGCTGTAAAATGTGCATAACAAGCGCGCGTTGTATTTACATGTTTTATAGCGCTTTTTTAAAAGCGCTGTTGTATCATTTACAGCGCTCGTTTCCACAGCGCTTATTTTTTTGAAAAAGCGCTGTAAATGGCTTAAATAAAGCGCTGTAAAAGCCGTTTTTTCACGTAGTGAGGTAAAGGTAGTATCGTAACAATGAAACTAATTATTCTGATGGTCATGCACCTATAAAATGATCAAGATATATAGAAGTGATTTTCGATATGTTATGATCATTATGCAGTCAAGCTTATTGCTAGGACTTTTTTTTCTTTCATTTCTTCCAGTTTTTTGTTCAAGTCAATTTAATGTCTATCCTATATTACATTCATATTAAAGTTTTTATTTGAAGGTCATAATAAAATGGAATTTTGATATGAAAAATGTTATTTGAATACAAATTGTGGACATATAATACTTGACAAAAAAATTCCAATTTTTATTTATTTATTTATTATTGAGACATGTGACACATATACAAACTAATATCATTAACCACTAAAATATAAATCATTAATTAATTATTTAACATATATCTCATTAACTATTACGATTATTGATTTAAACAGTTGATAAAAGAGAAAAGTTAGTTGAATTATATAGATAATAGAGAGAATAAATTACATCAAGGGTTACATAGAGTTATATAGTCATTCAAACAAACAATTAACTAGTATAAAATAACTAATTAGTTAGTGTAACTAACTAATCAGTTTAACTAATTAACCACTAAGATCTCTAATATCCCCTTAAACTAGAACATGTTTAGTACACTTCAAATTTAGAAAATTTCAAGAAAGAAATAGCAAAAGAGACATCGGCTAAAATGAATTTTTAATGCTAAAAATTCATCGGCTAAAAAAATTCAAAATGCTGAAAATTCATTGACGGAAAGAATATGAGTTTTGTGCTTGACAAACCATATTATGAATTCTTCTTTGTTTGGAACAAGAAATATCTACCATGATCTTTGTACTTGATCTTTCTTGTTCTTTTTTTGTTTCCGATCTTTCATTCCAAATATATATTTTTAAATCAGATGATTGGAACTTCTGGTCATAAGTAATTGTTGACAATTTTTTCTTTAGTCTTGTATAATGTGTTTACTACAGTTCTTCAAGATCTTCATGAGCGTCTTGAATCAAACCTCAATTAGCTTATTCTTCTATTGGCCTTGTGTGTATTTTTGGTATTTTTATTGTTGTTGAACTTCATGTTTTCCAAATAATATTAATCAATAACTCTTTGTCTTTATTATTGAAAACATTGAAGATATGCATTTGAACATAAAATTTTATTTTATGTGAGTCTCTAACGCCCCAAATTTTATATAAATTATTTTATTAATTAAATAGGATTTTAGATGATTAATTTAATGCTAAAATTAATTATTTTAGAATATATATTGATTATTTTTATGATTAATTTTCTTTAAATGTATTTTCTACAATGTGTTAATCTCGTACATATTTGACTAAATGAGGGACATAAATAATAAATAATTTATTTTATTATTTTATATATTTTTCCTAAAACAATCATATTTTAGTGTAAATATTTTAGAGAATAAGATTTAGGCGATTTTACAAGTATATGTCAGTTGGTAATTAATGTGATATTTTTTTTGCGTATTTGACTAATGTTAAATATGCATTTAATTATATTTAATGATTTCTAAATATATTTTATTTTAATTATTTATTTTATAAATAATTAACTTGAGATAGTAGTAATATTGTGTTTCAATTTTCTTTATTTTTATATATTTGTTATGACATTGTGATTTTATATATATATTTATTATGATTTAGTCATTAATATAAAATATCGATGTTATATTTATTTATTTTATAATTTTGACTATTCTCTAATAATAGTATTATTATAATGTGAGTATTTTGAAAAATAAGTATAACTATAGTGATTATCTTGAATGTGAGAGTTTTGGTTATAAGTAATATATTTTTTTATTAAATGTTAATTATTTTAATTACTCAAATTTATCATATATTAGTTTTGAATTGTTAATAATATTTTGAAAAATTAAATGATGTTTGGAGGAGTATTAAAAATTAGATTAAATAATTATTAGTTTTATTTTAGCAAAATAATAATAATAATAATAATAATAATAATAAATAATAATAATAGTAAAACATAAAATAAAAAATAGGATCAATGAACTCGGTCCATGTGTGTGAAGGGGATTTAAACCTAGTGTTAATAAAGTAAAATAAAATAAAAAGAAGAAAGGGAGTTGTTGAGCGGCTGCAATGAAAGAAGAATAACACACAACAACTAAGCTAGCGTTTGGCACCCAAATTTCAGTACGTTGGTTCATTCATTTAGAAAGTCAATTAAACACATTTTTCCAAATTTTTAACAATCTAAATTTCTCTCTAAAATACCACACTTCACTATTTGTGGAATTTGTTATTTTACACCGTTTCTGATTTGAGTGAAATGAACGCCAAAATGATCGTTTGAAAAGTGGGTTTTTATCCACTGATTGGTTTTCTGATTTATGGTAAGTTTCCTTGACCAAATTTCGAAATATAGTTTTTAGAGTGTCTTCTCATAAATTATTTTTGACGTTTACCTATAAATTGTCGAGTTAGATCGATTGAAGAACTAAGAGTCAAAGAACAAATGTTGTTTACTCGTGGAATCATATTCGTGCGTGAAAGCGTTGAAATAAGATAAGAGGTGATAGAGCGTTTGAATTCATGAGTATAACATATTGTGAGATGAACGAGAAAACTGTATTTCCCAACGAGGCATTCAAGGCTCGCTATGTACGACAATAACCCTTTGAGGGATAAATTAATTAATGTGCAAATATGAAAATTGTGAGATTAAAATGTGAAATAGAAATATTTGTAAGGTGTTGATTGATTTAATTTCTTTAAATGTGTGGTATTTGATATTATTGTGATATTGGATGTCGAATGAATTTTATGTATATGTTCGATAAGATGAGTTCATGTGATGTGATAATAAAAGATGGATGCATTATGATAATTTTATATGATGACGATGATGTATGATTAATAATTGTGATGTTATAAATTTGTGATAAGTTTATGTGATGATGTATGATTGATGATAATGATGTTATAAATTTGTTATTAATTTATGTGATGATGATGAGGATATATGATTAACGATAGTGACGTTATAAATTTGTGATGAGAATATTGAAGTAACCACATAGTTGATAAAATAATTGTGATTCCAATTTGTGCTTGAGATAACAGTATTAATGGAGTATCAAGGCCAACTAGGGGAGAAAATAGATATTGAGAATTTTTAAGTGGATATTATTATGTCATCATATAGGTAGGGCATGACCAGCCTAGTGATTTCGGGGAAGTACAACTGAATGATCCTGATCGTGATGGTCTGTTATTGAGCTTTAAGGCAAGATTGTTAGACCATGTAGGTATTCGGGTGGGAAATTCATAGGTGACTTGGAGGTAGCACTCCAAATATCAGGAGCTACCATGCAACACCCGTTTTCCTTGATTGTTGCGTATATGTGTCTCGAGTAGAGTTGAGGAGATATATGATGACATAACCAATTTGAATCAAATCTCCTAACCAAGTACTTCAGAGTTAGAATGATACCACATTTTGAAGTAGAGTCTAAGCTCATGCATAGCATTGCATTTTCTTGTGATTGTTTTGTTGTGATTAATATGTATCATGTGTAATAATAATTTCTCTTAGATGATTTGATGTTATAGTGAAATGTATTGATTTTCCTTGAGTGGTTTTGACTTTATAACATAATGTTTTTCCTTTAAGAATATTTGTGTAATGATACAATTTATTTATGATTAATTGTGTGTGTTTCTTACTTATATTATAATATTAACATAATTTCAAAACTCACCTCATTCGTTGTTTGGGTTTGACTAGTTTGGTCCTGCGTTTGCAAAATCTCAGTTATTAGTTTGGGAGAAACTCCGCTCTGATAGGTGATACTGGAAGTAAGAGTTGCAAATTGTATTTTACTTTTTTTAATTATTAGAAACGACTTTTTGTATGAAAATCTTATAAGTACTAGTAAGTTTTCGAAATTAAATAAAAAAAATTTCTATATATACATATTTTCTTTATCTGTTGCGAATGTACTTTAAAAAAGTTTAGTATAAATTATTATGGGCTTGTTTGATTGTGTTTTACTTTTTACTTTTTGAAAACTATTTTATAAATAAATTTTAGAAAATTGTTTTTAAAAAGAACAATTTAAAAAAAAAGTGGGTTTGACAACTCTAATTTTTAAAACAGTTTTTGACTAGAAAGTTTAAAAAAACTGAAAAATGAAAAGTAAAATACCATTTATCTATTTTGCTTTTTTAGTTGTAAAAAGTATAATATTAAAAATAGTTTTACAAAACAGTTTTTAAAAACAAGTAATTCAAACAAATTTTTTAATTTTAAAATTTTAAAATACTAAAATAA
>NC_021163.2:54125484-54143250 GCF_000331145.2 Cicer arietinum | reverse complement strand
TATATATTATTTTGGGGAGTTTAAAGTGTCATAAGAGTCTTCATTGATGTTTCAAGTTTCTCTATGTTAGGGCTAGAAACATGATTGCAAGATGAACATAAGTGTCTTATAGATAAACATCAACCAAAACAAAAAAACCAAAAATTTAGAATCTAGGAAACTTCAAGATTCACAAAAAAATAGAAGTATAGAAATAATTCAATTAAGAAAAATTTGAAAAAGAATACAGCGGAATAATTATATAAATCACATTGATAATAAAGATAATAAATTATTACATAAAGTTATATATAACCACTTATATAAACAATTAATTAATGAAAAATAACTAACTAGTAACTAGCTAATCAATTTAACTAATTAACTTCCACTACAAGAAATTGAACGTTTAGCGACAGTGAAAATCTGTAGGTAAACGTATAAAAACCGTAGGGATAACCAAAGTTACCTATACCGACGGAGATTTTTTTCGTGGTATATAATCGCCAATGCCTACGAAATTTCTCCGTGGCTATAGGATATAGTGACAAAATGTTTTTCGTTGTTGTAAATATTTGATTTTTACCTACGGAAATTTCATTGTTGGTATATGGTTAAGCCATAATTTTTAAAAGTTATACCTACAGTTTTGATTATGTTGCTATACATTTAAGTGACAGCTTCTTTCTGTTGGTATAGGTTTTAACGTAACAAATTTGCTATAAATATTATTCTTTTGTTATCTATAAAAATTATATAATAATTTACAATTTTATTTTATAAAATTAACCAAATATAAATACACAATAAAATATATATAAAGAGTCAAAATAAAATAAAAGGTGTTCATCGTATATATTAAAAATTTACATAAAAGTCTTACAACGATAAACCAATAGTTAAACAATGTTCACCATAGTGCAGTGTAGAATATTTTTACTTAGTAGTGGAAAACATTATCTTACTAACATTTAAAATAGACATATTATGTCATACATAACAATCTCAAAAAACATTAAGAAATTGAGTCCACTAAATTGCCAAGATTCCACCTTCAACAACAAAATAGCTTTAAATCTTCACCTACAATCAATAAAATAACAAATGAATAAATACACGATTCAATATAAAAAATATTACTAATAAAACAAAGAAAATATTAATGATTTTAATCAAAATTAACTAATACTATCTAATTACCATTTTCATTATTTTCACTGTTGTTTGGACTAAGTGAATTCAAATGGTTTTGAGCACTACATTCACCTGCTGAGGGCATATCTATTTGTTCTACAATCTTCCTAATCTGGGGTTCAAAACTCATGTCCAGCATCCTAGCTGCCTCATCTAAGACCATATACCTATTCTTCTGCAGTGAAACTAGCTCTTTCCAGCAAATCTACTAGTCTTCCTAGAGTTGAAACAAGAATGTCCACCCCTATCTCAAGCTCTCGTAGCTGGAAAATTATATTTTGTTAGAATCTATACCAAAATATAAATGTTTTCTTCTGGCATTAAAAAATATAATATAATTGACAATTCCAGAACTATGCTCTAGAGTCTAGTCCGAACTGGATCATTTGGCACAAAAAGGAAGAGCAGCAAAATCAATAGGAGAATACCAGCTAGAGAGACATCTTAACTTTACACAGTTAAAAAATCTCATGCTTTATTCAGAAAATTATAAGTTGTTTGTCTTCAAAAAATTTGAAAGGATGTAGTGATTGAAAGCACATATCAGAACCTCTGATATACAAGACAAAAAACCTTGAATGTGACTTGTGGACAGGATAATCTAAAAGCTTCACAATAGAAGTTTAACAAATGACTGAGCTTTATACCACTATGGTGGGTTAGCTACGTGGATCAATCATTAACAAAAAAGATAACAACTGAATCACCATATATCAAGAATACACAAAAATAAAAGCTATGACATAAACCTGCTGGTTAACTGGAGCTCTGCCATAAGCAACAACCACCCTAACCCCGGTCTGGCATGCAACCTTCTTAGCCTCTTCATGTAATTAAATCCAAATGACAACAATTCTAATAAATCATTTTTCACTGCAAAGCTACACCCAATAAAAACAAATGTCACAATACGAAGTTTTTAATTACACAACTAACTCACCTGCATTGATATCTCCCTAGTTGGTGAGAGAACAAGAGCAAGTGAGCACACGATACAAACCCCACGAGGCGGCCTCTGCGCAGGTTGACCTGTAATAAGTCCACTGATAATTGGAAAACAAAAAGCTGAGATTTTTCCAGGCATCAATAGGTAGGGGTGTTCAAAAAAACCAAAATAGCCATATATCCCATCTTCTACAAGACAAATCAAAGTATCCTAAATTGCCATAAAAATTATCCTATCATGCACAAATTTATACATTCCAAAACTATTATACAATTTCTCTATTGAAATACTTCCTGACATGTTATCTCTAAATTATTTATTAAGCAATCCAAGACATCTAAGATTTTAAAACTTGTTATCTGGTACTGATAACAAAGATTTACTGCCCAACAATGCTTTAAAAGCTAGACCAAAAAAGTATTGATTTATGTCTCAACGATTCAACCATGGTTAAACTGTGCTAAAAATGTCACTGAAAGCAGTTAAGACAAGTCTGACAGCTAGTTTGGAAAGTAGCTGATTGTAATGTGTCTGCAACAGCTGTGTACCCATCCGGCAAACATGCTCAACCTGCAATTATCAGGAATAGATAGATAGCGTTTTTATTGTGTCGTGTGTGACAATTATTCACAAGTTAAGCAAGCATTTTAATTAAACCACAAATATCGCAACAATGAGAAAATCCCTAAAATGAACCTTAACTCTCAATCAAAGTCGTGAAAATTCAAAACAGCACAGAAATTACATATAACTAAACAGATATTTCGAATATATATTTTATACGAAGTTGAAACTAACATAGAAAAATAAATTTAAAAGACCTCATTTTGACATGGGTATTGATGGAAGTTAAGTAATTTTGAAACTTAAATCCCTCATTTTGAAGTAGAGTAATTTTTGCGCTTAAACTAAAAACCGGAAAGTGGCTGAAATCGAATAGGGTGAGTCAAAAAAAATTCAACACAAGACAAAAAAATTTAAAATCAAAACTCCAACACAAGATAAACAATGTTAAAGATATTAACCACTAAATTTGTATGTTACCTTAAAATGTTTAATAACATAAATGTGTTAAAAGTTGTTTCACAAATTGTTTCATAGCAAAAATATATTTCAAATTGTGTCATATTTATGTTTTATTCGTTTTTTTTTTATCATTTCAAATTTTCATTTTTCCTTTAATAATACAAGATCACAACCAAACTGTCACAATAAAATATAAAGTTATAATTGGTCTATAAATCGTAGTCATTATTATAATTTAATATCATTTTATATTTTTATTATAATTTGTATTTCTTTAATTTATTGTATATCCATATATGGGATTCATGATCATCATTACTTTTTTTTTTCTTTCTAAAGCATGATTATCGTTCCTAATATATGATTTATATGATCAATTTCAATAATTTCTACTAATACTAATAATTAAGATGGAAATTAATTAGAATGACAATAGGAAATCTTTAACTTTCTTTACCTTTGTATATTTGAGATTTTAAAAAATGTGCTCTAATCCCATAAACCATATATATAAACAAATAATACACAAATCTAATACATAGTGAAAAATAATAATTTAATTTAGTGTGTGACAATGATACATTTGCTATAAATTAATTGAAAAAAATCATATTGATTTTTCGGTTACTATAATAATATAAATCAATCTTTCATAACTAATGTTTCAATAATAGTTTGATTACATTATCATTTTTACCAATTAAAAATTTATTTCAAATGAAAAAATTCAGTATATCCTTTTACGGTTGTTCACAAAATTTTTAAAATAGCATATGAACAAAATTCATCATATTAGAAAGCATAAGAGTGAACAACCAATCATATTTAATATATAAATTACATCTCTCATTTAGGTCACATAAAACTACTAAGAATATATCTCCTCAAATAACAATAATAAATGATTGTAGGTATTATCAAATTTTAATTATAAATTCAAATTTTATTAAATAAAATTATTTTGAGTTTAATTATAATTTTGAGTTTAAAATTATTTAAAGTATATGGGAATAATTTTAAATTTTAATTTCAATGAAGAAAATCAAGAATAATACCTCAAGTAAATGCATTTAGGTAGATACTCCCAAAACATATATTGATCATGTTCTATGTATATATATTTGAAAATAAAACATAATAATAATTATATATAGGATTAAATCAATATCTTAATTTATCATATCATGAATAGTGTAAAAATTGGATTTATACAATGGCGTAAGAATAGAGCTTACTATTTGTCAATATTTTAATTTTATTTTATAACAAAAATGATTTTAATTTCATTAAAATAATTATATATATATATATATATATATATATATATTATTTTAACAATTTTATTATAAAAAAATAATGCAATTAACTCAAATTTAATTTTATTTTTAAAAACCTTGAACTACCAAAAAATATATAAATATATAGTTTAATTGGTGACAATTATTTTCCATCATTGTTAGATTGAGAAAATAGAATATTTCCAATTTAGATTTAGTATCAATGTTCCCTTCAAAAAAAAATATAGCATAATTGATGCCTCAATCTTTCAAACTATAGAACACGCAATATTTTCTAATTATACTGTATATAATATTATAAAATAAAAGTGCATTTAACCTAATTCTATTTTGTACTGAATTATAAATTTCATTCTATTATTATGTTATGACTCAAATATGTTAAGACTAAATCCAAATTTCATTAGATATTACACATGATAAGTCACTTGTTTTACTATCCAAAAATAGCATTTTACAGTGTTTTTTTTAAGTCTTTTACAGCGTTTGTAAGCGTTGTAGTATCTGATGTTGTTGAAAGATACAACAACACTATTTAAAATAAAAAACGTTGTAATAGGTATAAATATATAACACTCAGTGCTTCTCTTAGACTAGTTTTACAACACTTTTTTAAAAAAAGCGATGTAATATGTGCATATATATAGCGCGCTTCTTATACTAGTTTTACAGCGTTTTTCTTAAAAAAAAACGATGTAATAGGTGCATATATATAGCGCGCTTCTTATACTAGTTTTACAACGATTTTTTAAAAAGAGTGTTGTAATAGGTATAAATATATAGGTGCTTAGCGCATCTTATACTAGTTTTACAGAAGAAAAAAAACGGTGTAATAGGTACATTTTAAAAATCCATGTAAATCTATTCTAAAAAGCAATGTAAAATATTGGTTTGTGTGAACAGGTCTTTAATGGTTTTTTTTTTTAAAGTGTTGTCTTTAAATGAAATTTCATTTTTTTTCCAAACTCATATTCATCAAGCACATATTAACACAATTGCAATTTTTTAATTCCAACATATTCACAATATGTATTCACAACAACAAGTTCAATTACTTCTGTATTATTATCAACATCAGTAGCAACACATTCACAATATCAATTACATATTCACAACAACAATATCATACCAATAGCAATTTCTAGCATGCCAATTTTCCATCAATTTCTTATTTTACCCTATTGTAACATAAAATAAAATAAACTAATTAAAATAATGATCAACTCACACAAAATATATAATAATAGTTTACAATGTGAAACTCACATATTAACAAATTATATAACTTTCAGTTCGATCACATATTGACATCAATCTTCCTTTATTTCAATTAGATCACTTTCAGAGTATGTTGAATTAGAGTTGTCAAAGTACTATGCGATATGATATTTGAACATAAATAAGTTAGAATCAAATATATATATATATATATATATATATATATATATATATATATATATATATATATATATATATATATATATATATATATATATATATAGTTTATAAATGAAATTCAAAATATAATAAAAATAATGTACTGCTTCTGGAATTATATTTAGATTCATATCAACAATCTCCTTCATGAGTTGTAATATATAGTATCTGCAACCTATGTTGTTAGGGTTTAGTGATTGAATAAATATTTTACCACGAACCTGCATTTGCAGTGCGACGAGTTTATTGTTTGAATCAACTTACTTAACATTTTCGGTAGGTTTTGCTTGAATCTGAAAAAATCAAGTTGATCAGTTTGTTAGTTATTATAGTAAGATAATTATTTCGTATACAATTGATGTATATGTCAAACCTTTTCTAGTGAAGTGATTGACTCGTTGTGAGGAATATTCTTATCATTCCCTTTAGACTTTGTAAGAATGTAAATAAATGTGAAATTAAAGTTAACAACGGAAAAATCAGCAATTAAACATAATCAATCATAATAATACAATTAAACGTACATAGCAATTAAACATACCATATTTATGCCAACAAGATTTTTGGGTCATTCCACGTTACTACCTATTGCTTCTCCCAAAAATTTCATATTTGTATCATTGTCGGGTATAGACAATGGTGCAATTGGTTCTAAAGCAATCACATGTGAAACTTTAACATGGCTGACAGGGACCGGATTATGGTGTAATACTTCTCCCAATGTATTGTACAATGTTCCTTTTCCAACCATGCAATGAGTAGGGGATGATAAATATAGCACGCAAGATGAGACACCCTAAATCAATGGTTAATACATAAGTATGTGAAACAATTATGTCGAATAAATTTCTTATTTCATTAAGTAATTAATTACCTATATAAGACGTTTACGACCAATGTTGCAACTACCATTTTCACTCTCTAGTTATATTTCATGTTGACACTCCGGAAGTTGTTTTTCCTTATTCTTTTTCACCAAATATGCAACATGCTCTGTTAGAATTTTCAACTTATCTAGTAATTCCTCATTAAATGGATTTGTGCGCTTCCGGTCAAAATATTCAGGAACATTAAATACCTTATCAAGTATATCCCTACAACTAACTTGTTTATTATCCTCTATATTTTCAGAACATTGTTCTATATTCTTCTAAAATACATGTAGTATTAAAAAAAATAAGTTCAATATCATTTTTAAAAGACAATATTAAAAAATATTAAAGTGATAATATACTTACACATTGTTCTATCCTTGTAGAACAACTTCATTATCAACTATTACATCCTTATTCAAATGAGCCTCCTTGCACAAAATACGACGACTTAATGGTTGATCGAACTTCGTCTCTTGAAGCTATTCGTTAAGGCATAAAAAAAATATTAGTTATAAACTATAGTTTATAATCTACCACATTGTATAAAAGTGATGCTGACTTATAATTTTTGCTCTAAACGTGCATACCCCATACGCGATTTTTTGTATGGATGCATTGAATTTTTTGCTCTCTCGCGATTTGTCGTACTTATACTCTATATATATATATATATATATATATATATAAATAATAATGATCGTGTAAAAAAAGTACACTATGAATATGAATAATACACACATACTAATAAATTAATATTACCACAAAAGTAGGGTATGCACATTTAGCTACAAAAGCACTCAACTCTTCATTTGATATGTAGTGTTTATATATTTTTGGAGCTTCAACATTCAAATTTCTATCACGATCTCTTAAGTAGCAATTTGATAAATGAGATCTAAACCCTCTATGTATTTTCTCGACAACTCTAAACACATAATTTTTTTGACGTTAAAAGTCGACTGCAAATCAAATAAATATAGAGTTTGAGTAAAAGTATTTTACAATATAACTTTAGCATCCTTCAAAACTTTATCTCTCCAATCATCAATTGTTACTTTTATATCATTTCACAATATAACTTTAGCATCCTTCAAAGCTTTATCTCTCCAATCATCAATTGTTATTGGGATATTTTGACGAACAATTGCACTAATGTAACTTACCATCATTGGATTGTTGGGCTCAATTGGCTGACCACTTTGATTCCATCCCACCTAATAAATTCATAGAGTAGGTGCATGCTTTCAAAAAAGATAAAAAATAAATTATAAACATATTATACCTCAAATTTAATTTCATTACTTCTTGTTTTGATGATCTTTTGAAGAATAGTTGTACCACGTTTAACTTCGTTTTCATAACTCTTAGTATTGACAAATTCATCATTTTGACGAGCTAAATCATTATTGGAATCCATTTATCTACACATTTCACACAATATAATTATAAGTTCAGTATAAATTCAACAAGTTCAACATGCAGTAGTCTAAGTAGTAGTATAAGTTCAACATGAAATTTAGTGACAACAACAAATTAATAAATGTCATACCTAACAACAAGAATCACTGAGTTTAGGATTACAACTCTGCTTAAGTAGAAATGACAGAGAACAACGAGAAGATGGGGCACTAGTTAGAAGAGTATCAGTTGGGTTCGTATGGAGATGGTTCATTGGGATAGTAGTAAAGAGGGTTCGCACTAGGGAGAAGAGGGTCAGTAGGGTTCGTATGGAGAGTAATGAAGATGGAGAATATGTAATGTAGAGGAAAATGAAGAGGTTTCGCACTGCCAAGTTCTAGGGAGAGTACGTAAGGAAGAGGAAAATGAAGCAGTTTCTTATTATCAGTTTACTTAAAAACCCTTTTACAACGCTTGTCCAAAAAGCACTTTAAAAGATCTAACCTATTACATTGCTTCCACAAAAAGCACATTAAAAGACTATATAAAAAGCGCTTTATGATCCTTTTACAACGCTTATAGAAAGACTGTATAAAAGGCGCTATATGAGCATTTTACAGCGCTTATAGAACAAACAATGTAAATTATTTATAATTTAATTTTTAAAAGTCTTTTACAGCGCTTATGGACAAAAAACGTTGTAAATGATTTGTAATTTATTTTTTTAAAGTCTCTTACAACGCTTATGGACAAAAAGCGCTGTAAAATTACAAATTTATGCTCAGTCCAGTTCAAGTTAAATATGCTAAATTACAATTTCAGTTCAGTTTATGTAAAATGCTAAATAATTAGTTAAATACCTATAAATCAATGTTAAATGTTAAATTTCAATTTTAGTTCAGTTTCTGTAAAATACTTATATTTGGATTTTTTTCCAAATAATTAGTTAAATACCAATATATGAATGCTAAATTACATTTTGTCTATATATCAACAAGACTAGTGGCATAAAACAATTGTTTAGCTTGCGACGCTAAAATAAAAAACTCATCTATGTATTCTACCCTATTAAAATCGACAAGCAAGAACCTTGACTCATCAATCTGAACGCCATTATTATTATCGACCCACTTGCAACCAAATATGGGAACACGAAACATTGTGTAATCTAACTCCCATATGTGCATGATAACCCAAAAATATGATATATTTGAATATATTGGATTTTTGACTTTTGCACTTGAGATATGCATCGCTTAAGTTACGAGACTGACTCCGCTATTTCGCATAATAGTTTGATCATCTTGTTCTTTGGTATAAAATGTGTAACCTTTAATTACATAATCGGTGTAAGAAAAGACATGTAAACTCAAACTAATTGCTAGCTACCTCAATCTCTGTGAAATTGAACTGGGATTTATATCAAACTTTGAGTTAATGTAATTTTTTAGTCATGTTATAAAACTTCGATTGTGCTCTCGTGTTATCCAATTTTGATTTCTATTCATATTCAAACTAGATAACTGATCATAGCATTTGGGCACAAGTTTCTAGCTTTTTAGTTTGGTATTTTAAAAGCTCTTTATAGCTTAGATTAACATTTTTAGCTTGTTTCTAAACTTTGGGTCGAATTTGAATTATAATTTTATTATTTGCATTTTAATTTTATTATTTGTATTTTGACTCTTGTTGTCTGTAAGCCATAACTTGAGCTATGGATATCGAATTGGCGCATATGAGCAGACGTTGGAAAGCTAAATATCAGAGGTACAACTTTTGTGTTGGAATAAAAGCCCAATGCTGAACTTTATTATGCCTAAATTGCAGATTTCGTAATCTTGACTTTTGTAATAATTTTAATTAGCGGGTCACTTGTTTTTAAACCCTAAAGCCCAATATTGAGTACTATATATTGGTAGTTTTGTTTCGTTCTACGGATGAAAAAATGAGGATTCGGATTGCTACAAGAAATAAACAGTTTTTATTTTAATTTCATGGAAGACTAATTTTATAAGATTAATCCACGAGTTCAGAGTTTCATCAACACCTTGAGATTCAGGTTACACTGTCAATTTCAATTCATGATTATGTTTTTGTTTATTTGATTATATTGATATTCTAATTGCTTAAATTGAATTTCAATATGATCGATTAAATTTATTTGAAAGAATTTGGTTTCGGTTTCTAATTTAAATGAATTATAATTTTGCAACGCTTGATCGTTAATTGTAATATTTTGATGATTGTGATGTTTAATCCAATCAAAGAAACTGAATTCACATAGGATTAATTACGCTTGTTTGATCAATTCTATAGTCAAATAAGAATAGAATCACGAATTAGAAATTAAACTCATTGTTGATAGAATTTGTGATAGGTCTGAAACTCAAATACGAAGATTAACCGTTTTGTTTATCTGTTAAATCAAAAATCTAAAAAACCTCATTTCTAATTTCAACTTTTAATTTGGTTATTATTATTATTATATTAGAAGTCCTTGTAAAACGGCTCGAGTTATTACCTCTATTTAAATTTTATCAATTGTATTTGACTCGTGTGCGGCAACGTATCAATAACTGATCCATGTGTATTGTAACATACAGTTAAACCTCATCATTATTGTACAAAACATACAATTGTGTTTGCTCCCGTTCTGTCCTTGATATAGTCATTACTCCATTTTCAATTATCCATTCTCCTGTCATTCTTCCCGAATGACGAGACATGGGAAACCTTATGGATTCAACATTGGATAGATATTCAATAGAAAATTCAGCAGTTTCTTCGACAATGTATCATTCAGCAATACAACCTTTTGGTTGACTTCTACTTTTTACGTACCATTTTAATATTTTCGTATATCGTTCTATCGGATACATCCATCTCATATAATTGTCCCACAAAGTTGTATCTCCTTAACAAGATGAACAATAAGATGAACCATTATATCAAAAAACGAGGGTGGGAAATACATTTCAAGCTCACACAAAGTAAAAACAATTTCCCTCTGCAATGTCGGTAAATTCTAAGGATCGATCACTTTACTACAAATTTCCCTAAAGAAGAAACATAATTTAGTTATGGCACGACGAACTTTTTTAGGTAAATTGAAACGTATACCTATTGGTAGCAAATGCTCCATTAGAACATAACAATCATGTGTCTTCAAACCTTTTAACTTGAGGTCTTTCATACAAACTAAATTTTTAATGTTTTAAGAGCATCATTCTGGAACTTTAACTTCGTGTAGAAATTTACATAAAACATTTTTTTTCCTTTCTAAATAGAGTATTAGCGGCTGAAGTTAGATATGTGCGATTTTCTTTCTTTACAGGACGCAAATCATTTCTTATTCTCATATCGACCAAATCTAATCTTGCATTGATGTCATCCGTAGACTTTCCTGGAACATTGAGTAACGTACCAATAACACTATCAAATACATTTTTTTCAATGTGCATCGCATCGAGAAAACATCTTATATACAATGACTTCCAATATGACAATTCAAGGAAAATTAACTTTTTCTTCCACCCAGTTTTGACAAGCTCTCTTGCAAAAGGTTTGCCAAATTTATTGGTCAAACCTTGTACTTTTTCAAATATTTGATATCCAATCGGTGTTAAAGGAGCAGTACCTTCCTTTGATTTTCAATTGAATGTATTTCTCCACCCACGACACTGATGACTAAAAGGTAAAAATCTATGATGTCCAAGAAATACGTTCTTCTTACAATGTTTCAACCGCATCTAATCGGTACTCTCTTTATATATAGAACATGTACACTGGCCTGTAATGCTATATCATGATAAATTACCATATGCTAGAAAATCATTAATTGTGTCGAACAACATAGCCCTCAATTGGAAGTTCATTATGATCTAGCAACATATCGTTTAGGAGTGTTAATAATTCAATGAAGCTTTTTCAAACCATCCATTAATCGCTTTTAAGTTGTACAACTTTAATATCGTTGACAATCTTGTGAATTTAATACAACCATTATATAATGGTTTCTCTACATCACTCAACAAACTTTTAAATATTATAGGACAATTCCGAAGATCTTCTTCAACTGCTTTTGCAATCTCCTCAACTCGGTCCCGCTCATATGTATCTATGTCGAATTCATTTGAAGCATATGTCGAACCATTCTCAAAATTAGTGTTCCTTTTTTTTTCTCACCATGTCTTATCCAACATGTATAGCTTTGATCAATTCCATGTTATACTAAATGTCCTTCCAATTGATATGCTTTAACGCATTTTCTAAAACAACATTTTAAACAAGGACAAATGATTTGGTTTAAGTCTTTTGCATTCTTCACTCTAATCGAAACCATAAATATTTTACACAATAGAATTATATATAATTAATAGACAAACTCAACAAACTCCTTCACTCTATTTTCATACTCTTTTGACAATTGATTGACAGACATCCATTTATGGATAATTTTATATGACCTATATGAATGCAGTGTTACACAAATGATAAGCTACTGATAACATTATATCAATCTATAGTATATATAGTATAATATTGGAAAATGGAAACCAAGGTTTAAGGTTATGCATACAAGTCTGATTTCAAAACAGAACAGATCGAACATATTTCAAAAAAGAAGAGATTTTATATGATTTATCAGGTAACAATTTATCTGATTTATCATGTAATAATTTATATGATATATCAAGATTATGCCATCTACTATCAGGTAACATTTTATATGATTTATCAGGTAATAATTTATCAGTTTTAGTAACAACAACAAATTAATAAATACAGTACCTGAGACAACAATCAGTTAGTAGAAATGGGTGCACAGTAGAGGAAGGTTCAGCGAGAAGAGTGTGCACAATAGAAGAGGGTTTGCACAGTAAAGGAGAGAAGGGTTCGTAGGGTTAGGGAGAGAGCGTATAAAATATGTTTTTATTTATTTAAAGTAAATGATTTTTATCAAATACATACTATTTTATAGCACTTATATACAAAACACTCTAAAAGACCCTGTAATTATGTGAAAGCGCTATATTTTACAGCGTTTATATACAAAGAGCTCTAAAAGCTCTGTAAACATAATGGGGGTGCGCTATATTTTACAGCACTTGTATACAAAACGCTCTAAAAAGCGTTGTAAACATTATGTCAAAACGCTATGTGACCCTACAACAGCGCTTTCAGCAAAAGCGCTATAAACATTATGACTCTACAACAACGCTCTCAGCAAAAGTGCTATAAACATTATGACCCTACAACAACGCTTTTGCAAAAGTATTTGTCTGAAAAGCGCTGTTATATCCTCCATTAATTTTAAAATATTATATAACATTGCTTTTAGTTAAAAAAATGTTGTAAAAGACGCACTGTAAAATAATATTTTTAGCGTAGTGTTTTTTAAAAGAATTTAGATATATTCATTAGAGCGACTTATTGTTTAACTTGTTATAATATCTTTTATCATATGTTTGAATATGCTTTCTTATGTACTACAAATAGAAAAGTAGTGATAGTAATCGTTACCAAGAAATGAATAAAGAAAGTAAATTTTGAATAGATTTAGCATTAATGTACTCCTAACAAAGCTACGTTTCATTGGTGCTTTCATTCAGAGAATTCTCCTGAAAAACCATTTATCTATATTATAAACTCGTTAAAATATAAATAATATACAAAATTAAATTAAAAAATAGTTTTTAAGTCGATTGCAATTCAAATTTAAATCCATTTGGTTTTTCTATGTCTATTTAACTTGACTCACTGTAAACATGCTTTCTCTTGCTAACTGAAGGCAATCAATTAGTTTTTCTAATCAATTCTGAAATAAATTTATTATTTAATGTAATCAAGAATCAATATCCTAATGAAAGACACAATTCAAGAAATATAATTTGCATCACTTAAATGTATATTATATATGAAGAATCAAATTTTTACACTTTATTAATAATTATTACAATTTTGAAAATATAATAAAGAAATAACGTGTAAAACCAATGTTAAATCATGACACACTCTATTTTTAATAATATATCTGTCTATTTTAATCTTTCAACGTGAATGTTTCTGAAGAAAATATAATATTTGATTAATATCATTCATAATATATTAAAAAAATTGTATCAATTACAGCCGAACAAAATTTGACAAATAATATAACATTAAAAAATTTAATAACGACTCAGAGCAATTGAAAAACTTGTCATAAAAGATTTGAATGTACATATATTTTTGAAAAATATATTTTGTTTTTAACAAATCAGTGTTGATAACTATTGAATATATTTTCATATTGATTCAATAATAATCACTATTGAATATTTTCATATCCAGCCGTAGTATATTATGAAGTGACATTTTTTAAAGTCACACCATATCATTTATCATCATATATTTCAAATATAATTGTTGCATAACGAGATCTTGAGTCATTATATGACTTAAATAAATGCAAAACAATGAAATTTCATCAAGTTTTGGACAAAAAATTCTAATTTGGAAGACTAAAACTGAAAAAAAATAAAATGAGGTGACTACTTTCGTGATTCAGCTAAAATAGAAAGACTAAAACTGCAATTAAACCTATATATTTGATTACGTTATTTAATCTCATAATATATATAATATTTATTTTTCTTATTTAGGTGGTGTGATTTCATTTGTTGTACATATTTCTTATAATTATCTTTTTACATATATCTTTTTATGAATATAACGTATTATAGCTGTTTTATACATACATAAAACATTTATCAGTACAAAAAATATTTTATTAATTTGGTAAAATGCTATTTATATAATGAATATAACAAAATCTTATATTAATTTCTTAAAGTATTTTGATGAAAAGAAATGTTATAAAATTGTTATTTCAATCATCAACACCTTATTTTAATAAAATATATATATATATATATATATTAGTTTGAGAGATCAAATTTGTTGAATTGACTATTTTCATATATTATCATTAAATCATTTTTTTATTTTTAAAATATATTTTTTTTTATTTATAGGAATAAAACTCGATACTCGAAATACTCTATGCCCCGAACACTTATATTAGATTTGGTAGTTATAAACCTTTTGTTTTATTAGGGCATAATGAACAACTTATGAGTAAAAAATATTTTACATTCTACTTGTTTAATTATCATTTAAAATTTAGGCTAAATACCACGTGTGATTCCTTAACTTAATTTCAGTTGACGTTTTAGTATTTTTTTTTTCGATTTATTTGTTTATTTTAATTTTAAGTGACAATTTGATCTTTTATGTTTTAAAACGTCAACAATGTTATTATTTTTTTTACAAAAATTCATCAAAATTTTCAAATAAAATATAATTCGGTTGCTTCTTTAGTTATAAAGTAAAAATATTTTATATATTTTAAAATTCATAAATTTTAATAACAAATAAATATTATATAGCGCAATTTTTTAAATAATTGTTTGTGATTACATTATTTAATCTCATAATATATATATATATATATATATATATAATATTTATTTTTCTTATTTAGGTGGTGTGATTTCATTTGTTGTACATATTTCTTATAATTATCTTTTTACATATATCTTTTTATGACTATAACGTATTATAGCAGTTTTATACATACATAAAACATTTATCAGTACAAAAATATTTTATTAATTTGGTCAAATGCTATTTATATAATGAATATAACAAAATCTTATATTAATTTCTTAAAGTACTTTGATAAAAAGAAATGTTTTAAAATTATTATTTCAATCAACACCTTATTTTAATGAAATATATATATATATATATATATATATATATAGTTTGAGAGATCAAATTTGTGGAATTGACTATTTTCATATATTATTATTAAATTGTTTTTTAATTTTTAAATATATTCTTTTTTATTTATAGGAATAAAACTCGATACTCGAAATACTCTATGCCCCGAGCACTTATATTAGATTTGGTAGTTATAAACCTTTTGTTTTATTAGGGCATAATGAACAACTTATGATTAAAAAATATTTTACATTCTACTTATCTCATTATATTTAAAATTTAGGCTAAATACCACTTGTGATCACTTAACTTAATTTCAGTTGACGTTTTAGTCATTTATTTTTTGATTTTTTCGATTTAGTCCTTTATTTTAATTTTAAGTGATAATTTGATCTTTTATGTTTTAAAACATCAACAATGTTATTATTTTTTTACAAAAATTCATCAAAAATTTGAAATAAAATCTATAAAATGAATTATATTTTGTAATGTAAAATAAATTTAATCAAATTCATAACTCAAATCTTCAAATAAATTCATATTGGTCATTCTTTATTTGATGTTGGAGATGAAAATATGAGTCTATTTAAAGATGTAAGTTATGAATTTGATGAAATTACATTATATTGAAGATGATAATTAGTTTTATGAGTTTTGTTTGAGATTTTTTATGAATTTTTTGAATTTTTACAAAAAATAAAGATAATATTATTGATATTTTCAAATATAAAATATCAAATTATCACTTAAAATTAAAATAAAAGACTACATCAGAAAAACAAAAAAGATAAAAAACTAAAACGTTAACTGAAATTAAATTAAGAGACTACGGGTGTATTTAATCTAAAATTTAATATCAATATATATAACCAATAACTTATTTCGGGGAAACGCGCGAGCTCCTATGCTATTTGTTCAGATACCAAAGTTTAGTTTACAGGTGGAGGCTACAGTGGACCAACATTATGAATGATTCACCATAAATATACTATTTCCTTCGTCTCTAATTATAAGTATTTATGGAGTAATTTTGTTATCCCTAAATATAAGTTCATATATAAATTAGTAGATAAGCTTTTTATTTCATTCCAAATATATCTCTATTAATACTACTAATTTATTTTAAAATATAAAAACTTAATATTAAATATATTTGTATATAAAGGACAATTTAGTAATAACTGCATACAAAATATCTACATTAATTACACCACTCCTATTTTAATATATGTGAAATATTTAATAGGTGTTTATATCAAAAGATGTAGCGATAGAATTATATATGAGTTGGTCTAACCCAACCAACCCGACCAACTCAACCAAGATCGACTCAAAAAAAATGGTTTGGTTGTGTGAATGGGTGATCCTAGTTTCAAAAAAATTGGATATCGATAAAGTCAGACCCAATTCATTTTGCTCATCTTATCTAGGTGACTCAGTTCCTTAAAATTATTTGGTTACTTTATAATGTTGCACTTTAGTTATTTTAATATTTTAAAAATCTTATAACTTTGATTATATTGATACTTGCAATGAAAGTATTCTATGATTTTGACATTCACATTAATTGTATATTAGTTGCTAAAAAATAAACTAAGCTATATTTTTGAGAAAAAATTAAGGTCCACATTTTTTAAAAAAGAAAAGATGGTCCGTCATTAACAAATAAATTTAAAAAAAGTCGGTAATTCAATATCAACTCAATCCAAAAATGAACGATTTGACCTAACTCCACTCAGTACTGTAACATTTAACACTTATAAATTATTAATCATTCGTACCAAATAACCCTACTCTTCTGAAAAATTATTTTCAATTTTTTTAATAATGGTTAGGAATCGGAAGA
>NC_021163.2:54092106-54125422 GCF_000331145.2 Cicer arietinum | reverse complement strand
GAAAAAATGGTTTGAAATTTGAATCACTTGGTAAAAATCGGTTCCAGCACTTTATATATTACAAAATGTTGGTATTATTATAGGGACAGTTGGAGTGACATTATCGTTCTGCTTCCATCCTGGAAAGGCCAAGTCCTCAATGGTGTAGAGACCATATTTGAGTGCTTAGAACTAATGGTTTTCCTATTTGTATCCATAGAGTTGAATGATCAAAATGTCCCTTTCAAATTAGTCAAGGACTATTGTGACTAAAAATATTTGATATTGACATCTTTTACAAACTATGGCATATTGAGGTAGATATTTAGGTAGTTAATTCCAGATAGTGTCGCATCGCAGTCGACTCCAAAAATTAGAATAGCATATGGCGGGATATTGGAATTACTTCTAAAGAAAAAACTAAATAAATAAAAAAATAGAAGGAAGGAAGTAACAAAATAAAAATTAAAAATAAAAACAAAAAATTAAGGAAATAACAAAAGAAAAAGAACCAAAAATACAGAAAGAAGGAAGGAAGAAAAGACAGGAATATCGAAGAAATAACAAAGGACGAAGAAGGCTGGTTGTGTTCGAACCTGGAGGTGGCCCGATAGTGGTATTTGAAGCTGGAGATGGCACGAAGGTGGTGTTTAAAGTTAGACGGAAGCTGGCTGGCGCAGCTGGCTGGCAGAATTCAGGGTAATTGGCTGCTGGATGAAGAAGAGGAAGAATGGGGAAAAGGGGAAACTAAGTTAGGGTAATTGTGAAATTTGAAGGAAGGAATAGTAAAATTACCCCTAAAATGTTTTAAAATAGAAGGGTAAAATACTAAAATAGAAGGGTAAAATACTAAAATCAATATCAGATCTTGTTCTCGTGGTTCAATCAAACAATTATTTTTCAATTTACATAAAAACCAAAAACATATTTAATCCCAAAATTATGATGTTAGTCTCTAACAGTAATGAGGACTAAATAAACATTAATTTTGTTAAATGTAGTGACAAAAATTAAGTATAATATTTAAGAGGCCAAAATTAAATTTTATAAATTTTATAGATTGAAAAACCATACTTAAAAAACAAAATAATAGTCAAATTACAAAGTCGATGTAACTTGAACCACATATAGTGACTAGATATATCGGTTATGATGCTTTTTTTTTATCATGAAGACCATATTATCACCAAAATAGAAGCATTGGTAGACAAAACAAACTAGAGTATTGAAAATGCAAAATAGAAGCTTCACTTTCAGTAATATGAAGTTTAATATGTTTCAACCAACCTAAATATATGCAATTGAATGAAAATAATCCATGTGTCACAATTCACAAAATTGGGGTGCATTAAGATAATAGCTAATAAACAATCATTTCAATTTCAATTCTTCTAAAATCTCAAATCCAGATTCTCCATAAACTAAGCACCCTAGCGGATAATAATAATAATAATAATAATAATAACAACAAAATTCCACACCTCACATCTAGGAATTGAAGAGAACCAACCAAATCTAACTCTGTGGCTCTAATACTCCCTTGTATTACTTCCTTCAACAGCAAGCAGTAATTCCGAAATAGCAGTTTCTTCAATGTTTCCTCTGCAAGGAATCCAAAATTGTTAGTCCCTGCCTCAACTGAAACACTATAACTCAACCAACTGAATTGCATTGTACATATTACATACAATAACAAAGGACTTCGAAAGTAGTTAAAAGGAAAAGGGCATAGAACTTGAGGCAAAGTCATTTTTGCTTCCTAACTTTTGAGTTAAAAATTGCCAGACAAAAATAAAGGAAATGTAAATCCACTGAAGGAAGGAATTCAATTTTCAATAGAAGTTTGAGTTGATGAGCAAATTATTTCAAAGTCTTGGAACTAGTTTTGATTTCTTGTCAGTTCAACATAATAAGTGCATAACTGGTGCATATAGTAGAAATTATTCATCACCAGAAATTGGTCGAGTGTGACATGACAACTATTGCAAGACCAATAACCAAATCATCACACTTACTCCAGAGGCAAAAGGTAACAGGAAATAACATGCATTTGGAAGATATGGATCCCAAAAAAACTAACTACATAACTTATGATTTTAAGGAGTGTCTTTTAGGTTAGACAGCATAAGGTAGGTCATCACGTAAAATGATATATTCTATAAATTTATATTGTAAAACATTGGGTCTGCATAAAACTAACACAACAATGTTCATTTAAATGGATTCTTTGTTACACACGGGCAATTGGACAGCAGCAAATAAGTCTCTACTCTCTAGAAGGTTATCTTCAAATAATTAAGTTTGTTATTTTCGATGCATACGTAACAGAGCACAAACCACATCCACCAAAGTTGAACTGAAACAAGTTTTCATATATCCAGTGCTTAAAGTGTACTTTAGTTTTCACAGAACAATTTTACAGTATCAAAATTCAAAATGACATGCCTTTCGCTTCTTCAGCTTCCCATTTCTTCTGCTGCCATTTTTATAGCCCATTGCATGATCTCCAGTATTATCTTCAAAGGGTAATCCTTTGATTTCATCAAATAAACTATCAGTTAGACCTTGCATCCTGCAAATAATATACACAAATGTAAGTGAATATATAAACAAATAAGGAAACATGTCATCAAACACGTGATGCTTTTATGATAGCGATAGCAGAGATATCAGGCCTTCCCCATACCCATTTTTCGCTTTCTTCAAGTACTTCTCTTTCTTCCTCTCTTCTTTCGTACGAGGAATGCGCGTGAATTCATCCTCCTCCACCTTAGCAAGCTTCTCCATTTTTCTAATATAATTGTCCACTTCTCTGCTGGTTCCCTCAAAATCTTTTATCTGCGAAGTAAGCAGCAAATGATAACTATTACATAAACTCGTTATATTGTTATGAATCCACACCCAAAATAAACTAATAATGTCACCTCTTCAGGTCTTTCCTCCATATCATTCACTAATGTCTTGATATAATCACTGTTCTGAGCTTGTTTCAGAAGTTCCCTGTCTCTTCGGCTGGCATTTCTTTCTCCCTTAGAAGGCTTATCTAGATCCATAGATGTTGGGGCAAATCTAGGACCATGATAAACACCATCACCATCCTATAGCATAAATGAATTAAGTTAGAGAGGCATAGGACAGATATTGTTTGCATTTTGTATCATATTGCAACACCACAAATTTGCACTTGATATTATTATTAAATAAACTCACATGAGCTGTTGGTTCTACTTTGCTAACAAGCATGTCAGGATTTGGACGATACTTTGATACATCCTCACTCTTATTGGATGCAACTGGCTCCTTCTCACTGGTATTATTTGTTGTATTTTCACTGACTTTAATTAGTTTTTGGATTTGGTATTGTTGTTTTTTGTCGATCGGTCGAATCTGCAGCAGATAGCAGGATTTCAGATACATATTGTCTTATGTAAATATACAGTGGTGACAGGATAAAACGGACCTTCTCTAAAAATAATCTTATCTCTACAATACTTCGAACAACAGGATGGTCTTCTATCGAATATCCCTTAGCCTTTCGCAACAAATAATAAACAAGGGATTGACAATAATTCAAAAGCAGCAAATTTTTAGCTTCAAGATAGCTGAACCCATCGGCTGTAGAATTTTGACTTTTCACCTGGCATAAGAGACATTCAAATACACATTAAAAATCAACTTATTTATTGCTATCAAGATAAGCTTATAAAACAATGAAACTCATTAATAAGTTATAACAGAAACAATATATTGAAAATATCACCAATATGAATATTCTAGAGAGAATATAGTAGTACCAGTGAAAACTAAAAAGAAGCAAGTATCAATCAATGAAAAATAGACAGGACAGTAATCAAACTTCAAGTCCAAACTAATAATAATTTAAAGTAATAACATTATGTATTTTTTTTAAACTCAAAACTATAAAGCATTAAATCAATGTGCAATTTAAAGCTTGAAGCAAAAAAAAATAGAGTACAATCGAACCTTGGCAGTTAAAGTTTGAATTTTAAGCCTAACAGTATCCAGTCCTTCTTTCATTTCTTTCAACAATGCAGCAAGATGAGATGCTTCTCTGCAAACACAATAAATAAAATTGAATCTAACCTAATTATACATTCAGAAAAGTAACTATCTGAAAATAATTAATGAATATGTAAGCGAAAATATATATATACATATATATATATATATATATATATATATAAATATATATATATATATATATATATATATATAAGCTTACCTTTCCCTGTTATTGTCATTATTGAAATGGTTTTCAGGCTTCTCCATGATTTGTCACAGTTGTCAACAACCTGCAATTTTTTAGAAGGGTTAAAATTGAGAGGTTTGCAAAACCAGAGGCGAAGGAAAATAAGCAAACAACACTATCACAATCAAGATTGACCACAGCAAGCCAAGATTATTAAGTGATATGAAGAAAATAATACATCCTTTTCACTTTGTAATCTAAATTTTAATCTCATTAGTGTCCAACTTCATTTGGCAATGTAATCTTAAAATTACTCAACACTGTGTTATGAATTCAACTTGTTTTAAAAAAACTACCACCGGCGTCTTTGACATAAATGGATATTCAAACAACAAACACATAACAAGTGCATATTATTTCACACTATCCTATAATTTGAATTGCTGAATGAAGTGTGCTAATGCTATCTTCCATTGCAGTATCGGTGCCAAAGCTTTATATTTCATATTATCCCTAAATTTGATTTCACCAAAATCTCAAAGAACAATAGATAACATACGATTGTCGGGAGTGAATGAGGGGAAAAGAAAGGGTTTTCTGATAATTGAGAGAAAAAGAGACAGAGAAAGAAGAGCGGAATGGGCGATGGCGGGGTGCGGGTTCGAAGGGGCCGTCGTTAGGGTAAAAGAGAGAGTGTGAGGGAAAATAAAAAAATAATATTTTTATTTATATTTTAGTTTCTTGTATAAAAGAAAAAATAATATTTAATTATACAATCAGTCTACAAATTCTTATTTTGATTTTTAAAGAATATAATTCATCTAGTAAATGCAAAAGTGTTAATGAATTGAGGTTTTTGTAATTTTAATTTTTCCTCAACTTATTTTACTCAATTTTGTTTGATAGTGTATGAAGATCATCCAATGCAATAGTTTTAATGGATTAAGATTTTAGTTAATTTGCGCATTGAAAATAGGTTAGGTCGTCTATCGAAGGCCTATGATCTGACATATTTATGGGTTTAATAAAAAGGTTAAAAAGATTAGGCTTAAATTATTTTAAAGTATTGAAATAAGTTAGAATCAAGCTTATAAAAAGCCTATTAAACATGTATACTGACCTATATATATTTTATTATTTATTAATGTTATTTTTTATTATTATTTAGGCTAAATTACATATGTGGTCCCTTAATTTAATTTCAAGTAACGTTTTAATCATTTATCTTTTTATTTTCTCGATTTAGTCCTTTATTCCTAACAATATCAAATAAAGTATGAAAATATGAGTTTATTTAAAGATTTGTGTTACGAATTTGATGAAATTTGTATTATATTGAAGAATATAATTAATTTTATGAGTTTTGATTGAATTTTTTTTAAAATTTTTGTATAAAAAAGGATAACATTGTTGAAATTTTAAAACATAAAATATCAAATTGTCACTTAAAATTAAAATAAAGGACCAAGTCGGAAAAAAAAAAAAAGATAAAGGACTAAAACGTTACCTGAAATTAAGTTAAGGGACCATAGATGTATTTTAGCCTATTATTTATTAATAATATTATTTTCTATTTTAAAGTCTATCAATTAGTCAATCATTCGGTAGTAGTCATTTCAAATTCGGTAATCGTTCTGTATTATTCCCGATTTTTTTTTTTCTCTCGTTCTTTTCAAGTTGAATCATTCATATTATTATATAATTATTATATCATGTAAGATTTCAATATTAACTACTTCAAAATCTTTTTTATTTTTCAAGTAAAATTAGCCTTTGTCAAATCTCTTTAAAATCTTCTAGAAACTCCATTGAAGTTGTTCTAATTTTAGGTTTTATAAATAAAAATAAATCTTAAATCAAAACAGTATATGCGAATTTGTAAAAAAAGTGCATAAAATAGGTGCATTCCCTTTAGAAGTGTTTCAAAGTTGATAATAATATTAATTATATTATTACTGAATATTTCTGAGTTTGTTTGAGATGATTTGTTTAAGAGGTAATAATGAGTGCGTTTATTTCAGAGAAAAATATATATTTTTTAAATTAAATATTATTTTTTAAGATTTAAAAAGTGTTCATTTCAGGTGAATAAAGCTTTTAAAAATTTTAATGTAATAAGACTTTATCACCCCAATTTGCTCGTTTGACTTATTTTACTCAATTTTCGTTCTTAGTCAATATAGTTCATCTATTAAGTGTAATAGTCGATACATATTGTCTTATGTAAATATACAGTGGTGACAGGATAAAACGGACCTTCTCTAAAAATAATCTTATCTCTACAATACTTCGAACAACAGGATGGTCTTCTATCGAATATCCCTTAGCCTTTCGCAACAAATAATAAACAAGGGATTGACAATAATTCAAAAGCAGCAAATTTTTAGCTTCAAGATAGCTGAACCCATCGGCTGTAGAATTTTGACTTTTCACCTGGCATAAGAGACATTCAAATACACATTAAAAATCAACTTATTTATTGCTATCAAGATAAGCTTATAAAACAATGAAACTCATTAATAAGTTATAACAGAAACAATATATTGAAAATATCACCAATATGAATATTCTAGAGAGAATATAGTAGTACCAGTGAAAACTAAAAAGAAGCAAGTATCAATCAATGAAAAATAGACAGGACAGTAATCAAACTTCAAGTCCAAACTAATAATAATTTAAAGTAATAACATTATGTATTTTTTTTAAACTCAAAACTATAAAGCATTAAATCAATGTGCAATTTAAAGCTTGAAGCAAAAAAAAATAGAGTACAATCGAACCTTGGCAGTTAAAGTTTGAATTTTAAGCCTAACAGTATCCAGTCCTTCTTTCATTTCTTTCAACAATGCAGCAAGATGAGATGCTTCTCTGCAAACACAATAAATAAAATTGAATCTAACCTAATTATACATTCAGAAAAGTAACTATCTGAAAATAATTAATGAATATGTAAGCGAAAATATATATATACATATATATATATATATATATATATATATAAATATATATATATATATATATATATATATATAAGCTTACCTTTCCCTGTTATTGTCATTATTGAAATGGTTTTCAGGCTTCTCCATGATTTGTCACAGTTGTCAACAACCTGCAATTTTTTAGAAGGGTTAAAATTGAGAGGTTTGCAAAACCAGAGGCGAAGGAAAATAAGCAAACAACACTATCACAATCAAGATTGACCACAGCAAGCCAAGATTATTAAGTGATATGAAGAAAATAATACATCCTTTTCACTTTGTAATCTAAATTTTAATCTCATTAGTGTCCAACTTCATTTGGCAATGTAATCTTAAAATTACTCAACACTGTGTTATGAATTCAACTTGTTTTAAAAAAACTACCACCGGCGTCTTTGACATAAATGGATATTCAAACAACAAACACATAACAAGTGCATATTATTTCACACTATCCTATAATTTGAATTGCTGAATGAAGTGTGCTAATGCTATCTTCCATTGCAGTATCGGTGCCAAAGCTTTATATTTCATATTATCCCTAAATTTGATTTCACCAAAATCTCAAAGAACAATAGATAACATACGATTGTCGGGAGTGAATGAGGGGAAAAGAAAGGGTTTTCTGATAATTGAGAGAAAAAGAGACAGAGAAAGAAGAGCGGAATGGGCGATGGCGGGGTGCGGGTTCGAAGGGGCCGTCGTTAGGGTAAAAGAGAGAGTGTGAGGGAAAATAAAAAAATAATATTTTTATTTATATTTTAGTTTCTTGTATAAAAGAAAAAATAATATTTAATTATACAATCAGTCTACAAATTCTTATTTTGATTTTTAAAGAATATAATTCATCTAGTAAATGCAAAAGTGTTAATGAATTGAGGTTTTTGTAATTTTAATTTTTCCTCAACTTATTTTACTCAATTTTGTTTGATAGTGTATGAAGATCATCCAATGCAATAGTTTTAATGGATTAAGATTTTAGTTAATTTGCGCATTGAAAATAGGTTAGGTCGTCTATCGAAGGCCTATGATCTGACATATTTATGGGTTTAATAAAAAGGTTAAAAAGATTAGGCTTAAATTATTTTAAAGTATTGAAATAAGTTAGAATCAAGCTTATAAAAAGCCTATTAAACATGTATACTGACCTATATATATTTTATTATTTATTAATGTTATTTTTTATTATTATTTAGGCTAAATTACATATGTGGTCCCTTAATTTAATTTCAAGTAACGTTTTAATCATTTATCTTTTTATTTTCTCGATTTAGTCCTTTATTCCTAACAATATCAAATAAAGTATGAAAATATGAGTTTATTTAAAGATTTGTGTTACGAATTTGATGAAATTTGTATTATATTGAAGAATATAATTAATTTTATGAGTTTTGATTGAATTTTTTTTAAAATTTTTGTATAAAAAAGGATAACATTGTTGAAATTTTAAAACATAAAATATCAAATTGTCACTTAAAATTAAAATAAAGGACCAAGTCGGAAAAAAAAAAAAGATAAAGGACTAAAACGTTACCTGAAATTAAGTTAAGGGACCATAGATGTATTTTAGCCTATTATTTATTAATAATATTATTTTCTATTTTAAAGTCTATCAATTAGTCAATCATTCGGTAGTAGTCATTTCAAATTCGGTAATCGTTCTGTATTATTCCCGATTTTTTTTTTTCTCTCGTTCTTTTCAAGTTGAATCATTCATATTATTATATAATTATTATATCATGTAAGATTTCAATATTAACTACTTCAAAATCTTTTTTATTTTTCAAGTAAAATTAGCCTTTGTCAAATCTCTTTAAAATCTTCTAGAAACTCCATTGAAGTTGTTCTAATTTTAGGTTTTATAAATAAAAATAAATCTTAAATCAAAACAGTATATGCGAATTTGTAAAAAAAGTGCATAAAATAGGTGCATTCCCTTTAGAAGTGTTTCAAAGTTGATAATAATATTAATTATATTATTACTGAATATTTCTGAGTTTGTTTGAGATGATTTGTTTAAGAGGTAATAATGAGTGCGTTTATTTCAGAGAAAAATATATATTTTTTAAATTAAATATTATTTTTTAAGATTTAAAAAGTGTTCATTTCAGGTGAATAAAGCTTTTAAAAATTTTAATGTAATAAGACTTTATCACCCCAATTTGCTCGTTTGACTTATTTTACTCAATTTTCGTTCTTAGTCAATATAGTTCATCTATTAAGTGTAATAGTCTCAATGAATTAAAATTTTAGTCATTTTGGTATTCGCTCAACTTATTCTACTCCATTGTTCATCCAATAATTGCAATAGTCTTAACGAATTTAAGATTTTTGTTATGTTCTCATAGCACTGAGACTCCAACATGACATTTATGCTTCAAATTTTAAACAAATAACTAAATCAATTATTCATATGCATTGCATATCCAACAATTGAATTGTAACAAAGTTGAAAAGATTAACTTACATAGGTTTTCTTTTGTCAATTTTGATCCAAGGCCACAAAAGTAAAAGTTGATGCAAAGATATGGTAAGTTGGTCCAATGCCATATAAGTATGAGTCAAATGGTTTGTAATTTATTATATTGACAAGTTATGTGGTAAATTGACAATCAAATCAAAACTTACAAATAAATCTTCATTAGTGCAAACAGTAGCAAGCTCTTTTAAAAAGCTTTTTGCTCCAGCTTATCCAACTCATTCAACAACATAACTTGCAAAAATAAATCATAAATAAGCCAAAAGAACATTGAAATCATTTATAATAAACTAAAACTAAATGAAAAGCCTTACCCACGAAGCATTTTTGTTCCAAAGAGATATGGTCGACTTGTTCCAAAAAGATATGGCCGACTTGTCTCAAAATCCAGAATTATCTCCTAAAAAATAGTGATCGGTTGTTTGGTTGTGCTATGACTGACGATAAATCCTGTGTGACCCCAAAAAATAAAAAATAAAAAAAAGGTCGCCTATAATAAATAAATAAAATGAACATAATTAAAACAATAAAACTAATTATAACTAAAAATAGAACATAGTTATGAAAGGACAAATATAAATTGAACCTTCAACAATTTAAGCACAACTTGAAGGTTGTGACTAAGAGGAAGGTAGTGGGCCACTTCCAGCTAAGCTTTAATTTAAATCTATGATATATTAAAAAAAAAAAGTGAATTATCATGTTAAACACATATAAATATTACAAATAACAATGAATACAACTTTTTTATAAATAAATAAATAAATAAAAAACAGTGCATCTGTTAGTACTTCCTCTGAAATCTCATACTCCTTATCAAATATGAAGTCTTTAAATTGGTAAAAAAAAAACGGCTTCAACCAATTTTAGGTGCATATTAGAGCCTCGTCATTTCTGGGTTTAGGGAGCTTCTATATACCTCTAAAACCCTACCTCAATGCTGAAAGCACTCTTAGAAGCCACAGTAGAAACTGGTGTAGGCATGATGTCTCTTACCATTCTAGACAAAATTGGATACCGCCAAGCATTGTGTTTCCACCACATTAGAATCTCAAACTTTTTTACAAACTCTATACATTTCTCATTACTGTACCTCTCAAGTTCATTTTCAACATCAATTGAATCATTTTCCTTTAAATGTTTTTTAAACACATTTTCCCGTTGTTAATATGCACTTGTGTGACCAACAGCGGTTGTTTCACAAAGGGAAACACTAGAAGATGAAGCCTTAGATATTGTATCATAAGCATGCTTATACCATTCGTACACTTTAGTAAGATTATCATTTATGCTTGTCAACAAATTTTTTTAATTGGTTTATCACCATACATATCATTGAAGCGCCACTCCACATACCTTAACTTGTATCAAGGATCTAAAATAACAACAAAGTAAATGAGTTGATTTATGTTAGATTCATTGCCCAAATACTTGGTATACTTTCGCCAACATTTGTTTGTTCATTGATGCTAAACAAGTGTTGAGGTCCATGGATGAACGCTTATGTTCGATAAAGATGGAAGCTAATTGGGGAAAAGCTCCATGCAAACTTGTTTATTGTGATGTTGAAAACATTTTTGTTGCATCATAAAAATACTTCAAAAATTGAACAAAGCACTTACCTTCTTCTCAATCATTATTAGTGGGTAAAGAAGCATATACAAAGTATTGTTTATAGTTTACATCTTCATCTTCAAGCTTATTAAAGGCTGGTTTAAATTTTACAGCCGCTTCCAAAATCAAATATGTTGAGTTCCACCTTGTTTGAACATCAAGTCACAACAATTTCTTGCTTGCAATTCCAGCATATTCTATATATTCCTTCAACTTTGCATTCCTTAGTGGTGAAGATCTTACAAACCACACAACATTTCGAACGAAAGCAATTGAAGAGTCAAATTCTTTCAATCCTTCAGTCACCACCAAGTTGAGTATGTGAGCACAACACCTCATATGACAAAAATGCCCCATCCAACAATAGCTCATTCATGTTTTTTTTCTTTAATCTTTTTCTTCAATAATCCTACCGTGACATCATTTGATGATGCATTATCAACAGTGATGGTAGACACATTTCTAAGTCCACATTCCCTCAATACCTCCTCAAGCTTCATAGCCATTGTCTCAACTCTATGATTTGGAACCACACAAAAGCTAATGATTCTTTATTGGTAATTCCATTCATTATCATTAAAGTGGACTGTGAGGGTCAAATAATTAAGATTTTGAATAGAAGTCCAACAATATGTAGTAATAGCCACCCTACTACAGTCAGACTTGAAAAACCCTTTCAACCTAATTTTTTCATCTAAATACAACTGAAAACAATATCTTGATACAATACGTCTTAATGGTAGGGTAAATTGGGGTTGCAATTGATTACATAAGTACTTAAATCCATCTCCTTCAACTTCTTTAAAGGGTTGTTCATCCAAAATGATAAAAACAACCAAAGCTTTTCTACATGCATGAGCATTAAATCTAGAGCTTGCTACAACAATAGAGCCACTTGCATTGCTTGGAAATTGTAAAATAGTTTTATGAAGGTCAGTTGCTACATTTAAAGGATATTTTGTGCATCTTGTTATGTGATGCTTCATATTGGAACTACCATGTTTCTTAGCTTCACAAAAATACTTTGATGCCAGTATTTGCAAGCAGCAATTCTAATTTCACAATTAGGAATTTCATTAAAATGGTCTCAAACCTCAGAAATTTTTCTAGAACCACATGCACTGCCTTTTCTCTTCTTCCCAACTGGAGGAAGAGTAGTTGCAGGTGCAAATTGTTCAATAGGTTAATTATTAGCTTCAATAGGTTGGTTAAGAGAAAGATTAGGTGAAGGCGACTCCTGTTGATACAAAATCTCTCTCAAATATTTCAATAATAACAACATTATTTCAAAGATTAAGATTAATCTTATTATCTAACATGTGCTCTTGAGTGTATCTAAGTTAGAAAATAGGTTCCTCGTCTCCTTGATCAAAAGAAGTATATTTAACACAATTTAAAATTTCCTCTAAATTAGAGGATAAACAAGTGGAAGATGAAACTATAACCTATAAGACAGAGGATATACAATACTTAAAATATTAAAGAGACAAAAACTGCAATTAAACTAAAAAAATTAAATTAGCTAAAACAAAATTAAAAGAAAAAAAACATAAAATCCATCTTTTATCTGTTACAAAATTTTGTGACAAAAGACTTAAGAGATGTTTCCATTTTATGTGAATCCTTTTTATGTTATTCCTTTTGCATCAAGTTTAGCTTTGAATTTATCAATGGTATTATCAACTTTCATGACTTCTTTTCAAAAAGAAGAGTCTTGAGACTTGATTATCTCTTTATATGTGACTGGATCACTCTCTAAATTTTAGTAAATTGATCCATAATTGTTGATGGAATCATTTGTATCTTCTACAAGGAACATAAAGAAGTCTGGTCGATAACTTTTATCTTTTCTAACTCTTTTACTTCTTCTTGGTGTTGAACTTGTTAAAGTATCATTATTCGATACATTATTTTCTAGACTTTGTACATTAGTACGGACAATTTTCTTGGAATGTGGAATTGAATTAAATCTATTTTCTTGAAAATTGCATCTGTTGACTCAATCATTGTGTTAATAGGATATGAGTCATTAGATTCAATAACCATGAATTTCTATGCCTTGTTATTTTTAGAATAGCTCATAAATACACTTTCAATTTTTCTTTCTCCCAATTTAGTTCTTTTTGGTATTGGAACCTTAACAATTGCTCTACAACCCCTAACTTTTTTATATAGTTGATATTGTATTTTCTTTTCTTCCAGAGTTCATATGAGGTTATCTTGTTCCTTTTATTAGGAACTTTTTTTAATATATAAGATGTAGTTAGCATGGTTTCACCTGAATAACCTTTTGATAAACCATAATATGATAACATGACATTCACCATTTCTTCTAATATCCTATTTTTCCTTTATGCAGTTCCATTTTATTGTCGCGAATATGGTACATTTGTTTGATGCATAATACTAGTGCACTCAAAATAATCAGGATGACATAATTTTCCTCCTCTATCACTTCTAAAACACTTAATGAAAGTTTCATGTTGAAGGTCTACTTGTGCTATCAATATTTTAAATTTGTCTAAAACTTCATCCTTAGAGTGCATTAAATAAACATAACAAATTATGGTGCAATCATCAATAAAAGTGGCAAAATATTTTTTTATCACCAATTGTAGGTCAGCCATGTAAATCACATACATCAGACTGAATTAAATCTAATACCTTAGAACTTATTTCAACTCTTTTAAAATATTGTCTAGTGATTTTAATTAACATGCAAGTTGTAACATCCCGAATTTCATAACCAACTATTTTATTATTTAAATATAATTTTAAAATTAATTTGGTGTTAAAATAATATGTTGATTAATTTTATGATTACTTCTCCTTATATGTGTGAGTTTCTTATGGTTTGATAATTGTATATGTATTTAATTTAATGAGTAATGTAAATTATAAATATTATGTTTAGTTATTTAATTTATTTTCAAAAATTAAATGGTATTTTAGCAAAAGTATTTTAGAGGATAAGATGTTGAGTGAGTTTACATGTAGATTTGCATTAGATATTTGTGGTGATATTTTATGTGTGTTAAACTACATGATAAATGTTTGTATAGTTATATTTTAATTATTTAAGACTATTTCCTATTTTAATTATCTGTTTTATAAATAATTGTCTTAAGAAAGTAATAATATTGTGATTAATTTCTTTATTTTTATATATTTTCTATTATATGATGGTTTTGTATGTATTTATTGAAATTTAGTAATAAATATAAATTATTTATGTTATATTTAGTTATTTTATCGTTTTGACTATTCTATAAAGATGTAGTATTTTTATGTGATTATTTTGTAAAATATTATAGTAATAATTGTAGTTAATATTGTGAATATAAGAGTTTTTGTCATTAATGTATTTTAAAATAGTAATTACTTTAATTACTTTTTGTAAATATTAGTGTTGAAATATTAGTAATACTTTAGTAATAAAGTTGTGTTAAAAAAATTAGTTTTAGTAATTTTTGGTTTTATTTAAAAAAAAATAAAAGAAAAGAGTAAAATGTGTTTTATGGGTTTGACCCATTTACAAGTAAAACCTAATTTAAAAAACATATACACATATAATGAAACACCATGTGCAGCCAAGAAGAAACAAAAATTAGGATTACCGTTTGGCGATAATTGTTCCAGAAAACTTTATCCGTTTTCATCCAAAATTAAGTATGTTGTTTCATTGATTTAGTTAGTCAAATAGACACACTTTTTCAGATTTTTAATCATCTTAATTCCTCTCTAAAATATCCGACTTCTTCGTTTATAGGATTTATTATTTTGAACCGTTCTTCTTCATCGTAAGTCCGATTTGAATGAAATCAACGCCAAAACGACCATGTGAATGATGACGATATTATACCATGATTATTTTCCGCTTTAGGGAAGTTAACTTGATTCAGTTTCTAAAATTGACCTTTTTAGAGTGTGTTTTAATAATTTATTTTTGACGTTTACCCATAAACTATCGAGTTAGATCAATTGAAGTATAAAGAGTCAAAGAGCAAATGTTTTTTTTTTCTTGCAGACTCATATTCGTGTGTGAAAGCTTCAAAATAAGGTAAGGGGTGAAAGAGCGTTTGAATTCATGAGTATAATATATTGTGAGATGAACAGAAAAACCGTATTTCTCAACGATTCATATGGGGCTCGCTACGCACGGCGGTATCCTATTTAGTAATAATGGAATTAATATGACTAATTATGGGTTGTAGGATTAAAATATGGATTAGAAACTTTTATTAGGTTGCTGTCTGATTTAAATTATGCAACTGTGTGGTATGTGTGAAGAAAGTTTAATTTTTATTTTTAATGTGTTGAGAGTCTTATTTATGATATATGTGATAAAATTTGAATTTATGTGTGGCATATATGAAGATTTTAATTTATATTTGTATGTGGTGAAAGTTTAAATTTGTATGATGTAACAAATTACTGTTTGATTTTTATGATACTTTTATGAATATATGATTTCGTGATATGTGTGGTGGAACCTTTGATCTTTGTGATAGTTGTTAATGAATATATGATCTTCATTATATGTGGGATAGAAGCTTTGATTTTTATGATGGTTGTTTATGGATATTTTATTTTCATGATAAGAACATATGATGTATGATCTTAGTGATATTTGAATAAAGTGATGATTACATATAAGTTATTTTTGGATCATTTGACCTAATCTTACTGGGTTGTGTGAGAATGTTTGATTTTGATAATACATCATCATGTCATGGCATATGTATCTTAGTGGGTTGTGTGGGAATATTTTATTGATAATGCACCATCATGTCATGGTATATGCATCTTCGCAAAAGTTGTCTTTGTTGCAGATTTTTTCCCATTGGTGTGAGTGATTTTCTGTGTGGAAGTTGCCTTTGTGGCAGATTTATTTTCCTCATTGGTATGAGTGATTTTCTGTGTGGAAATTGCCTTAGAGACAAGTATGACATCTGAATCATATAGTTATTATGAGCATGCATAACATTGCATTGTCTTGTGATTATTTGGTTGTGGTTAATGTGTATTTAATATGATAATAATTTCTCTTAGATGATTTGATGTTATAATGAGAAATTGATTCTCCTTGAGTGATTTTGACTTTATAATATGATTTTTTTTTCTCGAAATGCTTTGTTATATTGTGATGTGTTTGATACGGTTATGTGTTGATTATTTGCGGGTTCTTCTTACTTATATTATACTATAAACGTAATTTTAAAACTCACCTCCTTTGTTGTTTGTGTTTGATTGGCTTGACCATGCATTTGCAAAATCGCAGTTATTACAAGTTAATGAATCTTGAAGTTCAAGTTTGAGAGAATCCCCGCTCTGTTAGGTTGTATTGGAAATTAGAGTTATAGGTTGTATTTTACTTATTTAATTAATGAAAACTATACAAGTACTACTAAGTGTTTGGATTTAAATTAAGAAATTATATTTAAATCAAATTTATTGAGATTGTATTGTTCTATAGCAGAAAGAGTCTAAAGTATTCAATTGCCATTTTGAGAAACGTGATGTCCTAATAACTCATAAAAGTTTTTTTTTCTTCCTTTAAATGAGTTTTTATTTATCCGCTGCGAATTTTAGTAAAAATATGATATAAATTATTATGTATATTATTTTGGGGTTTAAGATTTACTAATTATTTAAATGAATAGTAGTTACGGTATTCTTACTTAAATAATTAAAATAAAATTGTCATAATTTTTCTAAGCAATAAGTATTTTTAAGTAATGTTTTGGATCAAAAAAATTGGGGTGCTACACGAGTAGTATGTGAATTTGAATTTTTGTCAAAATTCGGATTTAAATTTGATTTCATCATATCATTCAATTTTCTGAAGTTAACATGTCATAGTCGCATATGTCATAAATCACAAAATTCAACGATATAAACAGAAATCATATTATTATTATTGTTACTAACAACATTACATTTGAACATATTATCACATAGGTAACCATTCTATACAAACATGCCCCATTTATAGAGAATAAATTTACGAATATCAAATACACATTTGAAATCAAACTTAATAGGTAAAGGTATAAAAATCAAGTTCTTACAAACTTCAGGAACATAAAATACATATTTAAGAGTAAATGTTGAGTTTATAAGTGACATCAACAAGATTATCTTTTGTTGCATTTAAATTCTTCTCTTTGTTCTTTCTTTTAAAGAACATGCGCTCATTTTTAAAGTGTCCTAATTTTCCACAATTATAACAACTTCTTTTTCTTTTCTTTCTTTTTTCATCATTACCATTATGTTTTTCATTAAGCTTATTAAAATCTTGATTTCTTTTCCTAAAAGTTTTGCTTGAATTTCCTTCCTCCATTACATGAACCTTTTCATGAGAAAATTGATTTTTAATATTATCTTGTTTACGATACTCTTCTTCTAAACGAAGATGATTATCCAATTTCTCAAGAGATATGTCATCTTTGTTATGCTTCATGGTTCTTTTGAAATCTTTCCACGAATGTGGAAGTTTATCTAGTATAGAGGTTACAATAATGGTTGCATCCATGTGTATCTGATGTTGTTTGTAGTTATTAAGAATTTGTTCCATTACTGATTTATTATCAACCATTTTATAATTATTGAATTGAGAAACAAAAACTTCGTACCTGTAACGTCTTCTTGCATGTATCTTTACTCTAATTTCTCCCATAGTTCCTTTGCAGAATGACCACTTTGATATATATATAAGGAGTCAGACGTACCGTTGCGAATATATTTCATGCATATATAGTCATCATTGTTGAGGTAAAAACTTTTTTTATGTATGTTTTAATGACAACAAACCTTATGAAACAAATGATTAAGTTTTATGAATGATGATTTACTAATGATTACACTTGAGTTTTATTTAAAGAACATGAATTATATAAGTGAACAAACAAGAAGTCATCAACTTCATCAAAGTGCATAAAAATTCATGGCAAGATCATATTAAAAAATAAAAAGCAAGAATATTCAGAGAAACAAATAACGTTCTCCACAATGATAAGATAACAAGAATAATCCGATTCTTAAAGAAAAGACTGATTCTTTTATTTACAATTTGTTTCCAGAATTTCACAAGAAATATACAAGGATCATTTCAGTAAAAGAATCACTCCAAAGAAAAAAAGGCAAAAGTTGTGATTCATAATCTATCAAGCAAGATCAATCTCTAAATTGATGACTAAGATAAGCAAGTACAACATGTACAGAAATGATAAAGTCACTACATCACTAACACACGTACATAACAGAAAAGTTTGGCAAACAACAACTGTCAGAAGTTCAAAATCAAGCAAATCACTCAAAATAGAAACAAAGAACGTTCTTGTTTTCACAACTTTAATCCAAGAATGTCCTTGATAGCGTTTCAACAAGTGTACTGAATCATTGCAAGTAATAATTAAAACGGAAGTACCGAGCGTCGAACTCAAGGATTGCGATTTACTATTGAATTATATTTAGTTACTAAAATTGAACAAAAGGTTCCCAAGTTGATTGAAATAATATTTAAAATTGACAGCAGTAGTAAAATTGATCTTTTATAAATTGAGAAAAATGTCAGGGATGAGTTTCACTTCAAATCCAACATTGGTGTCTAATTTGATCCTAGTTATTCAATTCCTTTATAGAATTATTACCAAATTCTCTTTATTATTCGTGCCCTAATGTCTTAGTGACAGAACCTTTAATTCCAAAGTAACCCCTAATTCCTTAGTAGATTTAAGATTATAATTAAGCATTACCGTATAGAAATTCTCTTGTAAATTATTGTTTTGCAACTAATTTAATTGGTTTCATGACCTGCAACTATGTCTAGACTACAAATTCATGAATTTCTCATCTCAAGCATTCGTAAAGTCCACTTCCGTTTCAAAATACAAATCGTAGAACATTTTAATGTTGATCAAACAATAAAAAGCATTAAGCACAGAGATGAGAAAAATAATTCAATAAACTCATTCATATAACTAGAAATCAAATCATAAAAATAAGGGTTTCATCTTGTTACACTCATCCCTAACAAATAGGGTTTAGTTACTCATGACATAGATAAAAGAGATAAAGGTTAGAGAAGAATTACAAGAAGGATTCATGAATGATTCTTGATAAAATTGCCCCGATGATGTTAGAAACGGCCGTCTTTGAGTTTCTATGTTAGAGCACAAGTCTCCCAACTTCCCAATAGTCAAAAAGATCCCTAAAACAGTAAAAATATGTGTTTTTATAGTTGATGGTACGCGTCGCGCGTCCCAAGCGCGTTTGGGCAGTAGCAGGTGCTGGAAAAAGCGCTTGGGCGCGCTCCAAGCGCTCAGCATCTGCTGTCCGGCGTAGTTTGCATTTGTCTCCTCTTTTGAGTCTGAATTTGGTTCTGGTGTCTTCATGAACGTTGTAGATATGGATCTTAGCTTTCATTAGCACTTGGTTTGACTCCAATTGGACATCTAAAACTCCAAATATGACTGACATACTCTACATATGTCATGTTGATTTCTCACCAAAATTCAGCACTGCACTAAAACAAAACGCAATGTAAAATTATAAAAAATTTCTACTTAATCAACGAAATAAAAACACAAAACATTTTATTAACTCAAAGAACAAAAATCAACAAAATATATCAAATAAATCCTTAATTTAACTAATGATTGATGATTAATAACACTAAAACAGTGAAAAAATATGCATATGATGAAGAGTCATCACAACACCAAACTTAATCTATTGCATGTCCCCAAGCAACAATTAATTTCAGATTTGGTCCAGTTAAATGCACATTTAAATTCAATTTCTCAAATTAAATCAAACTCAATTTTCAAAGTTCTTGCTACTGCAAAACATTCATCATGCTATATGGTTGTTTTAAAAAAAAAACAAAAAGACAACAAGATTTGTACACATTGGCATTCATTCATCAAATTCAACTCTCTCTTCACACAATCTCACCAAAATTTCTCTCAAGTGTTTAGAAAGGGTTATGAATTTATCGCTCAAATCCTGGAACATGCATCACGCTACCATATGCTTGAAAAAAATTCTAGTTAGCAATCACAATGCAATAAACACATATATTTTTTTTTTGAGGACTTTTGAGTTGTAATGGGGATTAGGTAAGAGTAGGACATTTTAGGATAGTAGGCTTTACCACTTTGAGTTAGGCATACATTTCCAGATTATTCTACCATTTTTTTATTTTTATTTTTTTTTCTTCACCTTTTCATTGTGGAGATTTTCAAACAATGAAAACATAACAAAGAAGATATTATTTACCAAAGTACACAAACTGATTTTTTTTTTCTTTTTCTTCTTTTTTTTTTCTTTTTATTTCTTTTTGTGAGAATCCCCACCCCAAACTTAAAAGGTTGCTATTCCATGAGCAACCCCAAACTTATAATTTTACCAAGACAACACAAAAATTTCCTACCTAACTCCAAGTAAGGTGATGCAATGAGAGTCAGGTCTTTGGTTTGTAATGTGGCTAGTAACCGAAAGAAAAGGGCAAGGCTCAAAGGGGCTGCAAAGGATAACATTTTCATAGGGTAGTTAGAAAGGCTCAAACGACCAATAAAATTACCTCAATGTATGCATAAATTACAAGTGATGCAAGTCAGAATTAGTGCAAGTTCTAGAGGGATAACACATGTCTGAATAATCACACAACAAAGAATTTAAGTGTTTAGGCTCAAAAGCTCACAGTTAGGATAATAAGAGAGAGTATGAACACTCAAAATAAAGCCAACATGCTTCTGAAAAGTTAAAATTGTATTTTTGAAAAATTGATGGCATATTAGCCTTCTACAACCATTTAGTAATCAAGAATGCATGCATTAGGAAGGCTTGTCGACTTGAGCAATAACATAATCTAAAAAATGAAATTTAACTTGCGAAATCACAAACATAAATTTTAAGATTAAGTGCAAGTCAGTACAACTGTTTCATCATAGTACATATTTAGTGAAAGGAAAAAAAAAGAACATAAAGAAAAGAAAGTCACAATACACTGACATTAAACAAAGAAAACGAGAAAACGGAAAGCAACAGGACAAACAACAAAAAGAAAAAAAAAAAGAAAGAAAACTTCTCTTAGTTTAGTAGTTCAAGAATTCTCGTTTAAATCATCCACTCCTGTTCTGCTATGGTCGCCAGTATACTTTGATGATAACAGATGAGGTTTGGAAAGTGAGAAGATGGGGGTTTTAAAACTTGACCGTGAAAAACGCTTCAGGCGCGCATCGACAGTGACAATACCTGGAAAAAATGCTTCAGGCGCGCTTGGGCGCGCGGTTACAGTGGCAACACCTGGAAAAAGCGCTTCAGGCGCGCTTGGGTGCGCGTTCGGTCATTTGGAGCTATACAATCGCTTCTTAATGCATCTTTTTGATTCCTTGCTCATACCAAACATCAAAACTAAGAGAACTAGAAATTAGAGACTAAAATTGGAACTAAATGGAGTAAAATAAATCTAAAATGCAATAAATAAATACGGTGCAAAGGATATAAAATTGGGTTGCCTCCCAATAAGCGCTCGTTTAATGTCTTGAGCTTGACGTCTCAACTACTGTCAAGGTGGCATATATGACAGGAAGAACACATCATCCTTCTTTTTCTTTTTCTTTGGTAGAAATTCCATGAACTTAAGAAATAAAAGATGTTGTTTCCATGTCCTTTTCAATTGGACATTGATGAACAAGGCATAGATTGAATCTCGAACTTTATCAATCGCTTCTTTTTTCTTTTCCTCGTTCGTCTTTTCCTCTTGCTTATCTTCTTCTACCACAACAATGAAATTATCTTCAATCTTCAACTTCTCCTCCATCTTCTCAAATTTAACCACTTGCTCAAATAACCTCTCACATTGACTTTCAAATCTTTCAATTGAAACCATGTTATTCTTCATGAATTCAACCAAAACGTCTGTAATGTGAAAGTCTTTATCATCTGATTCTTTGGATAGAATTTTTGGAGGTACAATTTGTTCCCAATAGATCTTTTTAATATAACGCTCGTCGTTTTCTGTAACTTTGAGAAAAAAATCTTCATATTCTATTAGTTCATCAAGGTCATCTGAACAATGTCCATTCTTATGTGCTTCTCTACAAAAGTCACACCTAAGAGGCTTCATCAGAGGGATCTGAGGGTGATATCTTAAAAATGTATAACTCAAGATTTTCCCCTCAATCATGCGACATATACCAGATATAAGACAAGTATCACACTCTTCATATAATTGTAGTAGAATATCATCATTATAATCTTCCATGCTTTACAGCGAATAGTTATCTCAAACAAAGAAGAGACAAACCACTAAACATGACATTAGCAAGTTCAACAAATAAAAAAATCACATAAAATAAAATAAAATCAAAAATTTTATTGCAGAGCAAAAAATTTCAATTAAGTAAATAAATTAAATTCAATAGTGATATGACAATCCCTGGCAACAGCGCCAAAAACTTGATAGCGTTTCAGCAAATGTACTGAATCATTGCAAGTAATAATTAAAATGGTAGTACCGAGCGTCGAACTCAAGGATTGCGTTTTACTATTGAATTATATTTAGTTACTAAAATTGAACAAAAGGTTCCCAAGTTGATTGAAATAATATTTAAAATTGACAGCAGTAGTAAAATTGATCTTTTATAAATTGAGAAAAATGTCAGGGATGAGTTTCACTTCGAATCCAACCTTGGTGTCTAATTTGATCCTAGTTATTCAATTCCTTTATTTAATTATTACCGAATTCTCTTTTTATTCTTGCCCTAATGTCTTAGTGACAGAACCTTTAATTCCAAAATAACCCCTAATTCCTTAGTAGATTTAAGATTATAATTAAGCATTACCGTATAGAAATTCTCTTGTAAATTATTGTTTTGCAACTAATTTAATTGGTTTCATGACCTGCACCTATGTCTAGACTACAAATTCATGAATTTCTCATCTCAAGCATTCGTAAAGTCCACTTCCGTTTCAAAATACAAATCGTAGAACATTTTAATGTTGATCAAGCAATAAAAAGCATTAAGCACAGAGATGAGAAAAATAATTCAATAAACTCATTCATATAACTAGAAATCAAATCATAAAAATAAGGGTTTCATCTTGTTACACTCATCCCTAACAAATAGGGTTTAGTTACTCATGACATAAATAAAAGAGATAAAGGTTAGAGAAGAATTACAAAAAGGATTCATGAATGATTCTTGATAAAATTGTTCCGATGATGTTAGAAACGGCTGTCTTTGAGTTTCTATGTTAGGGCACAAGTCTCTCAACTTCCCAATAGTCAAAAAGATCCCTAAAACAGTAAAAATATGCGTTTTTATGGTTGCTGGTGCGCGTCGTGCGCCTCAGGCGCGTTTGGGCAGTAGCAGGTGCTGGAAAAAGCACTTCAGGCACGCTTGGGCGTGCTCTAAGCGCTCAGCATCTGCATGAAAGTTGTAGCGCTCCAAGCGCTCATCATCTGCATGAAAGTTGCGCTTGGGCGTAGTTTGCATTTTTCTCCTCTTTCGAGTCTGAATTTGGTTCCGGTGTCTTGATGAAAGTTGTAGCTATGGATCTTAACTTTAATTTGCACTTGGGTTGACTCCAATTGGACATCTACAACTCCAGCTATGGCTGACATACTCTACATATGTCATGTTGATTTCTCACCAAAATTCAGCACTGCACTAAAACAAAACACAATGTAAAATTACGAAAAATTCCTACTTAATCAACGAAATAAAAACACAACATTTTATTAACTCAAAGAACAAAAATCAACAAAATATATCAAATAAATCCTTAATTTAACTGATGATTGAGGATAAATAAGACTAAAACAGTGGAAAAATATGCATATGATGAAGAGTCATCAGTTCTGGTTTACAAAGAACAAAATCTGATATAATTTAAGATCGATATGGGCTATGAAAGTACATCTATCTACACCACATATCATCAATATTCATTTAATAATCTACACAAAATTGCTTTGGACAGATTCATTCAAAAAGGAACAACAAAGGCAAAGCAAAACATCAAGAACAAAAAGAAAGATCAATCTCTAGAATTGTGATTAAAAAGTACAACAAGGACATAAATACCAACACTGCATATCTGCAAAAAGTAACACTCGTAGCTAACAGAGAAACATGACTCACAATAGATGTCGAAATCCAACACTCATACAAAACAGTAACGAAGAATGTTCTTGTTTTAAAAAAAAAAAAACACTCTGGTCATTTTCTTTTAAAAGCATAATTAAAACAGATAATTTTCTACATTCCAAACCACAATTTAAAGAGTATCAAGATTGCTTAAGTCAATGGTGAAGTCCATAACTCGAGCTGAATGTCCAAAAGAGAAAAAAAACCTCAAGATTGATCTCCAAATTGATGAGTTGTGAGCAAGGACACAAGTACATTGTACTTACAATATTATGCAGAAAGCTCTGCATAATTCTGATTGGAAACAATACCCATTGATATTTCACAACTCATTCACTCACTCATTCACATTTTCCATCAAATCCAAAAGCAAGAACGTTCTGGACAACAATATAAACACATGTTTAATTGTTTTAAAATATATCTAACATTTGGGAAGTGTGCCCAACGACTATATCTAGTATAAACTGAATATTCAAGGCATTTTATCATATATAAATTGAAGATCAATAAGAGTTCAATTTACAAATCTACAAACACTTGTTCAATTAAGAACAAGTCAAAAACTCTTCAAGCAAACTCTAGCTCTCTTCACTATATTTGTGGATCATTATTTACTAAGTTTGTCTTTCATTTATCTCAAACAAGTGTTGAGAAATTTCAAGATCCCAAACACTTTTATCATATACATCATTTGTAACTCAAGTTTATCTTTTATGTTAGATTGAATGTGTTTGTAAAAATCCTTTCAAGGGTGAAAGGTGATTGAAAAAATCATTTTTAGGTTGAAAGGTGAAGATTGTAATTGATCAAGAGAAAATGTGTGAAAGATAACATTCTTGGTTCTGAAGCACATAATGAAAATCTCACGGTTGTGAGTACCAGACGTAACCCACTTTGGATGAATCAAGATATATTGTTGTGTGAATTTTCTTTCCCTTATCTCCATTTATTTATCACTCACTTAGCACTAATCACACCGTGAAGTTTTATTGTTATATTACTAACGAAGAACATTTTGTTTTTATTGTTTATCAAACAAAGATCGTTCTTGAGTTAATTTAAATTAAGGATAGAAATCAAAATTTTAAAGGGATCACAATTCAAATCTCTATTTTTTGTAATTGACATTGCTACTTCAATCATTGTCCCATTTCTACCTCTCTCTCTTGTTTCTGCTATTGTTTTCACTTCCTTCTCTAGTCGCCTTGTAGTGTTCAAAGCATACACTACCTTCAAATTTTCCTCCATCGTATTTCTCCAACTTCACAAAATCATGTCATTTAATTGTGTGATGCAACCATTAATTGAAAATAAATTTGAACCTAATGATTGTTGCATTTTGTTGGTGGCAATTACTGCAAGACTTTAACAATGAAATTGTTGATGAAGATTTGTATGTAGAGAATTTCAAACTATGTTGTTACAGTAACTTTTAGTTTCAATTTGCCCCACCAATCAGATGTAAATACGATGAACATCAAATCTCCTTCAAAGTAAGATTTACACTAACACGGTGAATCCTCTTCGAGGAATGATTTCCAATAAGACACCAAAATAATCTTTCGAATCCAGGACAACCGAGCAACACACGCAACTACAAACCATCAACACTATTGTTAAGCAATCCGTAAATATACATTGTATAGTGACATACTTTACAATTTCAATTTAATACTTTGAAAATATCTCAGAAATTCTAAATCGCGATTGCTATTATGCTACAAACCTTTAAATTACTCATCACTAAGCAACCACAATGCATAGTATATAAAAGAGAAAGCATACCATGATATGCATACAAGAGATTATTACGATGATACAGTAATTTAATGGTGACTCATGCTAACATATTTCAATTGTAAATTACTAATTTTTATTTTTAGGTGTCTTTGTAGATGTTTTATGAGTCTTGATGTTAACTTTTTTTTTTCTTCAAAATATTACTAAATTCCATTAAAAAATATAATTTAAAAAATCCGAAAATATTAAGTTTTTTTTTTAATTTATACATTATAATAAAGCAAACATGATAAATTGACAAGTTTGACACATGTCACCAAACTAGCGTGAAAATATCAAGTTTCTATTAATAGAAAAAATACATGCTTATTCTTGAGAAGTTAATGGCCAATTAAAAAAATAAAAGGAATGAATTAAAAATAAAAAGTTTTTTTTTGTAAGAAAAGCATAAAACTTATGTTACATCACGATCTTTGTCCACGATACATCCATTGAGAATTTAATGGTCAATTAAAAAATTAAAAATAAAATACAATACACCACGACTTGACAGTTTCATGTATCCGTTGAGAAGTTAATGGCCAATTAAAAAATAAGAAAAATAAATTAAAAATAAAAGATTTTTTTAAGAAAAAAATAAAACTTCCATTACATGAGAAATGCATAAGTGAATGACCAATTAAAAAATAAGAAAATAAATTAAAAATAAAATATAATGCACGACCTGACATTTCACATTTCACGGTTGAGAATTGAGTGGCCAATTGAAAGGTAATTGTTAGATAATATTATTATATATTAGTAGTAAGGGTATTTTAGACAATTAGATTCTTTTATATATATACTCATTGTAACCCTATTAACTTTAGTTTTGGTTCATTATATGTTATGAAACCCTAGAATGGTTGTTTCTCTTCTTCCTCTTTCTTCCTCTTTTCATTGTTAACATGGTATCAGAGCTTTGGTTGATTTTGGGATCTACCGTAGAGAAGAGAGAGACTATTTTGATAGGAAAGACAACCACCAAAAAAAAAAAAAAAGAGAAGAGTAACCTTATTCCCGATTTTGTTAAATCAGTCTCAGAAAAACATGGATTGCGCATTCGTTAACCGTTGGATCGGGCTGATTTTTGGACAGCAGGTTCGCAACATTTAGGTCTTCGTCTTCAACGGTCGGATCATCGAAACAACGTCTGGAGAGGGAGAAACTGGGCTCGCACAGAGCCAGATTATCCCTAATTTATTTTGTCTCAGTGATTGTATTTGTTGTATTTTCCTGTCATTATTTGTTATGGCTGATGCTAAGGATGACTCTCTTCAAGCACATTGTCCGAAATTGGGGAGAACATATAAGAAGAATTTTAGGGGGTCATCGTCCAATGTTGTTGCTTCTGCTCCTCCTACCATTGGCTCTAGTTCTGGTTCTGTATACCCATCTGAGATTGCTTCTCAAATATCTGATATTGCAGAACAGCTTCAAAAACTTCTTGCCACTCAATCACATGCCATTGTTTTTCTTGAGCACATCCCTTTTTACTCTATTTCCTCTGATTCTCAGATTACTAAGAGTTCTGAACTAACCCATATTGATCCGTTTGGTCCTAATGATTATGCTTCTGGTGATTGTAATGTTGAGAATTGCGGGACAAATACTAATACTCCACATGATGACATCTCTCTTGCCCCCCGGTTGTTACACCACCTCCTGCGATTGTTGATCCTCCTCGTTACCCCTCTCGTCAACGTAAGTCTACTCAGTTACCTGATTTTGTCTATTCCACTTACTCAACTTCGTTTGTTTCTTTCTTAACCTCTATTCACAGTTTGTCTGAGCCCTCTTCCTATAAAGAGGCTGTTCTTGATCCTCTTTGGCAGCAGGCTATGGCAGAAGAACTATCTGCATTGCACAAAACCAACACTTGGGAATTAGTACCTCTTCCTCCTGGAAAACGTGCTATTGGGTCTCGTTGGGTATACAAGATCAAAACTAAGTCTGATGGGTCAGTTGAGCGCTACAAAGCACGTCTTGTTGCTAAGGGTTTCTCTCAACAATATGGTATGGATTATGAAGAAACTTTTGCTCCTGTAGCCAAGATGACCACTATTCGTACTCTTATTGCAGTTGCATCTATTCGTCAATGGCATATTTCCCAAATGGATGTCAAAAATGCCTTTTTAAATGGTGAGCTTCATGAAGAAGTCTATATGGTCCCTCCACAAGGAGTTTCTCATGATCCAGGGGAAGTATGTAAGTTAAAAAAGGCTCTATATGGTCTTAAACAAGCTCCTCGAGCTTGGTTTGAGAAATTCTCTACTGTGATCACTTCTCTTGGTTTTCGCTCTAGTGAACATGATTCTGCATTGTTTATAAGGTCCACCACTCATGGTCGCATTATACTTTCTCTATATGTTGATGATATGATTATTACAGGTGATGATGTTAGTGGAATCAATGAGTTGAAATTGCAGTTAGCCAAACAGTTTGAGATGAAGGACTTGGGAACTCTTCGCTATTTCTTAGGGATTGAAGTTGCCTACTCTCCTAGAGGCTACCTTCTTTCTCAATCCAAGTACGTTGTCAACATTCTTGATCAGACTCGTCTTTCTGATACTAGAGCAACATATACTCCTCTTGAGTTGAATGTGAAATATGCTCCTTCGAATGGTGTTCCTTTACCAGATTCCACTTTGTATCGTATTTTGGTTGGCAGCTTAGTGTATCTTACGATTACCAGGCCTGACATTGCTTATGTTGTTCATGTTGTTAGTCAGTTTGTTGTCTCTCCCACTACAATACATTGGGCAGCAGTTATTCAGATTCTTCGTTATCTTCGAGGAACTCAATTTCAAAGTCTTCTCTTTCCATCGTCATCCTCATTAGAGTTACGAGCTTATTCTGATGCTGATTGGGCTGGTGACACCACAAATCGTAAACCCACCACAGGGTTTTGTATTTTTCTTGGAGACTCTCTTATTTCTTGGAAGAGTAATAATTTGGTTGCGTTGGCTTTTGTCTGATATGGGTATCTCTCTTTCTGAGCCAACTCCGATGCACTGCGATAATAAGAGTGCTATTCAAATTGCTCACAACTCGGTCTTTCATGAACGCACCAAACACATTGAGATTGATTGTCATTTTACTCGTCATCATCTTCAACATGGAACTATTACTCTACCGTTTGTTTCTTCTTCTTTACAGATTGTTGATTTGTTTACAAAGATGCATTCCATTAAACGTTTCCGTTTTTTAGTTGACAAACTCTCGATGCTTCATGTTAATGCATCGTGAGTTTGAGGGGAGATGTTAGATAATATTATTATATATTAGTAGTAAGGGTATTTTAGACAATTCTATTCTTTTATATATATACTCATTGTAACCCTATTAACTTTAGTTTTGGTTCATTATATGTTATGAAACCTTAGAATGGTTGTTTCTCTTCTTCCTCTTTCTTCCTCTTTTCATTGTTAACAGTAATCTATACAATATAATATCTCTTTTTTTAGAATAAAATTAAACTTATGTTACACGACTTTGTACATGCTAGTGGTCAATTAAAAAAATAAAATAATAAAAATAAAAAGAATGGATTAAAAATAAAATACACTACACCACTACTTGACGTTTAACTGTTGAGAATTTAGTGGCCAATTAAAAAAGAAGAAGAATAACAGCAAAATACAATCAATGACACCCCGACTTCACAGTTTTTGTAATTGTTTTTTAAACACTACTTTAGCAACCACCCGCTTCAAATTAATTTAATTAAAAAATTTATTTTATTTTACGAATTCTTTTAATACTCAGTACCGTCTATCTTCGGTACTCTCTCATTTCTTGCGTCTCCCTTATAAATATCATTCATATTATCTCTGTATACACAATTCTTTTAAGTTTTCTTTATCAAAGCTTTCTTATTCATCTTTATCCAATGTCTGAAACAAAAATCATATTTTGTTGCTTCAATTTCTCCATCAGAGTTTGTTGCTTCAATTTCTCCAAGAAATGAGTCATGGAATTTGGTTGTTAGAGGTGTGTGAATGTAGTTTTTGTCTTGATCTCCTCAATGTCAAACAAAACTTTTATGCAATGGAAATAGTACTGAGATTAATATTCATGAGCTTTTAATTATCGATTTGAGATTAATATTCCTGGTGAAACTATGTATTTGTTCGTGTTAAGCCTAGCAATATGTTTCACAGTTTTTGTAATTGTTTTTTAAACACTACTTTAGCAACCACCCGCTTCAAATTAATTTAATTAAAAAATTTATTTTATTTTACGAATTCTTTTAATACTCAGTACCGTCTATCTTCGGTACTCTCTCATTTCTTGCGTCTCCCTTATAAATATCATTCATATTATCTCTGTATACACAATTCTTTTAAGTTTTCTTTATCAAAGCTTTCTTATTCATCTTTATCCAATGTCTGAAACAAAAATCATATTTTGTTGCTTCAATTTCTCCATCAGAGTTTGTTGCTTCAATTTCTCCAAGAAATGAGTCATGGAATTTGGTTGTTAGAGGTGTGTGAATGTAGTTTTTGTCTTGATCTCCTCAATGTCAAACAAAACTTTTATGCAATGGAAATAGTACTGAGATTAATATTCATGAGCTTTTAATTATCGATTTGAGATTAATATTCCTGGTGAAACTATGTATTTGTTCGTGTTAAGCCTAGCAATATGTTCACATTAATTACTTGAATTGGTAAAAAAACTTCAATCTATGATTGTTATTTTATTTTATTTATAAAAAAAGATTACTATTTTGTTATATATATATATATATTTGTCTCAAAAAATTGTAAATGTGTATATGTATATTTCTATCATCTTATATAACATTTGTCTTAATAACTCCGATTTTAAATTCACTCATAAATAGTCAACAAATTGTACATTTGTATATTTATATTTCTATTCTCTTATATAAGATTTGTCTTAATAACTCCGATTTTAAATTATCTCATAAATATAAAATTTATTTAGACTTCTTAGCCATGAATTCAATTAAATTTTCAGAATATTGAAGAGAAAAATAATAATTTATTTAAAAAAATATAAAATTTATGTAGGAATTAAAGAAACAATTTATTTTATCGATTCATTGAAAGTAATGGTTTTTCAAACTTCAAACACTATTTTATCAAATTTAAAAACTACTATACATTTTATATTCTAAATTTATTATTAAATATCACGCAAATTCAAAAGATTCATGAAAAATTAATGAAGACTAACATACAAATTCAAAGATAAAAGATACTCATAGTTTTTATGTGTATTGTAATCAATACATTCAATTTTATGAAAGTGAAAGAAAATGTCTCACAAGATGTGAGGGGATTGGAATTGGAGTAGAACTAGAATAAACTCCGGTATCGATCTTTCTAACCATTGTCTCTTTAATTTCGCTTAATGCAATAACGTTGCAAAAAAATTGTGTGAATGATTTAAACTGCAATTTTCCTTATTAACTCTATCAAGATTACAGGAACTCATATCTCCTATCAAGTGTTATCAATAGCTTGACTCTTATTTAAAGAGTTGAATTGCCTTAAAAGTGTACACTATGTCTTTTCTGAAACCGAAAGAGGTTTGCAATAGAGATTCGATATTTAAGGGAGAAAACTACAGTTATTGGATAGATTGCATGAAAGCACATATCATGTCTTATGATATTGAAGTATGGACAACCGTTGAAAATGGTCCATTTATACCTACTATTTAAGAGATGACGTTGCCATAGATAAACAACAAATTGATTGGACATATCTTGACAAAAACAAAGTGCATCACGATTAGAAGGCAATATCATTATTAGTTCCGCTTTAGGAGTTGATAAATATTATTGAGTTTCACATTGTAAGACTGAACAAGGTATGTGAGACCCTTTACAAGTCAACCACAAAGGAATGAGTAAAGTAAAATGCTCTAGAATTAACATACTCACGCAAATGAAATCTATGGCATGAAGTTACGATTCATTCATTTTGTAAACAGTTGGATGGTTTCGGTCAAACTATACCAAATGAGAATTTAACGAACAAAGTGTTATGATTTCTTAGCAGAGATTGACAACTCAAAATGACCTTTTGTAAGATTTATGGGTTACATATGTAATTAATTAATAAAGTGTGTTAGGGTCATTATATAATTAGCCAATAAACTAGGGGTCAAATAATATATAATAGTTTATGGCTAAAGAGCATAATAGTTATGAAAATTAATAGTGTAGATACCAGGCAGTTTCTAATTTAATGAGGGACTGAATTGGAAATACTGCAATTTGGGATATAACTAATAATAGTTATATATATGGGTAATGGTCCCCAAAGCAAACACAATAAGACTATTCAGTTTCAAAACCCTAAAGGAGAAAACTCTCTAGTTCTCTCTATCCCCATCAGAGAGCAAGGTCTTCAGGGTGATTTGATGAGGAAGATCACCCAACCCATTGGCTCTATCATCATCATCCCAAGATTTCATCAATGGCAATTCCCACAGGTACGCTTCCACCTTTGGTTATTCATCATGTAATTGACATGGATTATTAACAATTGGTATCAGAGCCTATCATGTTTAATTCATGATGAAATTCGGTTATTGTCTTTATTTTAGGATTCAATTTGGGAATTTTGACATGTTTGAAAAATTAGGGTTTGTAATTTGGGAATTTTGATATATATATTATGGAATCCATATTTTTAACGTGTTTGAAAAATTAGTTGATGGTTTACTATAAAGATTTTCTATAATTGTTGATTGTTTTGGATGATTGGAACAATTAATGAATTGTGAATAATGCTATGAAATTCTGCCATATTTGAATAATGATCTGTTTTTTTTGAGTCCATTACATGAAAATTAGAGATGGTAAAGGATTTTCTCTTGAAGAATTGAAGGTAAAATGGCTGAGTATCTCACTATATAGAATTAGAATCTGGTGTTCAATTTGTTTTTTTTTTTTTTTTTTTCGTTTTGTTCCACATAGAATGAATCGAAGTGGTCATAGTCTTTCTGTTTTCTGTACTTCTGCGACATGTTATATATCAATACATGTAATTGTATTAACAAAATCCCCTTATAATTCCAGTACAGAACCTATGTCAAGTGGACCACCCAGTCCATGGAGTGGTTTTGCAGTCTT
>NC_021163.2:53969918-54091461 GCF_000331145.2 Cicer arietinum | reverse complement strand
AAAAAATTCCTTGCTGAGATGGAAAAACGCTTTGTAAAAAGTGATAAGGCTGAAACAAGTTCTTTGCTTCAGAATTTAATTTCCATGAAGTATCAAGGCAAGGGAAATATAAGAGAGCACATTATGATGATGTCCAACATTGCTTCTAAGCTTAAAGGTCTAAAGCTTGAGTTGTCAGATGACTTACTCATTCATTTAGTATTGTTGTCTCTTCCTTCGCAATTCAGTCAGTTTAAGGTGACTTATAATTGTCAAAAGGAGAAATGGACTCTTAATGAGCTCATTTCATTACGTGTGCAAGAAGAGGACAGGCTGAAGCAAGATAGGACTGAAAGTGCTCACTTTACTAGCATCTCTAAAGACAAGGGCAAAAGGAAAAGAATTGAGGAGCCCAAGAACAAAGCTGCTGCTAAGTGTCCAGAACAAAAGAAGCAGACTAAGGATAACAACTGCTTCTTCTGCAGGAGTTCTGCTGCTTCTTCTTCAGGAGTTCTGGACACGTGAAGAAGGATTGTGCCAAATATCACGCTTGGCGTGTTAAGAAAGGTATGATTCTGTCTTTGGTCTGTTCTGAGGTTAACTTAGCTTCAGTACCTGGAAACACTTGGTGGTTAGACTCTGGTGCAACTACTAACATCAGTGTTTCAATGCAGGGTTGCCTGAACTTCCGAAAGCCTAGTGATACTGAAAGATGCATCTATGTAGGAGATGGGAAGAAGGTAGAAGTTGAAGCCATAGGAAAATTTAGATTATTATTAAGTTCCGGTCATTATTTGATTTTAGAAGACACTTTTGTTGTACCGTCATTTAGACGGAATTTGGTCTCTATTTCTTATTTGGACAAATCAGGATATTATTGTTCATTCGGGAATAAAGAATTTACTTTGTCTTTAAATTCGAATGTTGTTGGAACCAGTTTACTTTCTAGTTATGATAATCTTTATTTCTTGGAAACTGTGTCTAACTATAATGAAACCTTGAGTGTGGAATTACGTGGTACTAAGCGAAAAATTGACAATTTCAATTCATGAGTGCTTTGGCACAAGCGTCTAGGTCACATCTCTAAAAATAGAGTTGAACGACTTGTGTCAGATGGAATTTTAGATTCCATTGACTTCACAGACTTTAACGTTTGTGTAGCATGCATTAAAGGAAAACAGACTAAAGATAAGAAATTAGGCGCATATAGAGCTACAGACGTCTTAGAATTGATACATACGGACATCTGTGGGCCATTTCCAACTCCTTCTTGGAATGGTCAACAATATTTTATATCATTCATAGACGATTATTCTAGATATGCCTACCTTTACCTAATTCACGAAAAGTCCCAATCAATAGACGTGTTCAAATCCTTTAAGGCAGAAGTTGAGAATCAACTTAATAAAAGAATTAAAAAGGTCAAATCTGATCGTGGTGGTGAATACTACGGCAGATATGACGGTTCAGGTGAACAACGTTCGGGACCATTTGCCAAATACCTAGAGGAATGTGGAATCGTCCCACAATACACTATGCCGGGGTCACCCAGCATGAATGGTGTAGCTGAAAGACGAAACAGGACTCTTAAGGATATGGTAAGGAGTATGATTTGTCATTCCACCTTGCCAGAGTCACTCTGGGGAGAGGCATTAAAAACAGCAGCATACATTCTTAATAAAGTACCAACTAAGGCAGCGGCTAAAACACCTTATGAGCTTTGGATTGGGCGTAAGCCTAGTCTGAAGCACCTTCATGTTTGGGGATGTCCAGCTGAGGCAAGGCCTTATAGGCCGAATGAAAAGAAATTTGAACCCCGAACAATTAGCAGCTATTTTATAGGGTACTCAGAAAAATCAAGGGGCTATAAATTTTATGATCCTAATTTGAGAACAATTTTTGAGACGGGAACGGCAACGTTCTTTGAGGATATTGAGTTTGGGGGGAAGATTAAGGTTAAAGATTTTGTCTTTGAGGAAGAATCGGTAACAATTCCAGAACTGATTCTTCCACCAATTGACTTTCCCATTATTGAACAAACTCAAGATGATCTGGTTGTTCAGGAAGAACAAAATCCAGATCAAATTCAAGATCCTCAAGAACAAGTGCCTCAAGAGCCAGCTCCATTGCGGAGATCCACTAGAGAAAGGAAAAATGCTATTTCGGATGATTATGTAGTATTTATCAATGAGGTAGAGGAAAATGTTGGCATGACGGAAGACGACCCGGTCAACTTTCATCAAGCCATGCAAGATTCTCGTTCAGATAAGTGGATCGAAGCAATGAATGAGGAGTACAAGTCTATGCAAGACAATTCAGTTTGGGAACTTATCCCATTACCTGAAGGAGTGAAACCCATTGGTTGCAAATGGATTTTTAAAACCAAGCGGGATTCCAATGGTAATGTGGAGAGATATAAGGCACGTCTTGTAGCTAAGGGTTATACTCAAAAGGAAGGGATTGATTATAAAGAGACTTTCTCTCCGGTTTCATCGAAGGACTCTTTAAGAATAATCATGGCTCTTGTTGCTCACTTTAATTTGGAGCTTCATCAAATGGATGTAAAAACAGCTTTTCTCAATGGCGACATTGATGAGACGATCTATATGGTGCAGCCAGAAAACTTTGTGTTGGGAGACCCAAAGAATATGGTGTGCAAACTAAGAAAATCCATTTATGGGCTAAAACAAGCTTCTCGTCAATGGTACCATAAATTTCATCAAGTAATTCTCTCATTTGGTTTTGAGATGAATACAGTTGATGATTGTGTGTATCATAAGTTCAGTGGGAGCAGACATATTTTCCTGGTCTTGTATGTTGATGACATACTGCTTGCCACTAACGATATAGGCATGTTGCACGAAACTAAGAAATTTCTATCAAAGCATTTTGAGATGAAAGATCTTGGTGACGCCTCTTTTGTATTAGGAATTCAGATACACCGAGACAGATCTCGAGGTATTCTTGGATTGTCACAAAAGAGCTATATCGATAAGGTTCTCAAAAGGTTTGGGTTACAGGATTGCAAACCAGGGGACACCCCAGTTGCTAAGGGAGACAAGTTTAGTCTCAAACAGTGCCCTAAGGGAAGTTTGGAAATTCAAGAAATGCAAAAGATCCCTTATGCTTCAGCTGTAGGGAGTCTTATGTATGCCCAAGTATGTACGCGTCCAGACATAGCGTTCATAGTAGGGATTTTAGGCAGATATTTAAGCAATCCAGGTCTTGACCATTGGAAAGCAGCCAAGAGGGTCATGAGATATTTGAAGAGAACAAGAAACTACATGCTCACATATAGGAGGTCAGACCAGTTAGAGATCACTGGGTACTCTGACTCGGATTTTGCGGGATGCCAAGACAGCTTAAGATCAACTTCAGGCTATGTCTTTCTGTTAGCTGGTGGAGCAGTTTCTTGGCGTAGTGCCAAGCAAGGTCTTACTGCCTCATCAACCATGGCAGCAGAATTCGTAGCAATTCATGAGGCATCTGACCAGGGCATTTGGCTGAGAAATTTTGTCACAGGGCTGCAAATAGTTGAAGGGATTGAAAGACCACTCAAGTTGTATTGTGACAATAGATCAGCAGTCCTGTATTCTAACAATAATAGGAGCTCAACCAAGTCAAAGCACATTGACATTAAGTTCCTAGTTGTTAAAGAGAAGGTACAAAGTGGACAGATATCCATAGAACACTTAAGGACAAACTCCATGATTGCGGATCCACTCACTAAAGGTCTACCACCCAAGGTCTTTCATGAGCACACTGCTCACATGAGTGTGCTACAGCTTGAGGAATCTTGATTTTAGTGGGAGTTTCGTCCATTATGTAATTCATGTTCTATGTTTAATTGTAAAGTACAAATACATTGTATTTGGACTTTCTGATCAGAAATAAAGTTTAAAGTATTCAGTTTTTGGTTACTTTGTACATTTAAGTTATGGTATGATCTCATTCGATAAAGTAGGACCAGTTGAAAATTGACATGCATTGACCAACTTCATGTAATTTTCATGCTACACTTTTCATAATGGGTCTATGTCATTTAGTTGTGTCAGTACGGGTGATCATTGATGGGTTTAGTTATGCTTATTATGACGAAAGCCTCTTTGGTTCCATGTGCTGATATGATTAATGGACGAGACAATTTGGATTATACTCAAGGTAATTATAATGACATTTTTTGACGTCATAAAGTCTAACACACTCCTAAGGATACATGTGTGACCAGTGGGAGATTGTAAGATTTATGGGTCACATATGTAATTAATTAATAAAGTGTGTTAGGGTCATTATATAATTAGTCAATAAACTAGGGGTCAAATAATATATAATAGTTTATGGCTAAAGAGCATAATAGTTATGAAAATTAATAGTGTAGATACCAGACAGTTTCTAATTTAATGAGGGGCTGAATTGAAAATACTGCAATTTGGGATATAACTAATAATAGTTATATATAGGGGTAATGGTCCCCAAGGCAAACACAATAAGACTATTCAGTTTCAAAACGCTAAAGGAAAAAACTCTCTGGTTCTCTCTATCCTCATCAGAGAGCAAGGTCTTCAGGGTGATTTGCTGAGGAAGATCACCCAACCCATTGGCTCTACCATCATCATCCCAGGATTTCATCAATGGCAATTCCCACAGGTACGCTTCCGCCTTTGGTTATTCATCATGTAATTGACATGGATTATTAACACCTTTATCAAAGAGTAAAAAATTATTAAAAAGAAAAATAAGGATAAAGAAAAATAAAAGGAAAAAAATTTCATACCTCTCAAAGCCTCATCGTCCAAGGCAAGTATGGGAGAACAATTGGATAGCTGTATAAGTGACTAAGATATTACAAGCGATAAAGAAATGAGTTGGTTCATCAAACGATAAATAAGTTTCTTAAACATAAAGGAATATGTCACAGTGACAAGAACTTGGTCAAATTTAGAAAGATCGAGTAAGAAGGATTCCAGCTCCATTACGTGCTACAAGTGTGCAAAAGTTGGCCACATAAAGATTGAGTGCCCAAATCTCACAAAGAAGAAAGGAAAAGGTCAAGCAAAGTCAAAATTAGATGAAAAAAGTCAAAGAACTTATGGTGCACGGGAGGATGTTGATGAAGCATATTCTAACATATCCATAGACATTAAGCACAAGGACTCTGATGTAAAATAATTTGATTTCGACGATTCTTATGATTTAGCTACTTATGATGAGTTACAAAATTCATTTAAGGAGTTCCATAAAGAATTCTAAAAGGGAAAATAGAATGGTTGTATCTTAAAAGAAAAATTATTTTTTTCTTTGGAGTCTATGATATTAAATATAGAATTGGATTTAGCAAAAGCCTTTGAATTTTCTCATGAAGAACCTAAAGTGTCTTTTGTAGAAGCTAAATAATGTAATAGTTGTATAAATTGTGAGAATTTTGAAAAATAAAATTACTCTTTGAAAGCTAAACTGCCACAATTTACAAGTGAGAACATAGAACTTGCTAATAAGGAATTGAAGGTGGGAAAAACACAAGAAATGGATTTTGCATTGTTTTTTTTAAAAAAAAAAAATTCATTTTCAAACTTTAAGAGGGATTAAAAACTTTGAACCAAAAGAAAAAAGAAGTAATAGCAAAGAACACAAGCAATTTATCTTGCATTACCACCAACATGGTAACGATGTCCAGTCTCATCGACCTGATGCATTTATCGACAATAATATATTGATTTTATCAACACTACTAGAACATACACTAGTCAATTTGACTTGTTCTAATCTTCCCAAACTACAAGCTTAGTGGAGTCAAGAATAAATCTCCATAAAGATCAAATTGACAGATCCAAATTGATAATCAATCTCCGTTTTCTGCATAACTCCAACAACAATTTGTTCTCTTTTGCAATGACTTATAATTCTTCTCCAAATTCAATTGGCTACATTCAAGACTCGAGATCGAAAATGTACCATCCAAAATCAAGGGAGAAACTTCAAAGGTTTTTTAACTAGAAGACAAACCTGATTTAAAGATGTAACAGAAAAGTCAAAAAGCAGTTTTAAATCAAAGGTTGGATTATTTTTATTCTGAAATATTGGTTTCAGTCAAAAATACAGAGCACTACCAACAACTCTTTTTGACTCCCGTTAAATGCTTCTAAAGCCTATAAATAGAAGGCCAATATCCAAGAGCAAGACAAGAAATTCAAGTGTTGTAAAATCCCACAAATCAATCACATACACATACTTGAAATTCTCAAAATTTGCAAAGAAGAAGCAGTTATAAAAGTTCCATATCAGATTGCTTTATCATTACTGATTTCTTTGTAAAGAAACAAATCTCAAACAAGAGTTGAGATATCTTAGATTCTGTCAAAATCAATCTTATTGTAAAAACTCAAACTATAAGAGTTTCTTTATAGTTTGTTTAGATTGTATTGAATCCTATCAAAGTTAGATAGGTGTTGTTCTTGCTTTCTGGGTGGAAAGTAATAGAGATTAAAACAGGTCAAGGTTGATCTAGACTAGGTGCTATAAAATCAAGAAGGTTCTTTGTTTTAAACACTTAGTGGAAAATCTCATAGTGTGAGGACTGGATGTAACCCAAGTTGGGTGAACCAGGATATTTCTTTGTGTGGTATTCTTTATCCCATCTCTTTATTTGTTAAACTTAATTGATTAACTAAGATAAAACACAAACTGATTTTCTATTTTAAGCTAATCAAGGAACGTTCTTTGTTTTATAATAAAATCAAGAACGTTCTTCGTTTCTCTGTTTTCTTAACCAAGATCAATCTTGAGTTATTTTCTTAAGCTTTTAACAGGAATTTTTAAAAGGCACATTTATAATTCAAACCCCCCTTCTTTGTAAATCGACATTGTTACTTCGTAGTCAATTTGGCTTGTTCTAATCTTCCCAAACTACAAGCTTAGTGGAGTCAAGCTTTTGAGGAACACAACCGCTATTGGGCTAAGGTATAAGGAACTAGGGTTTTATTGTGTGTGGTTGCAAATTAACTATGTAAACAAAGAATATGAAAAGTAGGCTCATAAACTACAAGTGAAAACTTGCTTGAAAGGATAATAGAAATTAGGTCACTTGATATTTTTGCAATGTAATGGCTCAAAGGATTTCTTGCTTCATAATTTGCAATGAGACTTGATTGTCTTTTTATAGTGATGAATGCATTCTAATGATTTGTTTTTTCAGGTTGTTGCAGAGAATTGTTTAAATCTTGTACGGATTCACTACACCAAAAACAGGCTTTAACATCAATTTTTTGATGCATTTAACTCAAAATTTTCGTCAAATGCATTGTTAGCAGATGTTCATACAAGACAACACTTTTTTAAAAAAAGCGCTATCTAAGGCTTTGTGTGTTTTTAAAATAAAATACAACGCTTTTACTCAACAAACGTTGTTAAAGGTGCACTATAAAATTCATATTTTGGTGTAGTGATTATACAAATTGTACTAATTGTACTGTTAGGACAATTAACGTGAATTTTGGAAAAGATTTGTTTGTCCTTTTTCCTGCTTTATAATTTCTTCAGAAAATGTCTTGTTCATCAAGTTAGGATGACTAGAAGACATACACATTAAATGATTTATGTCAAGTTGTTGGAGATGCTTTAATCAAAGGATTGACTAGAGTCAAATTTATTTATGAGAGAGTGTTTGTAAGTTTGAGCTTATTAGAGGATTGCTTTTCTCAATTGATTGACTTATATTAGAGGATTTGACTATTGTCAAAGCATTGACCAGATGATTAGATTGTTGTGTATAGTTTCTTGAGCAGAAGAATCAATTAGAGACGCATCATAGTGAACAATAAAGAGCATGATTATCAAAGGATTAACCTAGATCCTAAATGAAGGAATAATGTATAGAGTATCTTCAGTCCGACAAATATGCTCAAAATATTTTATTAAAGGATCTACACACTTTGAAAATACTTAAAGTATAAATTGTTCTCGCGTATGCTTTGTTATCATCAAAACAAAAATTAAGGGTCGTTGTTTTTTAAACCAACATGGTTCTAACAACTCTCTTCTTCTTGATGATGACAAACATTTATATTGTTGAACAATTTTTCTTAAAAAGTAAAACTCCCCCTGAAAATATGCAAAGATGTATTTAGGAAACTTTCATAATTCAGAGTCAACACCCAGATAAAAAAAATGATGCATAAGCAAAATGACTTATGTTGACATTGGCATTCTTAATGTGAAAATATTCTCCAAGTATTTAATTTCCTGTTGAAATTATTCTCAATTAACTTTATCCCCTTTTTGTCATCGGACAAAAATGATATATTATATAAAAAATGTATCATAGTATATATAAAAAGAAATTCATAAAGCAAAGGCAATCAAAGACTTTGATAAAAACTGAATTGTCATTCATAGAGTAGTGTTAAAAAAGATACAAAGTTAATTGAAGAACAAAAGTGAACAGTGCAAGTAAAAATAAAGGAATCCCATGGGCTAGGGTAGAATAATTTTGCAATGAATGCCTTAGTCTTAATTGCCAATTTTTCAAATTCTTCCATGGTGACAAGTTGTGCAGCTTCAACAGGTGTAGAAGAAACCGCAACAAGGGCAGCAGGTACATCAAAAGTTCCAAAGCCTGATGCACTAGTTGTTGTAGGGACTTTCAAGAGAGGTATTTCGACTTGAGGAATAATCAAAGGAAATTGCAGTAGTTTTGGTGAGACATCCATTGGGATTTCCAGAGGGATATGTAGTCTCTCTAATTGTTCCCTCACCTATTGCATTTAGCAATCTTACATTGTGTGCTTCTAGGGATTTTTTTAAATGAAGAACCCAAAGATGGAGGATCTTTAGAGTATTTTGAAAAGCCACAATATTCTGTTGTGCCAAGTTTTCCCCATACTTTATGTTGTGTTTGATACAATCTTATACAAAGGTGATACATTCATCTCATTAAGTAGAAACATCACTAGGATCCATATTGCTTGAGTTATTATTCCTAATACTATTAACTTTGATAATAAATGAAGTAATAAACCCATCAAGGTTAGGAAAACCAAAGCGTAAGGATGATATGATATGGTTTATATCAGAGGGAATGAGAGTGGTATAGTTAATTTCAGGGGTAGAAGGAGAAAGAATAAATGGTTGGGGAATAACATATGTATCATCAGAAGATGATTCAAAGTTTAGATTCTCAATAACCTTAGCTGATATTTCAGAGGCAATGTGACAGGATTCAACAAAATCGGTGAGTTTGATTCAAAAGCAGACGAAAGACTGTGAGTGTGAGTTTGTTTAAGGGTTAGAAGTTTTCGAGTTAGGTTGGGGTAGTGCTTCTATGGCTAATATTTTGATTGTATTTGGGAATTTAGTGTTTAGGTGATAAAGGTTTCTCAAGTAACTTTCAGCTTGAAGTCTAGGTTCTAACTGTTCTAGAGACTCTTAATTCGAGCTTTCTGATGAGTTAGAGTCAGATTGAGAAGATGAGTTATGTTGTCTTGATTTTGCCGCATGGATTATGTCTATGGATTTAGAAAAAGGTTTATAGGACGCATATGGTTATGTCCACACAAATTTCAATGAATTTTTAGAATAGGCAACATTAGCACCTGTAGATGATTCCATAACAATGTTTTCATGTGATTCAAAATTTTGTTGTTCAGGCTGGATTATAGGTTGGGTGTTAACAGGTTCAAAAAAGTTGTGGATGAATTTTAAAACTACACTATTATCATGATTAATAGGATCAGTAATAGTATCAACAAAAAAATAGGTTAACTTTCGTTTCCTTTTCAGATGAGGGAATTGCTCTTTCTCATTGGCTTGTTCTTCCTTTTCTTCTTCAACATCATCAAGAGGAGTTTTGCCTTTCCTCTTCCTCTTATTCTATTACTTTAGAGCAACCATAGGTAGAGGGAAGGATAATAGAGGAATATGAAGATTCTCATTCCTCTGTTATTCTAAGCCATACTTATGAATTCATGTATCACCTCCTTAGTATCCTCTTAAAAGATTGGAGGATAGAAGTATGCAATAGGAACTGGAGATTTTCTAGTACCACATGTTTTACCAATGTGCTTCTTGCCTTTGCCTTCAAAAGCAAGTTTAATGCAATCATTTGCATTGACAATGCTCATTTTGATAACATTGTTTAGATTAAGCAATGGTATGTTGAAAATGTAGGAGCTCATCCTTAGTTTAACCACTAACCTCTTCTAGGTATTGATTAATAGAGTTTTTCATCTTCTTCTGTTGAATGATGTTCCACGTAATGCATTTGTGCTCTTTGCTCAAATGGTCTACAAAGCCTCTCTTTGGTACAATACACCCAATCACAATCTTGAACAAAATCCAATATGTAGGTTTCAACTGAAATACCTTGACATTCACGGTAGGTTCTTCAAACAATTCTTTGTTGATTTTTACCAAACCTACTATTCGTTCATCCCCACTCCCGAGTTCAATTCCTTTGCCCTAGAATCTTATTACAATGGCAATGGAGGGACCAATGATTTGGATATGTGTTCCAAAAATTGTGCTAATTACTTCATCGTCCTTAATAGCTTATGCATATCTCAAAAACTCTTTTACCAAAACATCATAAATTTTTAGCTTGTCGAAAGTGAAGTATTTAATTTGAACCATCCCATTTCACATGATTAATGAAGTTGAATCCATTTTTAGCAAGATTACATAAATCAACTTTGAGTTCTCCTAGAAGATCTAGTTGATCAAGGTTGCAAGACATGGCTGTTTTTTAACAAGAAGCCATTGTTGAGTAAGAGAGGTTTTAGAAAGAGAGTGGATGTTTTAGGGTTCAAATGTGTAGTGAGAATATGTGAAGCTAATAGGTGCGTATGAATGTTGGTGTTTTTGTCAAAATGGTTGAGTTTCTAATTTTGAAGGGACAATTGCAATCAATGTGAAATCCTTAAACTACACACAAATCATTTCACTTTCAACTCAAAACATGGGAGAGAAAATACATGCATTAGAATGTCAACAATCAGTTATGTCACTTAAAAAAATTCTAAAATCATATGCAGGCAAAATATCAGAAGAAGACTGAAAGTCAATCCATCAGAGATATTTTAAATTTCAATTTACCAGAGGCAATATATAACTTCACTTTGCAAGAATTAGAGTGAAATCCTATTTTTCAGAGGCAGAACGAAACCTCATTTACCAAGCGCAAACACTAGGAAGCCTAAATAATTGTTGCTTTGTAAAGTGAATATTTAAATTCTTCTTTATAAAGTTGAATATACCTTCAACAAGGGGTTTTGTGGAAATATTTTCCCATTTGTGGTCAAAGACAACAATTTTTATGTCTAAAATACCATTCTGAACCTAGTTTCTAATAAAATGATGTTTAATCTCTATGTGCTTCGCTCTAGAATCTAAAATGGGATTTTTAGTTAAACATATGGTAGAAGTATTATCACAAAAGGTAAGAATGTTTCTCTCATTTATCTGATAGTCCTCTAGTTGATGTTGCATCCAGAGTAATTGTGTGCCACAATTTGTTGTTGTGATATATTATGCTTCTGCAGTGTAAAAGCCAATTGTTCCTTGTCATTTGTTTGACCATGAGATAAGATTATCACCGGTGAAGGTGCAACATCCACTAGTGTTTTGTTTTTCTTCTTTTTCTTTCATTCAAATTTATCTCCAACATAATCAAAATCAATGTAAATTACTAATTTATACTCAAGGGATTTATTATAAAACAAACCAAGATTAGTAGTCCCTTTTAAGTATACAAAGTGTCGACACCTAATTTTGTCCGTCTTTTCTTAATATTCACAAAAAAAATTAAGAAAAAGGGTATTTTCAACTTTTTACCCTAACTCTCTATCTTTTTTTTCAATATATAATTTTTATTTAATTTTTGATATGATATTCGCTTGTTAATGAAAATAGATATATGTTTGGCTTTTTATATTTATTTACTACTTTTCTGGTCTAATAATATGGTAATAAAAATATTAATTCAAAACTTTTTATTCTTATTTAATAAATAAATAAAAATGAAATGAAATTAAATATAAAATTAATGAATATGATATTTTTTGGAGTAAATTAAATATGAATGATTGCTATTTAATATGAGTTTTTGGAATTTGAAAAAAGTTTTTAAAAGAAAATAAAAATTGAGTATTCAACTTAATTAGTCATAATGGTAGACATTTATTTTTAAAAATTACTTAACCCTAATTTATTAATATAAATAAGAGTGTTATGAGACTTTTAGAGGGGGAGGAACGAAGACTCTTAGAAAATAGAGACCGATTTTAAAGGTGCTTGAAACCTCCTACCATAAAGCTACTATTAGTTCTGAGTTGTGTCATTCTTACACAACCTTTTTCATAATCACCAACTTAAAAAAAAAAAGAAAAATTAGAGACAGAGATAAAATGGGAGGCAAAATAATCTTACAAATTCGGTATGTAAATTTCGTTTATCTAAAACAAACTAGCATAATAGTTTTGTTTTGTTTATTATCTTTCTTGTTTTTCATGTATCATTTTTTATGAACCAATATCTTAGTTTTTATTAATTGTTTTCATGTTAACTTTGTTCATATAGCAAGAGTATTTACAATATTTTTTATAATACTATCATATTTGTCATTTTGTATATATGATGTTATGATTTAAATAAAATTCATTTTCATATTCTAAATATAAAATAAAATATTGATTTGAGAAAACGTATTCTTCAAGAATCAATATTATGTGAAAAATTGCAAACCTCACACAAACACTCATTTATGGTTTTACTCATTCATGTAAACTTAAAAATACTTAAAAAATAAGATAAATAAAAAGGATAAAAATGAAAACAACATATTGTTATCTCTTTCTCCGTATCATACTTGCTCATTGTTGGACCACCTAGTTGTTTTCCAACGCGCTAATTGGTATTAGTCTCTCGTTATCGTCGCACAAATAAAAAAGAAATTAAAATTGACCAACACACAAATATTTTATACCAAAAACTACGTGTGTTTAGATTTCTCTATTGCACTTGGGGATACGTAGAAGCAATGTCTTCTCCTTGTCAAACCAAATTAATAAAGAATATTTTTCCTTCTTTTATTAATATAAATAATTTATTTCATTTTTTTTCTTTTTGGGGTAAAATAATTAATTAAATAAATAAATGTTTTTTTTATACAATTAATTATAGGATGACCGTTTTAACGAACAATGTAGGGTGGTAATAGTTTCCCGACTCCTAAATCTGAATTTTTGGTTCAAAATCATCATTTTAGGTTTTATCCAAATTTTCCTTTAATAAAATAAAATTGGTGGCGACTCCTTTTTTGTAGACAAATCGGACGCGACTCAAAGATTATATTCATAGTTGTTAGGTGAGACTCTTTAGGGTCAGACTGAAAACGAACACATAAACCTACACTTAGCAGGATATCAGGTCTAGATCTAGTCAGATAGCCGAAAGAACAAATCATTCATTTGCATACCTTTTAGTCTACCTTCTTACTCGTGTCATATTTTCTCAGTGAGCAAGTTGGATGCATTGGAGTGAGCATATGTTTGCAGTCATTTATCTTAAACTTCTTAAAAAGTTCCTTTTATATATTTAGTATGATGTATATAGGCATCTTTTGATGTTTGATAAATTTAGATTCTAAGGAATTGTTTTAGCTCTCCCATCATGCTCATTTAAAATTGATTTTGCACGAACTTATAAAATTCTTGCAAAGCATTGCATTAGTTTTTAGAGTAGTCCAACAGATGATTGTTCTTTGAATGCATATATGGTTTTCATAGTGTCATGATTTGATGATTTATACTTCCATACTTGTCTTAGTTTTGGTTGACTTTGATTACCATACGTGGAATTGTTATTTCTCTCATTGTCTACATTATCATAATTATATGTGCCATTTTCAGGTTCATCGGAAGTTGATATTTTTGTTTCCTTTATAGCTTGCTTTCCCTTTTATGGTCAAACACTTTCTCATCAAATATAAAAATAATTTATTTCTCAACGATCAAAGTTTCTTTGTTGTATACCATGTATGCCTTATAATGTTTAGAGTATCCCAAATAGATACATTTTTGTGATCTTGAATGAAACTTGCCCATATTTTTTTTAGTATTCAAAATAAAATATGTACAGCCAAATTAATGGAAGTAAGAAATATCTGGTTTTCTTCCTTTCCACAATTCATAAGGAGTCTTATTTAGAATAAATATGATATAAACTCTATTATGGTTATAACATGCAGTGTTATCTGCTACTGCTCAAAAGGGCTTTGGAATACTTGATTCATAATCATAGTCCATGGCATTTTTTGAATAGGTCTATTTGCCCTTTCCACAACACCACTTTGTTGTTGGGGTATTCTAGGAGAGAAGAAATTATGAAAAATATAATCTTCTTCACATAAGGTTTCAAAAAATTTATTTTCAAATTCACCACCAAGATCACTAAGAATTGTTGTAATAATTTATGTGAATCATCCTTGTATCTTAGGAATTTAACCTATGTCAATCTCGATTAATCATCAATAATTACTAATCCATAACTTTGGCCATTGACAAAGGCTTTCCTTAAAAGACAAAATAAATCAATGTGCAAAAATTCAAGTGGTCTAAAAGTAGAAACAACATTATTTGAAGCAAATGATGTTTTAATTTGTTTCTCTTTCTGACATGCCTCACAAAGAACATATGATTTATATTTCAAATTTGACTTGTCTCACAAAGAACATAGTTACATCAGTTGCCTCTGATGATTTTGAAATATTATTCTTCTGAGTCTGATTCTCCCTTTTTATAGTTTCAAAATTATTTTCAAAGGTTTTATATTCCTCTGTTAAAACATAATGCATCTTTCTTAGGTTGTCATGTATATGTATCTCGGGTTGAGTTGATGAGATTTATGAGGACATGACAAATTTGAATTATCCGTCCACTTGCGTGGTGGCATGATATCAAGCCTCCTAACCAATACTTCAAAGTTAGAATGGTAACAAATTGTGAAGAAGTATAGATAATGTTAAAATTATGTTTTTTTTTTTTTTTGTATATAGAGCACATAACTATTCTATTAAAAATTAAACATTGATTTTTATGTTAAAACAGTTCAAAATATTTTTTTGGTGATAAAAAATAATTTAAATATGTCTTTGATCCCTGCAAATACACTGATTTTAGTCCCTTTAAGTTTTTTTTATAGATTTAATCCTCGTAAAATCAAAGACTTAGTGTTATTTTAAAAAGAAAATATGAATAAAAATTATAAGAAGGATTTTGGGAGTTTTTGGAAAACTCTTTTTTTTTAATATTAATTTGACGTTAGGGACCAAAGTCGGTCGTCTTTGATTTTATAGGGACTAAATCCAAACAAAAATACTTACAGACACTAAAATCAAAAAGTGATATATTTAAGGGATCAAATATATATTTAAACTAAAAAAAAAGTTATTTAGAAGTGCTAACTTTGAAGAAAAAACGATTTTAAGGTGTGATTCTTAATCTTAAACCACTTAAAATTGTTGAAGGTTGTATTTGAATGATTGAAGCTTTGGTCTTGCCAATGAAATCAATTTAGAACGTTCTTCGTAATTTCAAAATATTACAACATTCATATTATTAGCAATAGTAATTCTTGAACGTTCAAGATTGGTAGAACGTTAAAGTTGTGGTGGTTAGTAGGGATATGAATAGATCAGACCGACATACCCAGGGACCTACAGCCTAACCTACGTCAGGCCTAGATCAGACTTTTTTCTTAAACACATAAGATCAAGACTTCTAAAAAAGCCTATTTAGTTAAAAATACCGGACTATAGATAACATAATAAACTTTTAGGCATATTTAAATAAATATAAATAATATTTTTTTACGACTATAATTATGATATTAAATTTTAATTTTTTTGTTATATATTCAACTTTTAGTAATTTACGCATATTAACCTCATTTAATTTTTGACATATTAAATGTATTATTATAAAATATAATTTAAATATAATGTATATAAAGTCATATTCTTCAAAATATGATATTAAACATCAAAATAGAACTTGATTTTATCGACATATTAACTTGTTAATCTATTTAAAGATATGTTTGATTATTTATTCAAAAATGTTAAAATAAAATAGACTTTTAAGTAGACTAACATGTCATACTAGACTTCTTTCAATGCCAGACTCAGGCCTAAAAAGTAAGCCTATGACAGGCTAGGCTCGAGCCTAACAAAGCCTAGCTCGACCCAACCTAGTTAAATATTAGTTCGCTTACTATTGCTTACCACAAATTTCGAAGCCGAAATTTCTTTATAGAGGAAATAATTATAACATTCCAAATTTTATAACAGACTATTTAATTAATTAAAATACTATTTTACTGAATTAATTTGATATTTAAAGTGTTTTAAGATATATGTTGATAGATATTATGATTAATTCTCTTTATATGTGTGTTTGCTATGATGTGGTGATTTTATAAAAATTAGATTTAATGGTTAAAATTATATTTATTTATTTATGTTAAGAACAAATAATATTATGTTAAAATAAATATTTTAGAAAACAATTTATTATGCGAATGAATAAAATAAATTAGTTGTTTTATTAAGACTTTTAAAAATAATAGAAAATAAAATTTGCACCAAATAATTATTTACACTCTTATTTTCTATTTATCCATATTAAATTAGATTATTATTATTACTAAATTGAATTTTCTTTAATTATACCCATGTTTTGGGTTGGGTCTTACTGTCTGATTTACTACCGCACCTTTTCATCAAGAAATTTGGATTTTGTTGTTGAGACAAAATCTCTCTTAAATGATTTTAATGATAATGAAATTACTTAAAAGATTATGATTGTGTTTAATTACTAATATGTGCTTTTGAGTGAATTCTTATAAGAAAACAGATTAATCATCAATAAGGAGAAAAATCTGACTCAATCCATCAAGTTTTCAAAACTGGAGGATAGGATGAACCCTTGAGAGGATGACCTTCAAAGATGCATAATACTCATCCTCACTGTAACCATGATTTTTAGTCATGATGAGAAGTTAAAACAATATCCAATAATGAACAAATAAAGCATTTTAATCAAATAGGTCAGAGGCCATATTTAACTGGTACGAGGATGAGTTGTATAAGGTACGAGGATGGTCCGTACGATGTAAAAGGATGGATTTATAGTCAACATCATTCTCAAAAGTTGAAAACGGCCTAACACTTCAACTTACAGAAAGGCTGTAGCCCACAATGTCAAAGATATAGCCTTACATGTCTTGAAGAATGAAAAGAGAAAAGTACAGCTCATGACCAAGTACCTATGAGGTTTGAACTCATGCACGAAGATGGACTGCATCAGTCCAAAGACAGCTGGATGACAATTTCATAAATATGAGGAAAGACCTTGGACTTTTTGATTAAAGTCTTTAACGATCATAAAGCCCTAGCCACTTGGAAATGTCATCTCAAAGTCTCTATAAAAGGCAGTATGCTCTCCATTATCAAAGACACAACAACATTGCATAAAAAGATCAAGTATCTTAAAGCTATCAAGAGCAATTTACGTCATCTCTTTATACTTTCTATAATCCTTCACTAGATCTTTGAAATATCTTTTTTAGAAAGTGTTTAAGAAAAGAGAAACAATCATACTCATATCACTTTATAATTTCCACGTAAGAAAAGAGAAACAATCATACTCACAAGTGTGTTAGGACTTGACGTAGCCTTCATTGGGTGAACCAGTATAAAAGTTGTGTGTGTCATTCTCTATATTTTCTATTTCTTTTAATCAGCTCAAATTCAAAGATTTAAATTACCATCCTCGGGTTCGCATCCTCTCAGAGAGGATAACTTTTCAAAACAGGTAAAAAACCTTTTTAAACAACAAAATTCCTATTCAACCCCCCTTCTAGTGATATTTTAGCTACAACATTCGTATCTCCTCAATTAATCCTATACCCCTCATTTAAAAAATTTAAGTTTAAAATGTCTAAAATAGTCTTAAGTAAACTATAAAAATTAAAAAGTGTCATTATAGCTCCACAAATTGTATTTCTTCACCGGAAACTTTAGAAGAAACTAAATTTCGGATAGTCATTTTCAATATCGGAAATTTCATCCGAAAATTTGAAATTTCCGATAGTTTATTTTCAATACCGGAAATTTCAAATTTCCGAGTGAAACTTGAAATTTCTGGTATTGGCTCATAACTACCGAAAATTTCAAATTTCCATGAAATTCTTTGAAAATTTCATTTCTCATTGAATTTTTTGGAAAAGTATTTATTTTTTATTTTTTAATTTTTTTTATAAATTTTGTTTTTTTATATTTTTTTCATTCTATTTTTTTTCAGTGAGGACTAGAGCAAGTAATAACAACAGCTACTCGATTTTGTCTGTTAATATCTCTTGCCAATGATATTACAACTTCTCGTGACTCAAAAATTTGATCAGTTGTGAATGCTTCGGTCAAATCTATACATAATGGTGGTGTTTTTTCCATCCTTATTTCAAAAAAAAAAGTTAAAAAATAAAAAGAATACATACCGAATTTTTGAAATTTATGGTTGTGTAAAAGTAACTATCGGAAATTTTAAATATTTAAAATTTCCAGTATTATAAAATTAATTACATGAAATTTCAAGGTACAATTTTTCAGTAGTATAAATAATATACCTAAAATTTGTTAAACAAATTGTATAACCGAAAATTTTAAAAATAAAATTTTCGATAGTTATAAATTGTGTACTAAATTTTTAGGAAAAAAATTTTGTTTATCGAATTATTTTTAGATTTGGTTGATGGGATCAGACTTTAAAATAATTTCTTTTTATGATGTATTGAGTAAAAATTAAAAGGATAATTTTAAATTTGTAATAATTTGAGAGAATATACGTCCAATTACATTAAAAAAAATAAAATAAAATGTTAAAGACTTCCTCTTGAAAGAATGGAATACACGCGCTGCTACGTAAAACCGGCCACTTTCTTGAAGACTCCCTCTTTCTCTCAGATTCGTTACCGCCAACTTCATGCCATTTAAATCGATTTCAACTCCTGGCTCACACAAAATCTATTACTGAAACTATTTTTGGCTTATCTCACACAAAATCGATTGCTGAAACTATGAATTAAACTGAACGCCGCTGAAAGCTAAACAAAGCTTTTACTTCTGCTTCTGCTTTTAAGTCTTCTTATTAACGCAAGATGACTCGTCCCAAAACCAAATCGAAGAAACACGGCAGCATCGACTTTAAGGTTATCTCCGTGCCCTTGCACAATTTTCTTATTAACTTGTATTCATGCTTAACCTTGTTCACGAGTTTTACAAAGCTTTTGAAGGCTCATTGTCGTTTTTCTTGCTCAAATTTTTCAGAAAATTAAGCATAAGATTGGGAGGAAACTACCGCCACCTAAGAATACAACAAATACGGAAGTTAAATCTAAAGGTACCCAGTTTATATCCTTTCCGTTCCAAAATTTGTCTAGGTTTTGTTATTGACAAATTAATTTAGATTTTTGAGTAAATCACTAATTCAGTTTATGAAATTGTAAGAGTCAGTAATTTTGGTCATTGACAATTGCGAATAGATATAACTGTTCATGAAATTGTATGTGGTCAATCAATTTAGTCCTTCTATTTAAACCCCCGAAGCTTTGAAGAGGAAGACAAATTTATCGGGAAAAAAATTAGAGCAAAGGGGATATGCACTGTCAGTGTAAACTGACATCCGATAAGAGTGGAGTATTTGATAATTATTTTTAAAAACCGGTTACAATAGAGGCTTAGTTTACATGGCAATATGAAATCTTCTTATTGAATGATAATGTAAAACTGTTTACATTGCGGGTACATGTCCATTAGATTCAAGAAGTTAACCTTTGGAAGAAGAACGTTAAATAACAATACTTGAAAATTATGAACCATTTAAGTCATCTTAGTCCCTTGGATGCGACAATGAGAGTTGGATTACACGTGGACTTGCCACATATGCATTTAATGTCCACGTTATATCTCTTAACATAATACTAACATAACACAAGGACCAAATTTATTGACACCCTACAATTTCAGAGACTTTTTTTTTTCTTTCTATTCACAAATTTTAGGGATCAATATGATTGACCCTTACAATTTCAGAGACAACATTGGTGACTTAATAGCGTTTTATTTGTTATTGAGGCAAGGTGCAAAAGTCACATTGAAGTTTGTGACAAAGTGTATATACTTGATAACTTGTTTCATTGATGAAAAATACTACCTGAACTTTTTTCTTTTGTTAAATGCCTTAGTTTCCACTTTAGGCCGCATTTATATTTCATCTGCATTTTGCAATTTTAAAATGTTCATAAGCTTGCACAGTTAATACTCATTGTACAAAATCTCTCTGTCACATACACAGCAAGAGCAAGCATATATTATACACTCTATATACTTTATGAATGGAGTTTTTATAAATGCTTTGTTTATAAATTAACTAATATAAGTGAAATCATTTTACTGACGTGTCTCGTACAGCAATTGTTCTGCCGGAGCAGAGCGTAGCAGCAGAGAAGGCAGGTTTAGCCGTAAACAAGAAAGGTTTGACTTTAAAAGAGCTTCTTCAACAAACATCTCATCACAATGTAAAAGTTCGAAGAGGTATATTCATTTTGCTGGATATGTTGCCATTATTTAACAGCCTTTAATTGCGGATCTCAGCATCCTTGAATTTCTTTAAAAGGAATTCTGTATGTTTGAAACCAATAAAATCTTCAAAATAATTAATTTTGGCAAACTGAGTTGAACAAAAGTTTTGAGCTTAATTGAAATTCATTTCTTTAGCTGTTTAAAAAACTTAAAAGTTAGAAGGCGATTTATGGTTATGCTCATGTGACTGATGAGTGCGCTGCATAGATGATAGGATGCATATTATGTTGTTATAATGAATAGAACAATGTATTATGGATCGAAATAAGGCTTTGGTTTAGTTTCCAAAAATTAAGGAATGATGGAGATCAGTTTGATTCGATTTTAAGCCTCAAACCAAATAAATTTGGACCATTAAAATTGTTATTATCAATCATTATTTTTAAATCTACTGAAAAGAAAATGAAGTTGACCGTTAATCATATTGTTTTGATCCCATGAAAGTTCTTTAATGGCACTCTGTGATAACTTTAAGGGTTGGTTTGTAATATACTCATATTCTTTTTGACATGTAATTAATGGATTGAAGTTGTTGCTTTATTTGAGCTAGTGAAGCATTCAAATTTTCATTCACATATCATTAATAAAATTTCTCCCACTCCCCAATTATAGATGCATTGATTGGCATTAAGGATTTCTTCAGCAAAAATCCAGAAGAACTGAAAAAGTCACAGAAGTATGCTGCTATAGAAAAACTTCGCGAGCGCGTTGGTGATGATGATAAATTGGTTCGGAAATTATTATATGATCTTTTTGAAGTGGTGATTTTGCCTAGCTGTAAAGAGGTACTTTATGTTTTTCTTACTTAAATTACTTATCTTACACATTAAAAGGATGCTCCATCACCATTTTGAAGAATAAAATATTCTAGCTCTTTTTCTTTCCCCACTTTTGATAATTTTTTTTTTGTACAAACAAGATAATAATACCAAACTCAAGGATCAAGAGTCGTACTAAAGTTGCATGGGGGGTGACATAAATGAAAATGAAACATTACATCGCCTCAAAAGCAGTGATGCACTCTCACTTATTAGACCTAACCAACCTCAAGAAGTTTATAAGCAAAAACCCCTGAAGGCCCAAAAAAGATGGAGTAGAACAAATGTATGGCTTATGGTTCTTGAATTACGTCCTGCCAAATTAACCAAATTACCCGCTTCAACATAAAGAGCACAATACCAAAGCATCTTATATTATTCATCCTACTCCTAAAACCAGTCATCAACCCAAAAATAAATGTTGAGCCATTGTGAGTTGTTAGATTTGTAATAATATTTGTGGGGAAATTTTCATCCCTTTGAAAGAAAGTCCAATATATACATTTTTTAATCAGGAATAATTGCTATGATTTCCAAAATTAATCTTAATTCAATATGAATATATATATTTTTTTTCTGGCAACGCTCTCAGCTTCCAACTTTGAAAATATTTTGCTCCTCAACTAATAACTTGCTTATTGGGACACTTTTTTTCTTTCCATAATTGTGATGGGGCTCATAAACAGAATCTATAACTTCCCTGTGGGGTGTGTGGTTCATCATGACGTCTCTCTATTAAGAAGGATGTTGAATTTTATCGTGGGACAAGAATGCTAATAGAGATCATCAAAGAAAAAGTGATATTAGAATATTCTATCAAGTGACGAGACTGGTTAATGGTACACTGTACACATACAAATCACTGCGTATATTACATGAGCTAGTACAGGTTTATCAACCCTTTGATGTTACTTAAATCTTAGTCTCAACCTACTAAAACTTAAGGATGAACAAACCCAATTTGCTCACTTTAAAGGAGCCTTGTTATATTATTTTGCTGACAAGATTGTGTTGGAAGGCTTATGTTTTCTTTTTTTCTTTCTCTATTCAATAATATAATTAGTGCTTTTTTCTTTTGATTTTTGTTCTTTTAGATTCAGTTCTACGGTTGTAGTTTGTACTCCTTTGAGATATCATTTGATTGTTATATGATCATATTATTACAACAGTAATGATTACTCTTTCATAAATTTCATTAATCTTATTTTGTAAGTTGGTTCTCCCTATATTTTGTAGGATAATCAAGAGCTGATCACTTCTTTAATGATGGCTTACATATTTAATGCAATGACGCATTTGGCAGTTGGCATCCGGATCATGGCATTTGATTTTTTAGACCTTGTTCTTGAGTTTTATCCTTCTTCATTTTCTTCTTATGCTGAAAAGGTAGTATTGTCTGTCCATATTTTAAATGTTTTCTTAATAATATGTTAGTTAGGCTTCATGAAAATCCATTGACATATACTTTATGTGAAGTTTGTAATTCTTTCGTCTATGGTGATGTGGAGAAGGTTGAAAGTGATTTACTCATTCAATGGCTGAAGTTGTGAGCTCCTTTCAATTTGGTGATGTTTTTGTAATTGAATTGTCTTCATGTGTCTCTTGACGAAGCTGTATTAGTATATTTATTACTGACATGACAACAAAGCTTTGGTTATCAAGCCCTTCACTGGAAAGGCTCTCAATATTTTAAAATATTTTAATTGCTAAAATGTTGCTTAAAAATATGAATAGAAAAATACGTCAATGTCTCAATATATTTGGTAGAACTGTGTGCAGTGCTCCCAGATTTAGCATAATTTAAACTTACAGCCTTATAGGCAGTTTACATGTCATTTTTTAATATTCTTGTTTCCATTTTCTTTTTGTTATTCATATTTTGCATTACCATCCCTCGGAATGCATCAATGTTAGTAAAACTCTTGAGGGAGAGCTTTGCCGTCTATTGTAGTCCTACACGGCTCGAGAGATTAGTATTTGCAGTTTCGGGCAGAAAATACCCAATTTACATCAAAATATATTGTTAATGATATGTTGCTGGGCTTATTAGTCCTGCAGTTGGAGCCTTGGAGGTACCACAGGTTAAGGTAGCCAAGTAAAGAAGGGGAGTGGAAGTGTGTGATGAGAATTGGAAGGAGCGAAAGCAATTAGAAGGGCCATAACAAGCCAGTAAAGAGAAGAGAGGGGGGCGTGGTAATCATGGAAGGACAGACAGAGATTTGTATTTAGAGTAGGGTAACCGAATGAGAGATGTATAATGAGTGTGAAGTGGAATTAGTGGGGCTGAGTATTTGGATAGTTCCAATCTCAGGAGGTGCTCTCACTCTTGAGAGTATCATTTAATTTTCTACAATTCGGAAGAAGATTCATCTCCATTCCATAGTTCATGAGTTATTTGCTTTTGTTGGATCATACTTTTCCATGTTGTAAGAAAGGGATTAATCCCCTGTTTTGAGTGGGCTTGGTTTAATCAGTTAACAAAATGAATCTGCATTATAATCTGATTTCATCATTTTCTATAGAAGGTTTGTATAATTTACTTCAAAAATTATTGTCACAATTTGTTTCTTAGTTGTGTTGGTGAAATGCACAATATCGACTATCTTTTTATCTATTTTCTTAGCCAATTTTTTTTATAAGTTTTTCATATTTTATTCCATGAACCCATCTAGAATTTGAGTTATACTGGTCCTAAGATTGTATTAGTTGTATATCTGTATTTGAAGCTGAGAATTCTCTGTAATGTTGGTTGCGTGTTTAACAGATTTTTCAGAATTATGTGGAAATTCTTAGGGAGAACCAGTACTATTTACAGGACAAAGAAAAACTAAAGGATACCATTGTTGGATTGGTTCATTGTTTGTCACTCTTGCCTTGGAATAAACTAGAAGCTGATTTGCAAAATAAGGTATCTTGGTTTCGATTCATTGTGAGTACTAGTAGTTAGTCTTTGTGACCTAGATCAACAATACCATTGCATATGCATTTTTAATTCTTTTCAAGCTTTATAGGCAGGATATAAACCTTTTTCGGCATTTTAGCCTTGTTATTTTATTTTCTCATTCAAATTTATGTTTAGACTGGTTGGAATTATATGCACCTCGAACTCAGGAAATATAGTAACCAATAATCCTGAACAAACCATCATAATGCATAAAACTAGGTCAGTAAATATGATTAGCATGTTATTTCAGACCTTGACATCTCAAGACTCAATCCATCTACTTTGTTTCCTCACTGTGATTTATGCAAGGTTCTCTAAATTCGAGATTCTAAGTAAACTCGTTTTGCCTAGGTGAACTCGAATTGTAAACTCGTAAGAGTTGATCTCATTTTAAAAATAATATTAAAAACTCCTGTATATATTATTATATCCATATATTATACTATTTTTTTATACAACCATATATTGTACTATTAATACAACCAAAGTTCAAAATTTAATATCATTATAAAAAATTAGCAAAATACTATGATCAAATTATACAAATGATGAAAGCACATAATTAAAAACCAAAAAATAGTTCACGAATATCAACTGGTGACGGTTCCTCTTTCACTAACCCCTGTTATTCAAACTCATCTAAACGACGGAGATGCGTACAATAATAGTACCAACATTTCTTCCAAGTTGGGCCGAGAATTCGGGTCATTTTTTTTTTAAATATGGAAATTGTAGACAGTAGGGAACTCGCGATTTCATGCGAGTGTACCAAGTCCATGCGTTGACTCAATTGCAAACTCGTGTTTCTAAACGAGTTGCTGCAAAACCGTGTCACAATATGAGCCAACCAGTTTTCCCCACCTTGAAACGTTGACTCGTACGATTTCACAAGATGAAATGCGAGTTTAACTACCTTGGATTTATGGAGACTTTGTTTTTATGTTGTTATTGCCTTCTCCAATTTATTTCTAATACTTTATTTGATTTTAATAGGATGATATTGGACAAAGGTTATTGCATGCTTTTGAAGATGATACCTCTATGAGCTCCAATGGTATGTTATCTCAAAAATAAAATTTAGATTTTGAATGAAACAACTTATTGCATGTTGTATGAGTTTGCTAATTTTCAAGTATCTAAAAAGATTTGTTAAGCTTTTATTTTCTTGATAATTGTTTGACTGTGCTGTTCTATGCTTTATTTTGTTTAGGTTTTTCACATATCATAATGAAATTGAAGGATCTAGTGCCAATATTAATAAGTAGTTTCCAGGAGTTTATTCCATCGATAAATGCTACGGCAAATCTTGAAGGGAAGTCTTTTGGTTGTATGGCATCCATTCTTAATAGCATAGATCTTATAGTCAGATCCTTTGTTTATGGGACTGATAAGAAGTTGGAATGCTCAAGCTCTCAAGGTGGAGCCAGTGTAGCTGAATGGGATGCTTCTTTCTCTTCTGCATTCTTGAAGAAATTATTTCCTCTTTTTCCCATTGATCCAGGGCATGGTCTTTCAGAAAAGGTACACACATTTGTTTCTTTTACCTTTTAGTTTGGACTAGTTAGGAGAAAAATAATTGTAAAATTTGAAATGTAAAGAGAAAACAGTGCTATTCAGATTGGTTACTTTCCTCCCTCTTATATAATAGATTGCTAAGTTAGCTATTAAGTTGTTTTTTATTCCTAAAAATACACTTTTCATGAAAATATAGCACAAATGAGAAGGAATAGCTCTCTATTTCTTTGCACGCCTACCAAAGAAATAACTAGTAATCTAGTATATCCTTTCCTTAACTAGGTGTGAGTGTAGATCTTATTGTTTCCCCTGTTTTGGAGCATATCTTATATAGTTAGTACTGAAAGATTGAAGAAATATAAATTTTGGTATGGTTTGTCTAATTTTCAATTGGTATGCTTTGGTGAAATGTATTTATGTCTAAGTTATACCTTCTAGCCTTCTATTTTGACGAGTAATTTGGAGTCTACATGATGCACTCTTGTTTGAGTTCATCTTGGTTTGTCTATTTTATTTAGACATCACAACTCGAATTGGGTATGTTACAGCCAAATATAACCAAGATATAGTTTTCCCCTATAAACTTTTCCGTAGTGGGTTAAAATTATCTGTTGTTTATAGTGATCCCCTTGCTTTGTAGCATAGCAGCCTAGCAGGACTATCTCAAATATACTAACTCTTTTTTCCTTTGGTTTGCAGGATTATGATAGGTTACTTGACTTGAACATTGTCATAGCAAAAATATTTTTCGAATTAAATGAATGGATCTGTCTTCCTCAATTTGTTTTGGAGAAATTTCTAGAATTTCTTGAAAGTGTACTGCTTGGGAAGGTTTGATACATACACCAACATAATCCTTTTGAAGTTTTATAAAGTTGAAAATAATTGTCATTCTATATCTGAGTTTGACTGGGAGTGTTAATATGTAGTTCCGCACGGCTGCACAGTCCGGTAAAGCTGTCTGGGAAAAGCATCTAGTTCAGCTCCTTCCTTTTATTCCGAAATTTCTTTCACGTGGAGCAAGCTATTGGATGTCTCGTCTTCTTTGGGTTTGATTTACCACTTAAATTCTGAATTATAATTATTTTTTGTTGGAAGCTATTGATTAGATATTCTGATTTCCGAATATAGGTCAAATTTGATTTCTTTATTCATTTATAATTTACAAAAATATTTCTAATTCCTAGGCGAAGTGAAGGAAATGAGTCAAACAAGATTTGTTGTTTCACCTTTCACTCCCTGGTTTACACTTCTAATTAAGAAAATGCCATTTTATTTTCACTTTGTTTGTACTTTTCATAGTCTCTATTTCCTATACACTACTTTAGATTTTAGAACAAGAAATAAATTGAAAGCATAATGATATTATTGTAATTAAATGTTAAAGCAAAACATGTTTTCTTAAACCTAATAGGCCCTTAGTTTTGCATTTAGATTCTTGTTCCATGTTTATGTTTTATTTTTTATAATAAAAGTTTCAAAGGTTGCTATTCTTACATGTATTTTGCCACCCTTGCAGGCATTTACCCACACATTCAGGGAAAGCAAGCCAGGTTCCTTATTGAAATCGGCCTGTCTTTCTGCAATGGAAGATATGCTAACTCCTGTAAGTTTAGCTTTATCTCTATCCCATGAATGTCCTTGATTTTTTTAATACTTTTGGAATCCATTGATACCCCTCTTCCTATCTCTTTTGGAAATTTATAAGATTTTGTCATTTTGATTCAAATCTAGATCCAAAGCATGCTTTCCATGGGGACAGATAATCCAGGAAATGTAGAACTTCAAGAAGTTTTATGTGCATGGATCGGAGAGCTCCCTCAGCTGCTTATCCAGCTTGGAGATAAACACCCAGCCTGCTCCTTGGTAATCATCATTTGTGATTTCAATAGCAGTTCTTTATGCATGATTCCTGAATCCAACAGAATTTGTGGAGACTAATGTGCTTCACCAATTATGATATTAAATCTCCAATTTCATATATCCTCGTCCTTAAAATGTTCAATGTTCATTTAGGTTTTAGTAAAGCTTCAACTTTGTATTGGACAACGTGCTTTGTGTAATTCAGCACTTGTTTGCATGTATGACAGCGTGCAATACTCGTTGCAAGATTTTTATTCTACGTGTCAAGGAGGTAAGCAAGGATATGCTGTTAACTTCAGTATGGATAGTATTCCACCCAGAGAGATAGTATTTAGCCTCTAAGCTTTGCTTTTCATCTTGCAGAACAAATATGCTATGGTCCTTTTCTCAGACTTCCTAGAGAGTCTCAAGAGTTCTCTTTATGTTGCCTTTACTATTTCTCTCATTTGGATTTACCTTTATTAAAGTCAATAGCTGGTTGTTGCCTAAGTAAGTTTTTCATGCTTGTTTATAATTTTTGCCAACTTGATTTCCTATTATTTTTATTTAAACCCTATCTTTTCACTAGATATTTAACCTGTCACCATTTGCATAATTGATGTAAACTGTGGAGGAAACTTTTGGATAATTCTTCTCCATCACCTCCAGTACAAAGGCTTTTTATATGCAACATAGATACTTCCATTTAAGCAGGATTTGGATGCTAACGATACTAAAATGCTGTCAATGTTTCTGGGTTAAAGCTTTATGCATATAAATTTTGCTGTTCTTATTGCAGGTCCTGATCTAGATCCCGATGTGTTATTTCGGATCATAGAGATTCTCCATTCAGCCTATAAAGATGGACATATAAAAATTGCAGATTACTTGAGTGTTTTCATCACCTTGGTCTTGCGTTTCAATGTTTCTCCTGGTAGGTTACAGATTATTTTTTAGAAAATTAGTTTGAACGTGTAACTTTGATAACATCAGTATCTTATTTCGCTTGTTGAAATTAGTACTCCTATCCATTATACTGAATATGAATGATCTGAAAGAACCGGAAAGGGTTAAAATTAGCAATTCTAGACGATAAACCCCATGTTTGCTTTGCTAAGTTTCATCTTCAGCAATGCTTCCCACCGTCAATCCTACACCTTTCTTCTCCTTAACTACTTGGTAACAAGATTATATAGCATTCTTGACATGATCTTCAGCTAGAAAAAGTACTGAAATGGGTAAAATATTTAATGATTGATATATATGTATTGTATAATGTGCTAGGTAGGGTTTATTTAACCCCTGACAAAGACACAGCTGATTGAATCAGCCATACTTGTCATTCTTTTTAATTTATCTTTTGTAGTCTCATGGCATCAGAAAAGTTTTTCTTTTTAAATTTGCAGAGGTTGGCTCTGCTGGTTTGAAGGGTGACGCACTCTGCAAAATTTTGAAGTCAATGACAACTGTTATTTGCTCATATATGGAACAGATGGGTGACAATTCTCTTGTTTTACAAATTATAGAGAAAATGATAATTGATCAGATCGTAAGCTTACTCAACTGTGTGCTCTCTTTTAAGCTTTCTTTTGCATTTGGGTTATTTTTTGTTTACTTTGCATTTATTCTCCATTGTTACTTTTCTTTGGTATTTGTTGGCTTATTCGACGACTGTCTAGAAGCATGATTGAGTTCTCTTTCTGGTTTTTTGTGCCACAGATGTCAAAGCCTTCTTTGGATAATAGTTGTTCTCTCCTAAGAGTGCTTGTTACTGTGGATTCCAAGCCCACAAGACTTTCTGAACAAAGCATTATCACTCTAGGCCCTTGTCTTTCTGAATATCTAATGGATGCTGTACAGGTTATTTTGCTTTCACAAATCTTCTTACCAACCAAAAATATATGCATTTCACATGTCTCATTTGATTCTTTTGGCACTGTTTTTAATAAATAGTCAAGATGCATTTTTCATTTTCTTATCGTGCCCTGGTTATTTGTAATTTTTGGAACATCTAGCTATTCAAACTTTTTGTTAGATCCCTACTATGTTTTTCAAATAGTAAGTGCATCTTGTAAATTATCTTTGTTTTCTTTATTTTTTCCTGAAGCAAATTGTCTAAACTGTTGTTGACATGAATTAAATTTAGCACTTCTATTGATCATATATTTCACTGTCCCACAGTGCATTCCAGAAGGTGGTGAGAAGCAACACATTGCTTCCAATCAATTAAGTGCCATTTATTATCTTCTACCTTGTTTTTTCTTGTTTGACCGGTGCCATAAACTTATGGGTTATGTATTGAAGACAATGGGATCAGCTATAACTGAAAGTAGTTTGTCGCTGAAAACTGATAATGGCACTCAACATATGGGGAACTGCTTGACTAGGGTAAACGCTGTTGCTTCTGTACTTGTGTTGATGCACAAGGATGCAAAATTGCAACATATTATGTCTGAATTCAAGGAAGATATTGATAACATCGTTCAAAAAGTTCTTTCATTACAGGTAATCTATCCTTGATGAGCAATTATCAATTGTTATTGAAGCTTCATATTCTTAAATATTACTTATTTGCGGGTGTCTCTCTACATAGAACAAAATATATGATGACAAAAAGATGTTTATTTTTGAGATTGTGTACACTTCAGTATACAGTATATATTATCATCCTTTTCTTTCATAGTTTGATGATCGCTTAGTACTAGGTCAGTTTCAGCCAGAGATCGTCAAGCAAGTGAAATTGGCTAGAATGAAGGGTGATCAAGGAAAATTGCAATTTTCCTGACCAACTAATGCTTTATATAGTTCTTTTAATTTGTTGAAATATGGTCAATTTTTACTTGTCTTATTGTTGTTTTGTTAACGTATTTAGTTTTCCAAAATTTGTTATAGTCATTCTTTGCTCATTTTCTTTGATTTTTTTGCAGTCTTCAAAGCAGATTAGTTTGACAATTGAAGAAAAGCATAATTTAAAATGTGCATTAGAGAGACTGAATGTGTTACCAAGATAACACTGGCCAAGAAGGGTGATTTTCAGTGAGAAACGGGAACATGTGAGTGTTTCAAACTTAGAATACTATTACGTTGCTAGCCTATTTTTTTGACATATTATTCATCTTCCTGCTTGTTGTGGATTTGTCTTCTATAATGTGAAAGGGTGGATAACCATTGTTTGAAAATCAATTATTAAGATTGTGATAAAACACATGTTTGTGTAACAAATCATTAAGTTATTGAAATATCAATAGTTAATTTTCTTGTCAATGGTTATATTTCTGTTTTTTATCCCCTAAAGTGCATTCCTAATTTTAGAGGTGCCAAACCCATATGTCACTAGCCCATTATAGGGGTATCTAGTAGTTGACTCTGACCAATTAGAGTGAGCCATACAGCTTAAAGATCAAACCTGCAATGTTGAATTTACACCAGATGTTTATATTATCCTGTCTTCTTTTCTAATTTACAAATATAGATATATTTGTTCAGAATGGTCTTGCTAATAAATCTTTTACTTCATTAGTTTGCGTTCAACCCTTCAAATGGATCATATTGTTCATGACAGCCATGGTCACCAAATAAAATGAACATAAATTGTCTTTGCTTGCTTAATATATATCCATGCATATATTAGTTTGCTTAAGATAATGAACAATAACATTTGTATAATTCTGATATGTTTTGACCTTGATATTTTTACAGACATTTTGGGCACAAAAGTGACTCCTATTGTCAAATTCACAGGCAGACTTGGATCAAGCTTCGCGGCAGACTAATGTAATTATCATGTTCATTATATGCACTTATAACGTAACTGGCTTTGTTTTATTGCCCTCATCATCTTTTAGATTGCTTCTGAGTAGTCTTTTATCCCATGAACTCAGGGTATCAGGTTCTGAACAGTTTTATATTGGGGGAACTTGGGCTTCTTTCCCAAGTTGATTCTGCAAGCAATTTTGAGGTCTGCTAGCAGGCGGTTTTTTTACCACTGAGAAACATAAATTTTGCTCCAATTGTCGATAACAATGTATAGTTCCACCAGTTAGACTCTGGTGACGAGCATCTGCGACCAAGGCATAGAAAGTACTGTAATTCAGGACTCTTGTGGTCTTCCACGCAACAAATCGAAGCGATTAATGCCATTCTTGCCTTGTGTTATATTTATTGCCGGTAGTTAAATGATAGGGATAGTTTATTTTGCTTGGCTCGTGATAGATTTCCTTGGAAGGCATGATTATTGCTTCAAGGTTTGATTAATGATTTCTTACACTAATTGTGTCAATGTGCACTTTTAACTCAACTTGTGACCAATTTGGAACGTTTATCGTTTCCCTTTGAAACTCTGTTGGCAAGGTTCATTTTTTTATATCAATGAGATGGAAAGGTTTCTTTGATTCAATGTTAATCAAGATGAATTTCAAAAACTTGTGTTTAGTTCAACGAGGATAGTGGAGATCAGGAGAAATCAAGGATCACGAGACCCTAATAACATTCTTCTTTTAAATAATTTTTCATTGTGTTTCAGATCGGATTAAAGACGTCACCCATTAGCTAGTAAATAAAATCAATTTTTAGTCAAGTTTGTTAGATCTCTTCAGATATTGCTCAGAAAGTCTAGAAGAAATCAAATATCAGGAGAACCTACTGACATTTATCTTTTAATTTATCACTATGTTTCTGTCATATTTTGGATGCCAACCATTAGCTAGAAAAAAGAAATCATGTTTTAAGTTGACTTTGTCATATCGCACTCTAGAAATTGCTTAGAAATTTTGGAAGAAATCAAGATTCAAGAGAACCTACTAACATTCTTCTTTTAAATTTATCATTATTTTTGGGGTTGGAATTCAGACACCAATATACATACTAGTAAAAAAAATCAGGTTTTAATTCGAGTTTGTCAGATCGCTTTGAAAGTCACTCAAAAAGTCCACAAGGGTTACGAGATCCTAATAACATTCTTTTAAATTTAGGATCATAAGACCGTACTAACGTTATTCTTTTAAATTTAGGATCATAAGACTCTATTAACGTTATTCTTTTAAATTTATCACTAATTCGAGTGCAAACCATGAGCTAGTAAAACAAATCTAGTTTTTAGTTGAGTTTGTCAAATAGCTCAAGAAATTTGGACAAAATCAAGGGTCAAGAGATCCTAGTAACATTTTTTTTTTTAAATTTATTAGTTTTAGGTTGGATTTCGGAAACCAGCCACTAACTAGTAAAAAAAATTAGGTTCTTAGTCGAGTTTGTAATATGGCTCCGAAAATAGCTCATAAATTCCATAAGACATTAAGATTCTAGAGACCTTACAAACATTTTTCTTTAAATTTATTACTCGAGTTGGAATTCAGACACCAGCCACTAGCTAGTAAAAAAAAATGAAATTAAATGTCGAGTTTGTTAGATCGCTTCGAAAACTGCTAAAAAATTCTAAGAAATCAAGGATTAAGAGACCCTACTAACATTTGTCTTTTAAAATTATCATTGTATTTTGGATCGGATTTCAGGTGCCATCCATTAGTTAATAAAAACAATCAATTTCTGATCCAGTTTGTTAAATTACCCCAGAAAACACTAAGATAGTCTAGAAGAAATTAAGGATCAAGAGACCCTAATGACATTCTTCTTTTAAATTTATCATTGTGTTTTTGGTAGGAATTCAAACGCCAACCACTAGCTAGTAAAAAAAAAACAAGTCTTAGTCGAGTTTGTCAGATTGCTCTAGAAATCGCCTCAATAGTACACAAGAAATCAAGGGTCATGAAACCTACTAACATTTTTCTTTTAAATCTATCATTGTGCTTTGGGTCAAATTTCGAACGCGAACCACTAGCTAGTAAAAAAATCATGTTTTTATTCGAGTATGTAAGACCACTCAGGAAATCACACATAAAGTCTAGAAGAAATCAAGGATCAGGGGACCCTACTAATATTCTTCTTTCAAATGTCATTGTGTTTCACGTTAGAATTCAGACGCCATCCACTAGCTAGTAAGAAAAATCGGTTATCGGTTGATTTTGAGAGATCGTTCTAGAATTCACCAAGAAAATTTTGAACAAATCAACTATAAGGAGATTCTATTAATATTCTTCTTTTAAATATATTACTTTGTTTCATTGCAGATTTTAGACGCCAACCACTAAGTAGTCAGAGAAATCAGATATTTAGTCTAGTTTGTTAGATTGCCCCAAAATCGCTTAGAAATTCAGGACACCTTACTAACATTCTTCTTTAAATTTTACCGTTGTGATTCAGGTCGGATTTCAGACGCCATCCATTAGTTAGTAAAAAAAACCAAGTTTTAAGTCGAGTTTCACAAATCGCTTCTGAAATCGCTCAAAGAGTCCAGAAAAAACAACAATCAAGTGACCTTACTTACATTCTTCTTTTAAATTTATCATTGTGTTTCAGGTCGAATTTTGGACGCCAACCACTAACTAGTCAAACAAATAAGGTTTTAAGTAGAGTTTGTCAGATCGCTCCAGGAATTGTTCAAAAAATCCAGCAAAAATAAAAAGTCGAAAGACACTAATAACATTCTTCTTTTAAATTTATCAGTGTTTCGAGTCGAAATTCAGACACAAGCAAATAGCTACACACAAAAAAAATCAATTTTCGATCGATTTTGTTAGATCATTCGGGAATTCGCCCAAATGTCCTTGTGGAAGTTGTGAGATTTTAGAAAAAAAGAGAAGATAAAATAATGAGGGTTTGAATACTATTGATAATAACTTTATGCTAACTTGCTTACAAAAGATTCAATATTGATCTCTATTTATAGAGAAACATAGATTCAATCATAAATCAGAAATAAATCATAATAATAATGAGAGATATTCTAAGATATCTATATGATTATAAATTGATCCTAAGAAATAACTCAAGATACTTTAATATAATATAAAAGATCTTATTTTCTAATATTCTAACACTCCTTCTCAAGCTAAAGCTTACTAAGCTTAGCTTGTTACAAGGAAACAATGTTTTGCTCTGTAAAATAATAAAAAAAGATGGAAAGGACACTCAGAGATGCAATGTGAAGTCGGAGAGAATTGCTATAAATACAGCATAGCCAGATAGCCGGAATGATCATCAGCATGAGAGAAATTCATGGCAAGCAGTTGAACAAAGCAAGGTTCGTCCTTCTAAAAAACTGCATTTGGAAGCTTCAGGGAGAGAAAGACAAGGTCATTACATTTGGGACATAGATGAGGCCAGTGTATCTGGGACAAATTGTCAAGCTGTATGCATGTGGCTTGAAAGAAAAAACTTAAAAAAGATCTGGAATCAGGAAGGAAAACTCAATCTAGACGCCTGAAATATTATGCAGGAAGGCAGACAGATGCGCCTAAGCTCGAGGCTGTTGGTGGTGGCACATGAGATGAACACAACGGATCTTGGAGGCACATGAGCGTGCGTGGAGCAACTTTTGACCTAAAAAACATCTGGGTTATGTAGATTGGGAGATTCTGCACACAATGGAAGTGGTTGTGTCGAAAAACTTTTCCAGCAGCGACGACAGGCAGCAGCAGATGGCGGCGGCTGTAGTAGCAGACGGGGAAGCAGGGATGATAGGCAGCAGCAGACGACGGTGACAAATCTACTCGCATGAAAGATTAGTAGCGTGTGAGAGCGCGTGTGACAACTTTTGACGACGCGCTTTCGGGCATGACCTGATCTGGAGATGACGTCACTGTTCGCAGGAAAATTTTCCAGTAATAGTGACAGCGGTGGCAGTAGTGAATTTAATAGAAAACGAGTGAAACGTGTCAGAATGTTAGAAAAGAGAAACTATGATTATATTCCCTAACTGTTGGGAATTCGTCAGTGGAATAGAAGCGGAATCGTCCAAGGAGGATCGAAATAGGCTCTAGATACCATGTTGAAGTTGTGGGATTTTAGAGAAAAGGAGAAGAGAAAATAATAAAGGGTTTGGATATTATTGATAATAGCTTTATGCTAACTTGATTACAAAAGACTCAATACTAATCTCTATTTATAGAGAAACATAGACTCAATCCTAAATCAAGAATAAATCATACTAATAATGAGAGATATTCTAAGATATCTCTATGATTATAAATTGATCTCAAGAAATAACTCAAGATACTCTAATATAATAAAAAAGATCTTATAAGATATTTTCTGATATTCTGATAGTCCTAAATAAATCAAGGATTATGAGATCCTACTAACATTTTTCTTTTAAATTTATCACTATTTCGGGTCGGATTTTGGGCGCCAACCATTAGCTAGTAAAAAAAATCAAATTTTAAGTCGAGTTTGTCAGATTGCTTCGAAAATCGTTCATAAATTCCAAAAGAAACCAAAGGTCAAAAGACCCTACAAACATTTTTCTTTTAAATTTATCACTACGTTACGAGTCGGATTTCATAAGTCAACCACTAACTAGTTAACAAAATCAGCTGTTTAGTCAAGTTTATCAAATCGCTCACGAAGCTCGGTTAGAAATTATATAAGAAATTAAGATTCAAGAGACCTTACTAACATTCGTCTTTAAAGTTTATCATTGTGTTTCGGGTCGGATAACAGACGCCATCCACTACCTAGTCAAAGTAATCAGGTTTTAAGTCGAGTTTGTCAGATCGCTCCGGAAATCGCTTAGAAAGTCCAGAAGAAATCAAGGATTATGTGACCCTATTATCATTCTTCTTTTAAATTTACCACTGTGTTTCAGGTTGGATTTCATACGCCAACAAGTAGCTAGTAAAAAAAATCAGTTTTCAATTAAGTTTGTCAAATTATTCAAAAAATCGCTCAAAAAGTCTAGAAGAAATCAAACATCAGGAGACCCTAATAACATTCTTCTTTTCAATTTATCAGTGTTTTTCAGGTGAGATTTTGGATGTCAGGCACTAGCTAGTAAAAAAAATAGGTTTTCGGTCAAGTTTGTCACACTACTCCAGAATTTGCCCAGAACGTCCAAAAAAAATCAAGGATTGGGCAACCCCAAACTTAATCTATTGCTTGTCCCCAAGCAACAATTAATTTCAGATTTGGTACAGTTAAGAGCAAACTTAAACTCAATTTCTAAAATCAAATCAAACTCAATTCTCAAAGTTCCAACCACTACAAAATATTCATCATACTCTATGGTTGCTTACAAAAAACAACACAATTTATACACTTTAGCATTCATTCATCAAGTTCAACTCTCTCTTCACATAATCTCGCCAAAATTTGTCTCAAGTGTTTAGAAAGGGTTATGAATTTATCACTCAAATCCTAGAACATGCATCACGCTACCATAGGCTTGAAAATATTCTTGTTAGCAATCACAATGCAACAAACAAATACACTTTTGGAGGACTTTCAGGTTGTAGTGGGGATTAGGTAAGGGTATGATATTTTGAGATATTAGACTTTACTACTTGGAGTTAGACATACATTTTCAAATTATTCTTCCTCTTTTATTCTTTTTTTTCCCTCCACATTTTATGGTGGACATTCTAAACTATTGACAAAAGAACTAAGAAGATGTTATTTATCAATGTAATAAAACTATATATATATTGAATTTTTTTTTCATCACCCCAAGCTTAAAAGGTTGCTATCTCATGAGTAACCCCAAACTTAGAACTTTATCAAGACCATTTTTTTTTCTACCTAACTCCAAGTAACGTGATTTAATTAAAGTTAGATTTTTGGCTTGTAATGTGGCTAGTAACCGAAATAAAAGGGCAAGACTCAAAGGAGATAGCAAATGATAAAACTTTCATAGGGTAGTTAGAAAGGCTCAAACGACCAAACAAAATTGTCTTAGTGTATGCATAAATTACAAGTGATGCAAGTCAGAATTAGTGGAAGTTCTGAAGGCATAACACATGTCAGGATAATTACACAACAAAAAGTTAAAGTGTTTAGGCCCAAAAGCTCACATCTAAGATAATAAGAGAAAGCATGAACTATCAAAAAAATTCCAAACATGACACTACAAAAGTTATTTATATATATATTTTTAAATGGCAAGTGAGACTTCGACAACCAAGGAGTAATCAACAATGCATGCATTAGTGAAACTCATCGAATTGAGCAATGCTATCAGCAAATAAATAGAGTTTAAATTTCAAAATCTGAAACAGATAGTTTAAGATTAGCTTCAAGTTGTTAACAATTTTTCATCATAGTGCACATTTACACACAATTAAAAAGAAATAAATTCAAATAACAAAAATAAGATTCCAAAAATAAAAGTTACCTCTACCTATGGGTTGCCTCCCACGAAGCGCTTATTTAAAGTCATTAACTTGACGCCTCAACTATCATCAACTATTGATGCCTCTCACATTGACTTTCAAATCTTTCAATTGAAACCATGTTATTCTTCATGAATTCAACCCAAACATCCTTGATGTGAAAGTTCGTGTTATCTGATTCTTTGGATATAATTTTAGGAGGTAGAATTTGTTCGCAATTGATCTTTTTAATATAACACTCGTCGTCATCTGCTTCTATGACCAATAGATCTTCATATTCTAGTGATGATACATAGTAATCAGGACAAATTTCATTCCTATGTATTCCTCCGCAAAAGTCACCCCTAAGAGGCCCAATCTGAGGGTTAAATTTTAAAAAATGTATCTATCAAGATTTGTCCCTCAATTATGCGACATATACCAGATATAAGACAATTATCAAACTCTTCATATAATTGTAATAGAATATCATCATTACAATCTTTCATGCTCTAAAGCGAATAGTTATCTCAAACAAAGAAGAGACGAACCACTAGCACACGACATTAGCAAGCTCAACAAATAAAAATAGAAAATAAAAAAAAAATAGTTTTTTTTTTTCAAAATAAATAATAAAATAAAAACACATTTGATTGCAAAGCAAAAAATTTCAATTACGTAGCTAAATTATAACTCAATAGTTAGATGGCAATCCCCGGTAACGACACCAAAAACATGATAGCGTTTCAACAAGTGTACTGAATCGTTGCAAGTAATAATTAAAACGGTAATACCGAGTGTCGAACTCAATGATTGTGTTTTACTATCGAATTATATTTAACTACTAAAATTGAACAAAAAGTTCCCAAATTGATTGAAATAATATTTAAAATTAACAATAATAATAATATTGATCATTTATAATAAGAAAAACGTCACAGATGAGTTTCACTTCGAATCCAACCTTGGTATCTAATGTGATTCTAGTTACTGAATTCATTTTTCGAATTATTACTCAATTCTCTTTAATGTCTTGATGATAGAACCTTTAATTCCAAAGTAACCCCAAATTCCTTAGTGGATTTAAGATTAGAATTAAGTGTTACCGTACATGAATTCTCTTGTTAAACTATTGTCTTTGCAACTAATTTAATTGGTTTCATGACCTGCATCTATCCCTAGACTTTAAATTCATGAATTTCTCATCTCAAGCATTCGTAAAGTTTACTCCCGTTTCAAAATACAAATCATAGAACATTTTAATGTTGATCAAGCAATAAAAAGCATTAAGCACTAACTCAATAAACTCATTCATATAAATAGAAATTAAATCAAAAAAAATAAGGATTTCATCTTGTTACAATCATCCATAACAAATAGGGTTTAGTTATTCATGAATGTTTCTTGATAAAACTGCTCCAATGGTGTTAGAAAGGTCGTCTTTGAGTTTCTCTACTAGGGCACAAGTCTCCCAACTTCCCAATAGTCAAAAATATCCCTAAAGAGTAAAAAAAAAACGCGTTTTTAAACATTCAGCCGCGTGCCACGCGTCCCAGACGCGGAATTTGCACTTCTGGCGCGCCTCGGCATATTCAAAAGGATGGAAATGCGCCTCAGGCACAGTTCTTGTGCTTCAGACGTACAACTTCTTATGTTTGACATTTTCTGCATATTTCTCCTCTTTTGTGTATGAATTGGATTCTGGTGTCTTCATGAAAGTTGTAGCTATGGATGTTAGTGTTGATTTTCACTTGGTTTGACTCCAATTGAACATCTACAACTCCAGATATGGCTGAAATACTTCACATAGGTCATGTTGATTTCTCACCAAAATTCAGCACTGCACTAAAACAAAGTAACAATGCAAAACTACGAAAAATCTCTACTTAACCAAAGAAATAAGAACATAAACATTTTATTAAATCAAAGAACTAAAATCAACAAAATATATCAAATAACTCCTTAAATCAACTAATGGTTAAAGATAAATAAAACTAAAATCAATGAAAAATATGCATATGATGAAGAGTTATCAGGGGACACTACTGATATTCTTCTTTTCAATTTATCACCGTGTTTCAGTTGGATTTCGGACGCCAACCAGTAGCTAGTAAAAAAAATCATGTTTTAAGTCGAGGTTGTCATATCGCTCTTTAAATTACTTAGAAAGTCCAGAAGAAATCATGGATTAGGACACCCTACTAGCATTCTTCTTTTAAATTTATCATTGTGTTTCAGTCGAATTTCGGACGTCAGGCACTAGTAAGGGTGTGAATAGGTTAAACCTTGAAAGTCTTGAGTCTAGCCTACGATTAGACACGAGTCTGTCATATGACCTATCATAGGGTTTTTTTTTGGTCTAGTTTGACCTTTTATAAAAGTCTGGTTTGGTATGAAAGCCTATTTAAAACCCTGTTTCACATTAAAATATTTAAATAGTATAATTTACATTTTTTTTAAATAGGCTAAACTAGACCTTTATATATAAGAAAAACTAATAAAATAATAAATATAAGGAAAACTTATAAAATTATTACCAAATCTAATAAAATTATAACTAACAAGTTTGCAACAACCTTCCAAAAAAACAAAGAAACAAAATGAATCCATAATTAGCAAAGGACAAAAAGTCCTTAAAAAAATTACAAATAAAACAAAATGAACCACATAATTAACAATAAACAAAAGACATTGTCATTCTATAGAACGAAGTTTGAACAACTCCTTGTACAATGTACACATATCAGCTTGCAAAACACATCCAGAGCCCAAGAAAGGGGGAAAAAATGATATCAAATCTTCAAGGTGATTTGTATCTCTTGTTTATCAACTTTCAAAATCAGAAGAAAAAATACATATATGATAGATATTGGGATAAAAAAATACTAAATTAATAAATGAACAAATTCTAAAAAAAAAGAATAAATACTACTTAATTTTTTTAATCATATCAAATAAAAATTATTAACCTTTGATTTTTTTTCTTCACATTATACTTTGACGGAACCAATCCCCGCCATAAATGAGAGCTTCAACAGATTTTTTTGTTTAATTTAGAGCGAAATTCATCAATAACTCTTCCTCCAACACTAAATGTGGACTCATATATCATAGTTGAGATTGGAATAGCTAGTACATCAACAACCATCTTAAATAAGATCTTATATTTCATGTTGTTGTTCCTCCACCAGTCCAAAGCACTAAAAGATTTAGTGTTAGGAACGAAAGTACCTTCATCAAGATAATCTTGTAATTTTGATTTTATTGGAGGCACTATTTCATTTTCACGCAAAATACTCATAATTTCATCAAATTCAGTGACGATTGATGCATTCTCTTGAGAGGATGATAAATTATTACTATCCAAATTAACAACTGGAGACAAATACTTTTCCAAACGTAAAGCTACATATTCATGACCTTCTTTATATTCTCATCAACAACTTCTTTAGATTTATAAATTAAGGGAAAACATATATGCACCATATGAAATTTGCACATAGGATCCAAAACACTGACAATAGTCATCAACATATTACACTCCCCCCCAGTATTTGTCAAACTTTATTTTCATCAGACCTATCATTTCTTTCATAAAGAGATCTTCGTCTGCAATAGTCTTATCAAGTATTTGTTTAACCTTCCAAACTTCTACTAAATACAAATTTTGCAGTCAAATACTCACTACCTACATTTAAAATAGTAGTGATATTAAACACTTTACAGAATCATAAAGTTAGCTAATAAAGTACAAAAATAAACAATTGATAAACTACCTGAGATCACATGAGTTGCACAATTAAATACTTCTACCAACTTACAAACTTTCTCAACTTTGTTCCATTCTTCAAGTGAAAGAGCATGGTCATAATCAGACTCTCTTTCTTTGTAGGCTGCAAAGGAAATCTTAAATTTCAAAGTTGTTGACAACATACTAAATGTTGAATTCCATCTTGTTGGACAATCAATGATGAGTTTCCTTTCTTTCAAGTGCTTCTGCTCACCCACATCACAAAATGTACTTAGTTTTGCATCGTTGTGGTTAAGATATTTGATATTTTCATGAATATTGAAAATGGTATCCTTAATTTTCTAAGGTCGTCTTGCGCTAACAAATTTAATATGTGTGCACAACATCGAACATGAAGCAAAGAGCCACCAAGCATTAACTTACTACTTAAACATAAATTATCTTTGAGACATCTTAAACATGAATCATTGTAAGAAGCATTATCAACAGATACTGAAAAAACTTTATCTTCAATCCCCCAAGTTTTCAAACATAAATATATAGCATCATCCACATCAATATCGCGCCTTGGAGGAGACACTTTTACAAAACTCAAAACTCTTTTTTGAAGATTCCATCCTACATCAATGAAATATCATGTGATAACCTATATTAAACTACTTGATGGCTAGACTTTCACATATCTGTAGTTAAACTAATCTTGCTCCCACTTTCTAAAAGTTTCTTCAAAATTTTCTTCTCCATCTCAGATAGTGTCAAACAATCACTTCTTGTTGTTTTATGAGTAAACTTATGAAAATCTAGGTTTTCATATTGGAAGTCCCACATCCAAATGTCGTCATCGAAAACACTAAAAGAAAATTCGTGAACCATGATAGCAGTTGCAAAATTGGAGTAAAATAAGTCGAACAAAGACCTAAATGGTCAAAATCTTAATTTGTTGAGACTATTGCATTTATTATATGAACTATATAGGTTGTGAACAAAAATGGAATAGAATAAGAAGAAGAAGAAACACCAAAATGACCAAAATCTTAATCCATTAAGACAATTGCACTTATTGAATGAACTACATAGGCTATGAACCAAAATGAAGTATAATAAGCAAAACAAATAGCAAAATGACCAAAATCTTAATTTATTGAGACTATCGCACTTATTGGATGAAATACATTAGCTAAGAACCAACAAGGAGTAGACTAAGCTGAGCAAATACCAACATGACCAAAATCTTAATTCATTTAGACTAGTGCACTTATTGGATGAACAAAATGGAGTAGAATAAGACGAGCGAAGAGTAAAATGACTAAAATATTAATCCATTATACTTTTGCACTTATTGGATAAACTACATTGACTAACTACCAAAAAGTAAAATAGGCCGAAATAAGACCAAAATAACCAAAATCTTAATCCATTGATACTTTAACACTTATCTGATGAACTACATTTGCTAAAATTAGATGAACAACATTAGCTAAGAAACAAAATGGAGTTGAATAAACCGAGTGAATATCAAAATGACCAAATTCTTAATTCATTGAGACTATTGTACTTATTAGATGAATAACATTGACATTGAACCAAAATGGAATATAAAAAACTAAGCAAAGACCAAAATAACCAAAATCTTAATCCATCGAGACTGTGACACTTATTGGATGAACTACATTGGCTAAGAACCAAAATAGAGTAGAATAAGCCGAACGAAGACCAAAATGACCAAAATCATAATCTATTCAGACTATTGCACTTATTGGATGAACTACATTTGCTAATAACCAAAATAAAGTAGCATAAGTCGAACGATGACTAAAATGGCCAAAATCTTAATTCATTGAGACTATTTCACTTATTGGATGAACAACATTGATATTGAACCAAAATGGAGGAGAATAAGTCGAACGATGACCAACATCTTATTTCATTGAGACAATTGCGCTTATCTGATGAACTAAATTGGCTAAGAACCAAAATAGAGTCGAATAAGTCGAGCGAATATCAAAATGACCAAAAGCTTTATACATTGATACTTTTGCTCTTATTAAATGAACAATATTAGCTAAGAACAAAAATTTAGTTGGATAAGCCGAGCAAAGAAAAAAAATGACCAAAATCTTAATTTATTGAGACTATTGCACTTATCTGATGAATAACATTGACTAAGAACCAAAATGAAGTTGAATTGAAACATTTTGTGTTGAGGACTATTGGGAGATTTAGCAACAAAAATATGTGTAATTATCGATACTTTTAAGGTGTCTATAAATTTTTAAGTTGATATAAAATCATTTGATATGTGAGATATGTCAATATTAACATTGTTTAATAAAATGCATAATATAGAGATGTAGAAATTGCAAAGTTTTGGAAGATAAGCAATTTTCATCATCATTGTATAGTTGTACAAACTTGTGACAAAATTGACATAGACCTCAAGGAACTTTAGGTTTGAGTAGCTCACATGTAATTGGTTGTATATTTTGTTGGACCAAGTCTAAGGTGGATGTTTTTTGTGGTTGCTCGTCTTCTATTAATGTTTACTCAAAAATGTGTTAAAAATACTATTGTGTTGAGGCCTCCGATAAATTCATTAATCTCATTTTTCACTATTAGATCTTGTTATTCAATCAAAGGCCAAAAATTATAAGGGTTGAAAGAGTATTTGCCTTTATTTTTTTATTTATTTCTGATTTGATTGGTATTGGGGTGAAGTAACTAAATATCATTAGAAGGGGGGATGAATAGAGATATTGTGGTTTTAAAATTTCTATCCTTAAAAAAGTATCATTTGTGAGAGGATGAATTGCAATTTAAATGAGGATGAATATAAGAAATAGAAAAACTTAAAGCAAGTAAAGATGACACACTTAATTTATATTGGTTTACCCAAAATGGATTACATCCAGTTCTTCACAAACTTGTGAGTTTCACTATAGTTTAAAATGACTTGTCCTCTAAAAGAGATATTTTTTTTCCTATGTTTGTTTTTCAGCCACGCCAAGCTTACACTATTTTTCTTTTGGAATTATAACTATTTCCAAGTTTATAAGAACTTGGAAGATATAGGTTTAGTGATTTGTGATGAGAGTATGATTATTTCTCTTTTGCAAAACTTTCTAAGATGATGCTCTAAAAGATATTGTTAAATACTATAAAACATGCCCCCTAGGGTGATACACTAGGCCTAATGAACTTCTAATTAGTTCTTAAGTTCACTCAGCTTTAGAGGTGAGATCTTATAAGGAGCAATGGATATGGGTCTTGCTCTAGGAATTAGGTCTACGGAATTTTTTATCTCTCTATTTGGAGGAAATGATGTTATATCCTCTAGAAAAACATCTTAAATTCACTTATTACTGGGATATTGGAGATATCTATTTCTAACCCAGAACTTGAGGAAAGTAGTAATAATATACCTTGACCCCATTGGCAAAAAATTGGAAGAGTTGAGAAGCATTGCACAAGGAAGAAAGTCTTGGTTCCTCTAGCTCAGGAATGTTAGAATGGATTATGACCTCTTTACTATGACAAACCAAAGTTACAAAAAAAATTGACATCCAATCGATCCCTATGGGAATGTCTAGGCCTTTAAAGGGTATACAAACTAAATCTACTAGAATTATCATATCAAAAGGCTAATGGGACATTGAAGACATGTAAGAGAGGTTTCAATATGGTTATTAGCTGTAGTAGACACAATCAGAGGACATGAAAGAATGGAGATGCACTTGTATCAAATAGAATAATCAAGGGTTCTTGAGTTATAAAATACGTACCAATAATCAGATTGTTATCCATAGTTTTCTTACCATCAACGGAACAGATCTTCCTTAAGATTGGTTTACTTAGGTTGGCTTCATCTTTCCTCTGGCATATTGGACAAGGAGAGAGAACATGTCTTGGTTGCTTGCAAAAATATCAAACATGTTTTTCCCTCCAAACATTCTCTTATATGTTATCTTCCACACTTTGAGCACTTTCTTGCACGGGGAGAGTTGAAGTCTGAACCTGTTTCCCTTTTCCTAGTAAGGTCTTCACCTTCAATTGTTGATTGACTTTGTTGGAATTCGTTGTTTCCACTTGGCATGCTTATCCTCTTGCACCATCTTCATATTTTCCTCAACAGTGTAACTCTTTTGCACAAAGGTGAAGTAATTTGTGATTTCCAAATATCATGTGTTGCCTCTGATTTCTGGCCTAAAACCCCATTCGAATTGGTTAATCTCCCCCTCTTCATCTGATGTGTATTGAGCATGTGATGAAAATCTTGTCAATTCTTCGAACTTTGCCACATACTCATCCACTGACATGTCTCCATGTTATAGGTGGACAAACTATAATTCCTTCTGCCTTCTAGCACTCTTTGGATAATATTTATTTAATAAATTTGACTCAAAGTGCTCCTAATCCAATGGTGTTCCCAGAGTTAGCAAATGAGCCTTTGATATGTTCCACCAATGCTATGTATCACCCTTCAATAGGTGAGCATCAAGTGTTACCTTTTGTTCCTTTGAACATTGTACTACCTCAAAAAGCATTTTTTTTTACCTCTTCAAGCTAAACTTAAGCCTAAGTTGGGTCATGGCTCTCTTAAATACCAAAGGCTGCAGCTTAAGAAAATCATAAAAGGTTTTGTTCGCTGCTTGATTCCAACCCCCAGGTTATGCTAGGTGTTGAATCAAGTTAGTTGTAGCCATTGCTTGTAGTTGAATAACTTCCAATTTACGTTTTGATGGCTCAGTAGCAGGTGGTGGTGGAGGAGGAACATTATCCTTTGGAGGAGCATTACGTCTTGACCTTCCACGTCTTCCAAGTTTTTCTACATACCATACACAAAAAACTAAAAGTTGACCAGACTTAATATTTGGTGAAATGATACTTAGAACATATAGTTAAATGAAGAAACATCCCAAACTTAACCCACTACCCATAGTATAATTGGTTCAACCAAGCTCTAATACCAAAAGATAATAATCATCTCCATGTATCTAGAAAATGGTAATAATTCATACATTCTAACATTCTAGAGGCAATCGTGTAAATTCTCACAAAGTACAATCATTGAAATGTCATTGTGATTAACTAATAAATAGGCTACAAAACATCATATAATGTACCAATACAAAAAATACATTAAAACTTAAACAAAATATAACTACAAAGCTTTATCATATGAGCCCGAATCCCAGCCTCAAGTCATCTTATCTTCTATAATAAATAAAAATAAGGGGTGAGATAATAATCTCAGTGAGTTCTATAAAAATAGAGGAAGGACAATTCAAATAATTTTCCTTAGATGCAATTTTAAGCATGACATGGTTATGCAATTTTGTTTAAGAAAAACCATCCTTAATTTTTCCTTCCTTTTTCTTAGAGTATGGAAAAGGCATCCTCAGTTATCTCAACATGGGCCACCAAGATAGTTCAAAACCTCTTAATAAGGTAGGTCTTGGCCACGACCTCAATCAACGTCCTAGTTTTTCTTCCTTTACTTATGTTTCATTTCTGAAACAATCCTCAATGTCTCACTATAGCATTTTAAAACAATGAATGTTATGACCTTATGTATATTATACATACCTCATTATCACATCAATTACAATTAATAAATTAGCTTTAACATAAGTAATTCAGAAACAGTACACAAAAGTTAGTCCCATGTCAAGTATCAAAGATGAGTTAGAGTCAGAAAGAGATTACATTTTGGGGGACACCCCATTCATAAGGAGTTCCAATCAGAGGGAAATTACACTCAAAGGGAACTCAAGTTAGAGGAAAAACTCGATTAGAGGAAATCAAGTCAGAGGAAAAACTAGATCTAAAGAAGTCAAGTTAAAAGAAGGATTGGATCAGAGGAAATCAAGTTAGATGCAAACCTTGATAAGAGGAAGTCAAATCAATAGAAAGACTTAATCAAAGGAAGTCCAATTAGAGGAAAGACTCGATTAGAGGAAGATTAAGTAAAAGTCTACATATAATGCTCAGAAGGAGTCTACATAGAATGTCTAGAGTGAAGGTTTAGAGAGAGTCTACGTACAATGTCCAGAGGAAAGTTTCATAGGAAGTCTACATAGAATGTCTGGAGGGAAGGTTTAGAGAATGTCCTAAGCAACACACTTAATAGCAAAATCCACTTTAAATAGATAATGGGAGCTTTTGCCCTAAAAAAAATGAAATCATTTTAATAATAGTATTAATTTATTTTAAGTTCCCATAAAATCTTCTATATTGTGCGTTCAATGATATATTTATTTCTAAAGTTAGTTTTGATTTTGCATGTGGAACCCACGACTATTTAAAGATGTTTATATGCCATGAATTGTGTGAATAATGGAATGCACAATCGTATAAAGGATGAGAGATTGCATGATTTTTTAGTTACACATATAGAGAATGACTTATTTGATAGTGTAGACAGTGAATAAATCATTGAACATTTTCATAATATGAAATCTCATAAAGATCTTACGAGTTTGGTAATAGATATTTTTTGATATGTTATTCCAAGTAAGATTTGAGTTTGTGACGTATAGTTTATCATGCCCTAGTTCAACTGTCAAATGTCGATATTATTAGGTTTAGCGTCTTGTCTCAAGATCTCACATTTGTGTGAGTTAATTATGGTGTAATTTATCACACTTCCATGATAAAAAGAACGTATAACTTATCATTTTTTATTTTATTTCTATTCTTATTATTTTAATTCAAATTCATTATTACTCTTTACATTTTATTTTAACTCAAATCCATTATTACTCTTTATAGTCTATTTTAATTTGAAATAAATTTATTGAAAAATACAACATTTAAAATTTTAAAGAGTTGAAAACACAAATTCTAAAATAAACTTTTATATTTAAATAAATTATAGTGCCCGTGAGATGTGAGATGGTCATGTAAGAGATAAAATATGAATAAATTATTTTATCTAAATGTAATGTTTATATATGAATATAAGATGAGTTAGAAATCAACATAATAGAATAAAATCAATAATTTATTCAATTATCTTTATAAAATATAATTTAAAATATAAAATTGAAATATAATAAAATATAGATATAAATATAAAAATAATTTAAGAAATATAATTTAAAATATAAATCTAACTAAATATATATATATATATAAATAATTAATAGAATTTGATATGAAACTTAAGACTGAAATATTAATAATTTGATATTCACTAAGACTTATATTCATATTTTGTTGTTTTATTAATGAATTAGCAAGATTCATGTTAGTGCAGGAATGTCGCGTCATTCTTATTTTAAACGAGTTATGTTGAATTTTCAAATAAACTTTTTTATTTTATATATTAGTGATAAATATCTTTTAAAATTTATTAGTAAAAAATATTTTGTCTGTGTCATTAAGAAATATTTGTACAATGCTTTTCTAATACTTCTATTTATTAATGATAAATATTTATTTTTAATATTTATTTTGTAATTTTTATATTTATTATTGATAAATATTTATCGAATCTATTTTTTATATATCAGTTATAAATATGTATTTTATATATTTTTTTTATCAACAATAAATATTTATTTCTTATCTTTTATATTTATTAAAAATAAATATTTATTTTATATTTTTTTATGTATAAAAATCAAATATTTATCTCATAATTTTTATATTCATTATTTAACAAATATTTATCATATCTTTTTTATATGTATCAATTACAAGTACGTAGTCTTAATTTTTTATAATTACAAAATAGTTGTTCGATTTTCACATCAATAACTTCCTAAAATTTCATTATTAGACAATAATTATGTAGTTTTGGCAATGAAATTGAAAACATCTCAGTTTTTTTAGAAAAAGTGTCGCGTCCATATAAACTAGTTGTACCGTACAACGGCTAATAGGAAAGATTGATTTCTCATTTTATTAAATAATTGTAACAGTTATAATAAAAAAGACAATTTAATAAGATAAAAAATTAAAAAACCACTGAATCCGGTTTGAGATTGACGTCCATAGTGCATGATCAATAAATTTATTCTTTTTTATTGAATTTTTTTGCAGCACACAAATTTGAGCTTAAAATCCTTATTATTTTTTTAGTATATAATTTATTATTATTATATAAATAAAATGTATACCTTTATGGTAAATCCACGTCTAAATGTAGTAGTTATTGAAAAAAAGTATCCAAATATAAAACATGTTAGAGAAAACTCACCTTTAACCAAAAGTAAAGTTTAATTAAACTTCAAAATTAATCCAAACACTTGCTAAATCATAATAATGAATAAATAAATCAAAATAAAAAAGAAAGAAAGAAAGCGTATAAAACAATCTTAACCCTAGATCTTCCTTCTCCACCAAACTCCTTTCTTCTCATTACTCAACAAACTACCATCCATCCACACTTTCCTCTTTCATCAAATTTTACTCTCAGATCTCCCCCACCACTTCAAAACCCTAAAATTTCTCATCAATTTTTCCACTTCCAATTTATTCTTTGTGTATGTGTTAGTATTCAAATTGTGATTTCTTAGTTACTCAATTTGTTTCTTTTCATGGCAATGCCAATGGGAAATGCAGTTACGCCGGAAATTAAGCATTTTCCGGCAGTTATTACCGGCGGTGAGATGCAGTACCGACCACCACCACAACAACAGCAGCAGCAATGGTTTGTTGATGAGAGGGATGGGTTTATGAATTGGCTTAGAAGCGAATTTGCAGCTGCCAACGCTATTATCGATTGTCTTTGTCACCATTTGCGTGTTGTTGGTGAGGGTGGTGAGTATGATCCTGTTGTTGGTGCAATTCAACAGAGGAGATGTAATTGGAATCAAGTGCTGCTTATGCAGCAATACTATTCGGTTTCTGAGGTTGCGTATGCGCTACAACAGGTGGCGTGGAGGAGGCAACAGAGGGTGGTGAAGCCGGTTGCTAGGGAGTTTAAGAAGGTTAGGCAATGGCAGAGGTTTGAGGGTGGTGGTAATGTTAAGGAAGGTTGTAATTCTGGTGTTGAATTTCATCGGAATGAAGCGAATTCCACGGTAAAAGGGACTCGAGTAGTTGATAAGAGTGAGGAACTTAAATCTGGTGGCAAGGTTGGAGTTAAGGATGATAAGAGTTCAGACATTGCTGAGGAGAAGAAAGGTAAAAGTCTGTGGTTTTAAATTGCAGTTGTGATCATAAAGATAGTTATAAGAGACCGTGAAACCTTGATGTTAGGGTCACGCAGTTGCTATTGTAATTGATTAATTGAAACCATGATAAATTTATACTTGGATGGCTAAATTTGAACAAATAGCCATATTCTTGCAATACACTCTTTAGTACAAAGTGTTATCAAATATCAGTATACCGGTGCTATAGCAATGCAATGTAGAGGAATTTAAACAAACCGATATTTTCCATGATCTGCAATTGACAATATGGTGTGCATGCTACTACAATACTGTGAATACTGAATCCGTATTTACATGACTTCAGACTTTTGACCTGTTAAAATTAAAATTAGTAGTATTTCCGAGATTCTGAGTTTTTAAATACATTCTCTTTTCTTGAAGCCATCTTGAGTTTTTCATCTACTGGTTCTTGAACAGATACTACAACAAATCATCAATCTGATGGCATTTTGAAGAGCCCTGTGAATTCTCAAGGATCTCTGTCCAGCGCAGAATATAAAGCTGAGGATGTAAATGAAGAAGGTGCATCAAATTCTGGAGGTTTTCTTCCTGTTGACTATGATTTGAGTGATGATATATATTGAATTCTAGAAGGCACCAGACTTTACTAGATGCATACATGAGTTTTAGGAATAATCTAAATGTTAGAATATAAATCATCTTATATTATAAATTTATAACAGTAAGTAATGCTCAGACTCTGTCCCCCATCTTCCCTGTGTTTGCCACAGTTATGCTGTTTACCTCCCACTTTATACAGGTAGTTTGTGTGAAGATTGGTTTGATATTTGTTTTCTATCATATTGATACTCTTGTAAAATGAGTTTCAGAAAATGATTCGCATTCTATTCAAAATCAACATCAGAACGAGAATGGTTCTTTCACAGGAAAAACTTTTACTGCCAATGAGATGTTTGATGGGAAGACGGTAAGATCCTTTAAATATTACTTTGCTTTTCTTCATTTCTTCTTGTAATTTTTTTTTATGTGTAATACCTTCTCGTAAATGTTATTTTTCTTCTATCTTTTACATTCTATTTTATGGTGCATCTGTTTTTAATCTTTAGGTTAATGCGGTCGAAGGACTGAAGTTGTATGAAGATTTATTTGATAGTACTGAAGTTTCAAAACTTGTTTCATTGGTTAATGATTTGAGGGTTGCTGGAAGAAAAGGACAATTGCAAGGTAAGTGCACTGTGTCGTGCGTCTTCGTGTTGTAAGAATCTGTCGCTGTTTCGTTTTTCTTGTTTTCTTTTTCTTATTTTTTTTTTCTTGTTCCTTTTTTAATAAGTTTTCGCTGATTGATATGCAATGTGTGGGTCAAACACTTGATAGGCTCTCTGTGCATATTTTTAATGTTGGCTGTCTCTGAATAATTATAGGATAATTGTATTACTTTTCTAGTCTTTTGTTAAAGTAATTGTGCAGTTATAAAAAATATTTGTTTGGAATTACCTTTGATGCTAACTAACATCTTTGAAGTGGGAGCTCGACATTTGCTGAAGTCAAATATTTACTGCACTATACATTTTCTGACTCTTGCAGTAAACTTTAAGTATATCGCTTTTATTTGTTAAGGTGCCACAAAAGGAGCATGCTTTATTAAAACCATGACAATCTTTTTTGAATCTTTGGTTAAAAGAAGTCTTTATCAAGAGATAAGGGTTACAGAACAGAAGAATGACAAATCTTCCTAGTGCAACGAAATAACAGGAGGAAAAAATATTTAATGAGAAGGATATCAGCTCAAATGGACCCTTTCTTACAAAAAAGCACTAAATACTATCTTCTATGTTTTATCCTAGAGAAAGTCATTGTTGAAGTTATAGGGTTTCAGATAAAGGGGAAAAGAAAAAAAAACAGAATTTCAATTGTTGTTTTGGTTTGATATGTTTGATGATGATACAAAAGCCTTAGTTTTACCCTTATTTATGCTAGAACTACTAATTCTAATCATATATGGAAACAAATCATGATAATAATTAAGAAATATGGAAATTAATCGTCTATGAGGCACCAATACTTTATATTTCCTCCTGTGTCATACGCAATATGATCTGATACACTGACACGCTCTGGTTTGCAATCAACACTTGTTGGAAAGTACCAAGGACCTTTTCTTTAAATAAAAATACAACTAAATTTCTACAGAGTCTTTATATGCCATCGACATGCTCCCGACGTGCCATCGTCACGTCCTACATTGTCATTTGATGTAGGAGAAACAACGAAAGGGGATACGATTGAACATGAATACAATTTAATGGTTAGGGTATGAGGAGGGATAGAGGGTTAGGTGAGGGAAATAAGTTGTGATGGCAATTTGACTAATCACATTTGCATCAATGAGTGTCAACTAGGATGTTTCCATGGATTTTCAAGAGTCACCTCAACTTGTAATGCCTATTGTCAAAAAGACTAAATGTGGCAATTCTAGATATTTGAGTGATAAAAGTTCGCCAGGACCAATATCAAGATTCTCTGATTTATGGACCAAAAACATATTTAACTTTCTTTTTTCTTTATCAAAAGTCAATGCTTCACCTCATTTTATCCTTGAGGTGTCAAGTGTAACTCAGTAGTAAGAGTTTGATCTTGAAACCTCAAGGAATAAAGTTCAAATCCCCTTAGGACTGTTATAAAATGGAAATTAGTGTCAATTTAAAAATAATGAAGTATCCTTTCCAATTGTTTCTAAAAAATGGTCCACCTCATTCTATTTTATGAGTGAAAATAAAATATTTTTCATGAATTGGTCTTTAGTAGATAGAGACACAGAGGTGGTGGCTTGGTGAACCTTGGTGCACATTCGGGACGCAAACAATGAGATCAAATGCTGATATTATACAACATGAAGAAATAAACTAAAGTCTCATAGTCTGAACACAAGTTGAAAATTGTTTGATAAAGCAAAAGCTTTTATCTATCTTTTAATAACCCAACAAAGTTTTTACTCTTCGATAGCCATTGCTAACTCCTAGTACTTGTTAATGTTTATGTTGTTGTATTTATTTTCACAAAATAGCTTTAAGGTTAAAATCTGTCGGCCATAGGATAAAACAGCCATTTTTGAAAAAAAAAAAAACTACACATACCATTACATCCATTTCAGTCTTTCTAGATTTTTTATTTTAAAATCAAAATGTGATATATTACAGGTTTAATGTCAGTTTTCATTTTTCAAATGAAAAAAAAGTTGTCATATCATTGTGCAATGTGTACTTAAATAAAGGACTTACATTACAACCTGCATCTGAATTGCCTTTTCAAAAACAAAGTACTTTTTCTTTTTAATAACTTCTAGTTACTAATATTTTGTATGAACAGGAAATCAAACATATGTGGTTTCTAAAAGGCCCATGAGAGGGCGTGGAAGGGAGATGATCCAGTTGGGTGTTCCTATTGCTTATGCATCACCAGATGTGGACAATGTGACAGCATCGACCAAAGGCAGGTTTTCTATCACACACACACACACTTACTACATATTTATAGTTTAGTTATGTTTCTCTTTGCAGCCACATTATTTGTCTTTCCATGATGAAATTTCACTAATTGAATCTGACAGATAAGAATATGGAATCTATTCCTTCCTTGTTTGAAGATATCATTGAGCGAATGGCTGCTTCACAAGTGATGAATGTGAAGCCCGATGCATGCATTGTGGATTTCTATAACGAGGTAACTCCTTGTGTGTGTTTTTTTTGGGAAGGGGAAAGTACATTGGTAATATGGTATAATATCAAATCTTCTAATGTAATCTGGTATCTGTATTACTATTGTCCATAGGGTGATCACTCAATGCCAAACAGTTGGCCGTCTTGGTTTGGAAGGCCTGTTTATATGCTTTTCCTGACAGAGTGTGACATGACTTTCGGGAGAACAATTGTCTCAGAACACCCTGGGGATTATAGGGGCACTATCAAGCTTTCTCTTGTACCTGGGTAATATTTGCTAACCTTATTTGTTTTGCATGCTAGTGTTTATATTGTTGCTGTTATTATTATTATTAGGATTAAGATCATCTCAGGCGTTATTTTCTAAGTACGTTTTTTATAGTTGAAAATTATATTAGTTGAAGTTTTTGTTAACTACATCACTTGATGTTCCCTGACCATGAGACATTGTGTTGCAGCATCTATGAATTTTAGTTGTTTGTTTCCTATCAAAATAAATTTTATTTTGATGTTTGTATTTACAATTTAGTTCTTTGGATGGAGACCATATTGGAGATGTTTTCAAAGGACTTGTTTGTATTTCTTAGTGATAACATCTGTTTTCTACCATATTATTATGCTTATAATTTGGCTCTGGTAACTTGAAAGGCATGCTTTTATACAATTGTATATTTTTTTGTCAGTTTCTCAAAGGGTTTTTGTTGCAATGATGCATGATATGGGGGAGACTGACACTATTTGTCATTGTCGTGTAGTTTTTCAATTGTTACTCAATACTAGGTATCCTAATAAGCTTAAAACAGTTTTATATACCATTATGTTCATAGAGGTTAATGGTTGAGTTAAATTTATTGATATAGTTATTAAAGCCATATAGCTCATGCTGTGTAGTGCTACTTATTTTTCCTTCATTCAATAACTCAACACCTGATTCTTATGGCCTGTTGTTATTACTCTGGCAATTGCAGGTCCCTTTTATCGATGCAAGGGAGATCGACTGATTTTGCTAAACATGCTATTCCTTCTATTCACAAACAACGCATACTTGTTACTTTCACAAAGTCTCAACCGAAAAAGTCACTGCCAATTGATGCTCAGGGTGTTGCTGCTCCGGCAACATCACACTGGTCAGCCACACCGACAAGATCTCCGAATCATATAAGTCATAATCTGTTAGCTCCCAAGCATTATTCCACAGTTCAAGTAACCGGGGTATTGCCGGCTCCTTCCCTACATGCACCTCCTAACAGCATGCAGCCATTGTTTATGCCGGCTCCAGTTGCACCTCCCATGCAATTTTCTACACCTGTGCCGGTCCCGTCTGGCTCTACGGGATGGACCACGGCTCCTCCAAGGCATCCTCCTCCCCGAGTCCTTGTACCCGGCACGGGAGTCTTCCTCCCTCCACCTGGCTCAGCTAATTCATCTCACCACTTACAAGGTACGTCAACTGAAGTGAACCTAGGTGTTGGAACTCCAACCTCGTCGATAAAGGAAAATGGGAAATCTAATCATAGCAATACCAGTGTTTCACCAAAAGGTAAAATGTCTGGAAATATTGAAAAGCAAGAATGCAATGGAAATACAGATGGAACTGAAGTTGAAAAAGCTATAGAGGAAGACGGGGAAAGCAATGGAGAAACTGTTGCAAGCCATTGAGAGATTAGAGAGAGAAAGAAGGCTTATCAAAGGAAAGAGATAGAGTAAGAACTTAATTTGAGTTTGAATCAAATGTAAAGAGCGGCGACATTGGAGATAACATGATAATGCAAAGGAAAGAACAAGGGAAGGATGTAGAACATTTTGGTTCTCTTCAAAATCCTTTATTTGTTTACTCCATTCCTTCTTTTTGTTCTCTTATTAATATTATATTATATATTAACTTCTATAGCAAGAGAAAACTCATTCTTAATTCAGATCTTGACTTTTCCATGGTTGAATTCTTTTGCATATTGTTATTGATTTTTATTTTTTTTGTAGTATTGTTTGTTAGTGTTGAATTACTTCACTTTTAACTTATTTTTAATTAAAATTAATAATTTTATAAAATCAATTAACTTTAGTGATTGTGTAATATTATGACTACTATTAACTCAAGTAACATGAGAAGCACACCAACCTTAAGGAAGGGATGATTATGGCAGCTTACCTTTCGCACTTCATTAAAATAGAAATATAAAATATATAATATAGAATAATGTAGTCAAACTTCGGTGTCACCCACACTAAACAATTATAATGTTGACATGTGTCACGTACTAGAAAACATAAGTTTAATATTTCAAATTGAGGCAATTTTATTTATTAATGTGATATCAGACGTTTTGTCACATACAAAGCACTCTCACCATAAAAAACAAACATTCTCTTAAATATTCAATAAATATAAATATATATAAAACATATAAGGCATACTGGTGTATATCTAAAACTTGTAAATATACATCTCATATATTTTATACATCACGTACATGCATAAAATTATTCGTAGATATCATAAAAGTTAAGGTTTCACAAGCTTCTTTAACTAAAGTTCTTATATGGTATATAGGTCTAAAAAGCTTTTTTTAGTAGCCTTTAACTTGACATTTTACTAACTAAATATTTTTTTTTTAAATCTTGATTGTCTATTTAAAAAAATCTGAAATGAGTTTGCATAGATTAGTTCATTGACCTATGTTGGTTGGTGTTTCTATTTCAAAATAATTGTTACATTTATAAAAAAAAATAAAAATTGTCATTATAATTTTCAATACAAACTTAAATTATTTTATTTCAATTGTACCATATAATTAATACAATTTACATCATACTTGAGTTATTATTCTTTATTTTGCATATATTGTAATGAAAATACACCAATAAGTGATAACTAGGGGTGAACAAAGTTTAGTTCTGAATTAGAACTGTTTGAAAACTAAACTAAATCGGTTTTAAGTTTGAAAAAACTGAATCGAATCGAACCGATTTTTAGTTTAAAAAATCAAATCAAACTGTTTTATAAATTGATGAACCAGTTTATTATTCTGAGTTGAATCGAACTTGTTTTAACTTAGTTTTTTTGTTCCTATAAGACAAATTTTACATAATTATCCCTAATTACTTCTAAAAAAACAAATTCGATTCTAGTTATTTCAAACTAAAAATTTGTTTGGTTTAGTTTTTTCGAACTGAAAATCGGTTCAGTTTGGTTCTAGTTTTTTAAAATCAGTTCGAAAACAGTTTGATTCTCAATTTTTATAAATCAGTTCAATTCAAAAACAATTCGGTTTAGTTCATTTCAGTTCTGCAGTTTGATTCAATTTTTGCTTTTTTTAAACACCCCTAGTGATAACAATAAATTAGTAAAATCGTCATTCTCTTTCTTTGGTTTATCATTTTTTTAATACGTGTAAAATAATCAAATGCGTTAAATGTCAAGACATAGAAGATAATATATTTATTTTCAGTTATCATATTTTAACATAAAAACAATATAAAAATCGAAAACAACATAACTGAGTATCATGTTTCAAAATATGCTTAAGTACGTTTAATGGATATAACATGTCTTGAAACTCATTAACCATATAATGAATGTGATTAACAACTAACATGAACATAATTACTACGATTTTCAAGTGTTCAATAACATAAAGATTTAAGCACTACAAATCATGATTAATCACACTCAAATTTATGATTAATCACACCTAGTAGGTGATTAATAAATTTTAACACGATACATCTATTAATAAATATACCGTATGTTGACACTCATTAACAATTGATCTAATTTTATTAACCACCAATTGAGACATGATTAATCACAATTTACTCATGTTCAAATTTACATGTAATTAAACTCTTAAAAAGGTCACATTTAAATTCTACAATCAACTACCTATATAAAATGTGTTAACTACAAAAAAAAAAATAGTCTAAATTTAGTTGTGAAAAAAAAATAGTCTAAATTTAGTTGTGAAAAAAAAAATCTCTATTTTTTAGCGATTGCACCTAATAAGTGCTACTTTTCACACGTTGCATACAATTAAAATAAGTCCATTTTCACAAGATTAAGCAAACACGCCTAAATATATTTGCTTTCATTAAAAACATGCCATGCTGAGAGTACAGTTAAGGCATGTGGTTGAAGTTAATATGACACTTAAAGTATGCATTTAAACATTTTACAGTGAGGTGGGGTTAGCTGCATTTAAAACTAAAGACTTTTTAAGTGTAGATACGTGATGAACAAGTAATTAAAAATTAGAAGTCAGATTCGCAGCACTCATATAAATCAAAGTCTATAATACAACTTCCCCTTCAAAAAGGCTATATTACAACTATACAACTTATTCAATACTTTATCTGTCTCATATCGATTGTAACGTTTGAAATATTTTTCTCCTTCTATTATTTGTTAGTATTCCCTTTGTTTTATAATGAATTATCTAATTGATTATTTTATATAGAAAAAAAAATTATTAGTTAAAAAGAAAATAATATTTTTATTAAAATATTTTTATGAAGTATTAGTCAATTTATTATTACTATTAATGTAAATTAAAAAAATATTGAATTAAAAGTGATGTATGTAATATTAATTATATGATATAATTAAAAGGTAATTAATATTATATTATAAATTGAAAAAGTTCTAACATATTATATGCCCCACAACTTACTCACATATTAATAGTTCATTTATATTTAATTTTAACAAGAAAAGAATCAACATTTCAGTTGTGCATAGCGACATGTTAATCACCCTTATGGTTGAAAGACAAACTTTATTATCCCTTAAAACTTAATGTATGCTTGAAAAGTCAATTACTCCGATTACGGTGAGGATCACTTTAACGAAAAATTATTTATAATTTAAGTTATTTATAATTTTTAATATAATTTTAATTATTTATTTTATATACATTTAAGATTTTCTTACTGTAGACAAATGAGAATATGTTATTTTTTTCGTCTAATAATAATTGTCATATTTGACTATTTTACTCTGTTAAAAAAAAAAAAGAAATTTAATAATTGTTGTCACTTATCTTATAAAATATCTAAATTTCCACTATGTCACTTATCTTATATTGTTGTATTTTTTTAGTAAAATTGATTGTTGCATTGTGATTGTATCAAGTACAATACACAATTTTTGTGTTCGCTTCCACCTTCATGGTCATTTTGTGGACAAAAGAAAAATATTGAAAATGTATCATATTGGAAGTGTGATGTATTTGTCTTATTTATTTTTACAAAAAATACTTTTTATAAATATAATTCAGTTTACACTACAAATTAAATAAATTTATAGAAACGTATACATAACTTTAAATTACATTTATCATGGGAGGAGTTCAAAATAAGAGATAGTGTGAATGCATTAATTTCTCCAAATCCCCACAAAAACTCCCATATGTTTCCTTCTTTTCAACATCTCTAAACCATAATCTTAACCCTAATCTTCATTCTTCACCAAACTACCATTCACTCTCTCATCTTTCATCATTCCCTTTTCAATATTTCATTTTCAGATCTCCCCATCACTTCAAAATCCTCAATTTCTCATCAAATTTTGCACCTTTTCACTTTAATTACTCCCAATTTCCCATTTCATTTCGTGAAATGCATTGAATTTTATATTAAACAACGTAAATAACAAAAAAAAAAAGTATCAATTTTTAAGAATAACATTTATTGGGTATGCTTTGATTATTTTGGTAGTGGATTATTGATTCAATTTAGTAAGTTTTCATGGCAATGCCAATGGGAAATGCAGTTGCACCGGAGATTATGCATTTTCCGGCAGTGGTTACCGGCGGTGAGATGCAGTACCGTCCACAACAACAACAACAATGGTTTGTTGATGAGAGGGATGAGTTTATGATTTGGCTTAGAAGCGAATTCGCAGCTGCGAATGCTATTATTGATTGTTTGTGTCACCATTTGTGTGTTGTTGATGAGGGTAGTGAGTATGATGTTGTTATTGGTGCAATTCAACAGAGGAGATGTAATTGGAATCAAGTGCTGCTTATGCAGCAATACTATTCGGTTTCCGAGGTTTCCTATGCGCTGCAGCAGGTGGCGTGGAGGCGGCAACAAAGGGTGGTAAAGCCGGTTGTTAAGGAGTTTAGGAAGGTTAGGCAATGGCAGAGGTTTGAGGGTGCTAATGTTAAGGAAGGTTGTAATTCTAGTGTAGAATTGAATGGTAACAAAGCAAATTTATCGGTTAAAGAGACTCCAGTAATTGACAAGATTGGAGAACTTAAATCTGAGGGCAAGGTTGGAACCAAGGATGATAAGAGTTCAGATATTGGTGAGGAGAAGAAAGGTAAATTATGATATGCATTATACCACAACTAGATGAATCTTGGACCTTTAAGTGATGATATTGTTGTTGCAGCTTTATGCAATACTTCATATGATTGGACTTTGTGTTATGATTTTAAATAATAGTTGCGGAGACCATTGTAGGCCCCTTGATTACAGTGTTTCATTTTGCAAACTGCAATTTAAAACTATAAATTCATCCTACAATATTGTGAATACATGATTTGTGGATTTGACTCTTTTAAAGTGAGTTGCTTGATTAACAAATCAAAGGTGGATCCTCACCAATCATGAGTTGGTTGAAATAAGTACCTTCAATTGTCTCATTTTACACTTCACTCACTTTAGAGGAGCTAAATTCAGGATTTGTATCCACATGATTTCAGGGATTTTGACCTGTTAAAATTATCAACATTTCAGCGAGTCCAAATTTTTGAGTATATTCTGTATACTTGAAACCATCTTGAGTTTATAATTTTTTGGTTGCTTGAGCAGATACTATAACAAATCATCAATCTGGTAACATTTTGAAGAGATCTGGCAATTCTCAAGGATCTCTTTCCAGCTCAGAATGTGAAGCTGTAGGTGTAAATGAAGGAATTACATCAAACTCTAGAGGTTTTTCTTCCTATTGACTATGATTTGATTGCTGATATATATTGAATTCTAGAAGGAACAAGACTATGCTAGGTTTATCATATTGATACTTGTTTTGCATCATATTTATACTCTTCTGCAATGTGTTTTCAGAAAATGATTCACATTCTATGCAAAACCAAAATCAGAAAGAGAATAATTCTACCATGGGGAAAGCTTTTATTGGTAATGAGATCGTTGATGGAAAGATGGTAGGGTCCTTTAAATGTTAGTTTGCTTTTCTTCATTTCTTGTCATTTTTTTTCTGTATGTGTAATACCTTGTCATAAATGTTTTTCCTTGTTATTCCATTTTTATGTTCTATTTTATGGTGAATCTGTTTTTTAATCTTTAGGTGAATGTAGTTGATGGACTGAAGTTGCATGAAGATTTATTTGATAGTACTGAAGTTTCAAAACTTGTTTCATTGGTCAATGATATGAGGATTGCTGGAAAAAAAGGACAATTTCAAGGCAAGTGTACTGTATTGTGTTTTTATTCTAATGTTGTAAGAGATCTACCCATTTTTTTTTTATAGATTTCTTTGATTGATATGCAATGACCGATTGTGTCGAAAACACTAGATATTTGATTTCTTTGTTCTTCAACACGATGGTTGATTGTTCTGGTGTTCTTCATTGGATTATCCAATAAATCTTTTTTGGTCTAATTATGTCAAGTGTTATATTTTCTCTTTCAAGCTGTATATTTATAGCAAGCTTAAAAGCTTTAGCTCGAGAGGGGGCGTTAGAAAATATAAAAATTTATCTTATAATATTTTCTATAATTATATTAGAGTATCTTAATTTATATCCTATGATGAGTTTATAATGTTAGAGTATCTAAGATTATCTATTAGGATTATTATTTTTTTTTATAACAAGCTTCAACCTTTTTGGCTCATAACTTCGTTTGCATTTTGTGTAATATTTATAGATTCCAAATCTTTCCTGAAATTCTTGTTTGGGTTTTGCTTTAAGTAAAACCGTAGTATGTTACTTAGTTTTATTTCTTTCGAAACTGACAATTATATTAAGGATATGATTCACGGTTTATCCTAGATATAATTGTCAGTTTTGGAAAAAAAACTACATGTACCATCATATGATTCACATCCACTTCATTTATTAACTTCTAGTTACTAATATTTTAAATAAACAGGAAATCAGACATATGTGGTTTTTTATCCTAGATATAATTGTCAGTTTTGAAAAAAAAACTACACATACCATCATATGATTCACATCCACTTCATTTATTAACTTCTAGTTACTAATATTTTAAATAAACAGGAAATCAGACATATGTGGTTTCTAAAAGGCCGATGAGAGGGCATGGGAGGGAGATGATTCAGCTGGGTCTTCCCATTGTCGATGCTCCACAGGATGAGGACAATATGACAGCATCAACAAAAGGCAAGTCGTATATTACACAGATACGTACATGCACTGATGCACACATGTAGATGCATAATCACTTATGATTCTTTTTGCAGCCATATTATTTGACTTTCCTTACCTCTCTACAATAATGATCGATAAAATTTCGCTTATTGAATCTGACAGGAAAGAAAATAGAACCTATACCTTCCTTGTTTCAAGATATTATTGAGCGCATGGCAACGTCACAAGTGATGACTGTGAAGCCCGATGCTTGCATTGTCGATTTCTATAATGAGGTTGCTTGTTGTATATTTTTTCTTTGTTGGGGTTATATTTGTATGGTTTAGTATTTGCTTATGAAATCCTGTATTGCAATTGTCTATAGGGCGATCACTCAACGCCCAACAGTTGGCCGTCTTGGTTTGGAAGACCTGTTTATATGCTTTTCCTGACTGAATGCGACATGACTTTTGGGACAACAATTGTCTCAGACAACCCTGGGGATTATAGAGGCACTCTCAAGCTTTCTCTTGTACCTGGGTAATATTTGTTAACCTTATCTGTTTTATAGGCTAGTGTTTATGATATTATAGTTAGTATTGATGTTGTTGGTATTATTATTAGAATCATCTTAGAATTATTGAAGATTGTATAAAAAAAATACTTTATAGAAGCCCGTGAAATTGTGGCCTTTCATTGCAGTAATGTCAATAATTTTCTTAACTATTTATTGCATAAAAGTAAGTACTAATTATTGTTTCTTTAAAAGTAGTAAAATTTATTGATTTTATTAATGTGCAAATAACCGTAAAACAACAACTAAAAAGGAATGGAGGGGGTATTAGGTAGAATAAATTGTTTTCATCTCTTAATGTATTTGGGAAAAACCAAAGCTATTATATTCTAAGTAGCTTTTTGGTAATTTTGAATAAGTGCATGTTTGGTTTCTGTTTCACAAGGAGATTGGCAAAATCACGCAAAAGCTACAGAGTGTTGAGGCCACCGTGATTTTGTCAATCCCACTACAAAACTAAACATTCATTAACATATTAGACTATTAGTTGAATTTATTTGTGTCATAAGTTTTTAGTTGATAACTTCATTTCTTGATGTTCCCTGCACTGCAAGACCTTGTGTTTGAGCAAGCATCCATGAATTTTAGATTTTGGTTTCCAATCAAAATAAATTATATCATGAATTTTGTATTAACAATCTTTACTTCTTTGGATAGGCCCTATTGAAGATGTTTTCATAGGACTTGCATTTATTTCATAGTTTCATTCTTAGAGATGACATGTTTTCTACTATATTATTGTACTTCTAGTTTTGTTCTTGTAACTTAATATGGCATACTCTAGACAACTGCAAATATTCTGTCAGTTCCACATAGGGTTTTTGCTTACATGATGCATGATATGCGGCCTCACAATATTTTGTCATTGTCACGTAGCTTTTCAACTGTTACTCATTACTAGGAGTTCTAATAAACTTGAAAGTTTTATACCATTATGTTCATGGAGGTTAATGATTGAACTAAATACATTGATTATTATGGCTTATTAATATTTAATCTTTCAACTGTAGGTCCCTTCTAGTGATGCAAGGGAAATCAACTGATTGTGCTAAATATGCTATTCCTTCGATTCCCAAACAACGCATACTTGTTACTTTCGCAAAGTCCCAACCAAAAAAATCCCTGCCAATCGATGCTCAACGTCTTGCTTCGCCTGCAACATCACATTCATCAGCCGCATCGAGTAGAAATCCAAATCATCATAAGTTAGTTCCCAAGCATTATTCCACAGTTCAAGTAACCGGCATACCGCCAGCTCCCTCCCTTCGTGCACCTCCAAACAGCATGCAACCGTTGTTTGTGCCTGCTCTAGTAGCACCTCCCATGCAACTTTCTACACCTATGTTGATCCCGCCTGGTTCTACAGGATGGACCACTCCTCCAAGGCACCCTCCTCCTCGAGTCCCCGGTCCTGGAACGGGTGTCTTCCTCCCTCCACCTGGCTCAGCTAATTCATCTTTGCACTTGCAAGGTACCTTAACTAATGTTGGAACTCTAACCACGCCGATAAAGGAAAATCGGAAATCAAATCACAGCAATACTAGTGGTTCACCAAAAGGTAAAATGGATGGAAATATGCAAAGACTAGAATGCAATGAAAATGCAGATGGAACTGAAGTTGAAAAAGCTATAGAGGAAGAAGGGGTAAGCAATGGAGAAACTGTTGCAAGCCATTGAGAGATTAGAGAGAAGGAAGGCTTATCAAAGAAAAGTGATAGGCTGAGAACTTAATTTGAGTTTGAAGCAAATGTAAAACATTAATGTTGTTCTCTTCAAAATCCTTCCTTTCTTTCTTTGCTCAAATCCTTCCTTTTGTTGTCTTACTATATTAATTTATATAGTAACATAAACCTCATTCTTAATTCAGATTTAGATTTTTCTATCATTGAATTCTTTTGCACATTTTGCTATTGGTTTTTATTGTGGCAATGTTTGCTTCGACAAAATTTTAAAATTTTAGTGTTTGTACCATCAATTTTATATTATTTTACACGTAAATTTAATGATGTACTATCGTATTATTTAAGTAATTATTCATTGAGTCTCATATTTGTTTATTTTTTTTTTACTTTTTATTAAATCTTAGCTATCGATGGTGTAAAATTGAGTAAAATATATTATCGAATTCTAGCTTCTGACATTGTAAAATTGAATAAAATACACTTTTGAATCATAGCTTCTGATAATGTATTTGGAAGCGGATGAAAAACTTCCTATTATTTTAAGAGTAGTATGACAAATCAAATATTGAATATTTGTTTAAAATACGTTATAATGATAATAAGAAAAAAAAAATCTAAAATAATTAACTTGACACATACATGCAAATATAGTGTCAGAATTCGAGGACGCGTGAAATCTATTAGAAGTTAGCAAAAAGCCAAAAACACATTGCTTGTGTGTATTTCTATATTGTTCGTGTATATTTTTGTATCCCATTTGATTTGAGAGATACTCATGAGTTTCATAATGTTACTTTACCAAATTACTCAATTTAACTATGGTTAGATTTTTCATTATTATTAATGTAAAATATAATAATATTTTAAAAATTGTGTATATATATAGTAATCATTAAAGAGTAGTAGAAAAAATATTAAAGTTGTATTGAAAATTGTGAATGGCATTAATTTTGAGACATTTTCTTTGCTAAAGCGACACTCATTGTGAGACGAAGGGAGTTCTGAATTTTCGCCATATATTCCATCATTAGTTAATAAATTATGTTCTCTTCGGATGTCGTGAAAATATAGAGAAATGATTCGAATTGTCTGCAATCATGATAAGTGTCAATTTCACTTATAAACTAGATGTTAACTCTTGCATTGTGCGGTAGAATTTAATGTATTAGTAAGTATAAAATAATATGTAATTTAAAAATAAGGTAATTTTTGTTTTAGAGTAGAATATACTTAAGCCTTTATATGTCGAAAGATAAATATATTTTTTGAATAATTATATATAGGTTAGGTTTAATTTAGTATAAAATAAAAGGTAAAACCTTGTTGACTAATAGAATGTATGCAAAATATATTCAAATCTAAGACTATTCATAAGATTTTGCCACTTTAGAGATGCAATCTTTGTCTTTAATTTTTTTTTATATATATAATTGGTTTATTCAAGTTTTTTGTTTTCATTGAAATGTTCCTTGCAATGATATATTTGATAAATAGCTATACACGTTTTATTGCTAAAGTTGTACTGAAAATTTATATACTTTTTTGTCAGTTTCAATTTTAAATGGTAGTTTTTGTCTAAATTATAATGGTTCATCGTAATTCTGTCAATCTCAATATGCTCTCCACTAAATGATATTGTGTGTTTTTCGTTCATGAGCGGTGGTAAATAATATTCATAATAGTATTCAAATCATCATGTGCAAATATAGGTCATGTATGAAAAGAACACTACAAAGCAAAATAAAAAAAAAATTAAGATTAAAAAACCTTAATAGTGTTTGTTATATAATAAAAATGTTAGTTATACAAAACTATCAAGTCAAATGAATAATATAACTAAATTCTATAGTTATAGTATTTTGGATGGATAACACTTTTAATTACTTTAACTATTGTTTTATCTAAATAAATATAATGTGAAATAAAATTTTCAAATAATTATTTGCCACAGTCAATAAACTTTAAGAGTTGGTTGCAAAATCTCTAGATGATCAAGACATAAGAAGTTTCGAGTAAATAGTGAAATTGTTAAAAGTTAATGAAATGGTTAGAAGTTCTTCATTTCAAAATATTTAGCATTATTCATCTTTATTTTGCTTCAATTATAATTTGTGTTTATTTAATTATAAAAAGAAAAAAAATGTTATAAGATACACAGACATTCAACATTATAGAAAAAAAAAACTCACATCTTATGCATTGATAGTTATATATATAATCTTCAACAATAATTGACAACATAAGAACAATATTATGAAAGTATATATGAACTGAGAATATGTCACACATTGAAATAGGTGTGGCTTCGTTGCATATTATAATAATGTCTTTATCATTATAAGTGACTTGAATCAAATTCAAAATGGTAATTGTGTGTATGTACATAGTTGAACTTGCTTCGTAATGTTTTGAAGACATTGAGTGGTTTTTTTTGTATGAGTTATTGAGATGAAATGTTTGATAAGTAATCTGGGTATTTAGTGTATTGATATCAGAGCTTTTAAGTGTATTGATAGGCCATTGAATGAAAAATTGGAGTTGAAGTTGCAAAACATACGAAATAATGAAAGATTTGAAGTGTATTGATAAGTCATTCTGAAATTGAATATGAAATAATTGTACTTGAATGAGCGAGTGAAAATGTTTTCGTTATATATTAGTGAAACAAAATAGAATGAAAGAAGAAGATGATTTTTGTCGCATCATAATTTTTGTGAGTTGACAAATATTGGAGTATGCGACATAAATAAAGATAAGTTGTCGCTAATAAAACTCGAAACTCTGTTTTAATATATTATAATAGACCATTACATATTAGATAAACAAAATACAATAAAAGGAGAAGATGGAAGAAATAGTGTGATTTGGAAGGTGTCACAACATAATTTTTATGAGTTGACAAATATTGAAGTATATGACATAAATAAAAATAAGTTGTGATGATAGAATTATGACTGTATTTTAATATATTATAATAGATAATAGATAGTTTAAAATAAAAGCACAAGACTTAATTTGGTAACAAACATATTAGATATTTTTGAGTTTTAGAAAACTATTTAAAAATCACAATTTATGTCATCGATGATATTACTGGGTTGAGTCGCGGATTATGTTACTCTCTTTAAGACAGATTGAGTTGTAGACTAGGTCGCTCTCTTTAAGACGTTTTGCGGCACTGCCCAAATAAAAAGAATGAGACATCATATTAAAGAATTGATATTTAATTAGTGATGATGTTATTGATATGTAACAAAAAATATATATGCCTATCATTAGAATATTAGAGAAAGATGATTAATGAAATCTAATCTTACTGATATTCCAAATTACTTGTATAGTTATTTTAATTTTATGTAGTCAAAACAAAGTTACTCTAAATAACTTTGCTTAAGATTATAACTGTCAAGAATTAGAGTAAAAATATATTTCTTGAATGAATTATATTGGTAATACATCAGATATATATATACTAGATTACTTAACAATCAAATCCTATTAGTACTCATACATAACTAAATCCCTATTAGTACTCATATATAACTAAATCCCTATTATTATTCCTATTCAACTTAATTCATATATTGATGGATATTAAATATAAACAGATTTTGACACTCCCCCTCAAGCTGGTGAATAAATGTTCTCCATTCCCAGCTTGGATACAATTTTTTCAAAGTTGTTGTTGTTTAGCCCTTTAGTTAGAAGATCTGCAAGGTTGTCTTGGGATGAGACATATGGAGTGCAAATTAGGCCACTGTCGAGTTTTTCTTTGATGAAATGTTTATCGACTTCAATATGCTTGGTTCTATCATGTTGCACTGGATTATGTGCTATGCTAATAGCAAATTTATTATCACAATAGAGTTTCATTGGTTTATCCCACTTTATCTTCAGGTCCTCCAAAATGATCTTCAACCACAGTAATTCACATATTCCTTGTGCCATTGCCCTAAATTCTGCTTCAGCACTGGATCTGGATACCACACTTTGTTTCTTACTCTTCCAAGTCACAAGATTCCCACATAGAAAAGTGCAATATCCTGTGGTTGATCTCCTATCTATAATTGACCCTGCATAGTCAGCATCAGTATATGCTTCAAGACTCACATTTCCATTTCGTTTGAACAAAATTCCTCTTCCTGGGGTCCCTTTCAAATATTGCACGATTCTGAGTGCAGCTTGCAAGTGTACCTCATTTGGTTGATGCATGAATTGACTGACTAGGCTTACAACAAATGCAATATCAGGTCTAGTATGTGACAGATATATGAGTCTTCCAACTAATCTTTGGTACATTTCCTTGTCAACTGCAATGTCTTCTTCTGCATTTCCCAAATGTAAATTTGGATCGATTGGTGTACTAGCTGGCTTGCATGCTATCTTGTCTGTTTCCTGCAGAAGATCTGTAATATATTTTTGTTGGGATATAAAAATCCCTTTCATAGAGTGAGCCACCTCAATTCCCAAGAAATACTTCAATTTTCCCAAGGTTTTAATCTCAAATTCTTTGGCTAGGTGTTGTCCTAACAATTGTTGCTCCTTTTCATCATCACCGGTCACTATAATGTCGTCCACATATACCAATAACACTGTTACTCCCCCTGACTCAGAGTGTTTGATAAAGAGGGTATGATCTCCTTGGCTTTGTTTGAAGCCTAGACCCACCATGACTCTAGCAAATCTCCCAAACCACGCTCGCGGTGATTGTTTAAGCCCCATATAGAGCCTTCTTTAGCTTACAAACGGTGTTGGCAGCAATATGCTCACTATATCCAAGGGGTAAGTCCATATAAATCTCTTCTTCTAGATCTCCATGGAGGAATGCATTTTTTACATCAAATTGGTGCAAGTTCCAACTGTAATTAGCTGCTAGAGATAATATTACTCGGACGGTGTTCATTTTTGCAACCGGAGCAAATGTTTCCAAGTAATCTACTCCATATGTTTGAGTAAAACCTTTAGCTACCAACCTTGCCTTGTACCTCTCAAAGACCCATCAGCCTTGTACTTTATAGTGTATACCCACTTGCATCCTACAGGTTTCTTTCCATTTGGTAGAGGGACAAAATCCCAAGTACCGTTCTTGTCCAATGCTTCCATTTCCAAGTTCATGGCTTGTTTCCATTTCATGTCAGACAATGCTTCAGATAGAGAGGTAGGTAAAGTGGTAGTGTTCAGGCTTGTGAGGAAGGCTTTATGGGTAGGTGAGAATTGTTCAAAGCATAAGTAGTTGGATAGAGGGTAGAATGGCTTGTTGGTACATGTCCTAGTATTCTTCCTAAGGGCAATTGGGATATGGAGGTCATCATAATTTGGTGGTGTGTCGGATTCTGATTCTAGTGCATGGGAAGATTCATAAATTGGATCATCACTAGAATTTGAAGCATCAAGAGACGTTACCTCGTGTAAAGTCGGATTGGACTCTTGGATGTGAATAGATTCAGGAATGGCCTTTGTTCTTCTTGTATATACTAGATTCTTCCCATATCTAACATTAGTGCCATCATTACCATCTTTCTCAGAATCAATTTCAATCTCAATTTCTGGTTCAAGAGTTAATTCAGGAAGTAGAAGAGACTCATCTTCCTTATTTGTATTCTCCCCCTGAAGATGAGTTTGACCAAATTAACTTTCTTGTTCATGGAAGGTGACATCACGAGAGACGAATAATTTTTGGGATGGTGGATGATAACATTTGTAGCCCTTTTGGATGGAAGAGTACCCGATAAAGATACATTTTAAGGCTCTAGGATCAAGTTTCCCTCTATTATCACCATGAATATGGACAAACGATGCACACCCAAATATTCTAGGAGTAAGATTACTGGAGGTCGACACATTAGGGTAGAATGAGGACAGGGCCTCCATAGGAGTTTTGAAGGCAATGACACTAGAAGGTAAACGATTTATGAGGTACGAAGAAATTAACACCGCTTCTCCCCAAAATAATTTAGGAACCTTAGTTTGAAATAACATAGATCGGGTTTGATCTAACAAGTGGCTATTTTTCCTTTCAGCAATTCCATTTTGTTGGGGTGTTTTAACACATGAGGACTCATGAATAATGCCCTCCTTTTGACAGAAATAGTTAAGACCATGGTTAAAGTAATCTTTAGCATTATCAGACCTAATCCTCTTAATACTTACTCCAAACTGATTTTTTATCATGGAGAAGAACTGTAGAAACATATACGTGACTTCAGATTTTTGTTTTAATAAATACACTCAAGTAACCCGAGTACAATCATCAATAAAGGTTACAAACCAACATGCACTTGATATATTTGGAACATTTGAAGGACCCCACACATATGTAAGAATTAAATAAAACGGAAAAGTACTTATTGTATTACTGATTGGAAAAAGTACACGCTTGTTTTTAGCAAGCTCACACACCTCACAGTGAAGACTCTCTACATCTAATTTCTTAAAAAAAGAAGGAAATATTTGCTTAATGACTCGAAATGAAGGGTGACCAAAGCGACAGTGGTACAAAAGAATCTTATCCCTAATGGTTTTTATTGATTCTGAAAAAAAGGAGTTATTGTTGTTGAATAACTTCGGAGCGGAATCTTGGTTATCCAAACAATAAAGGCCATTCCATTCTCTAGCATGTCCAATCGTCCTCCCCGAATGCTTGTCGTGAAAAACACAAAAGTTGTTATAGAATATAGCATTACATGATAGGTCTTTTGTGAGTTTTTGAGTGGAAATAAGGCTGGTGGACAATTTAGGGATATGGAGGACATTTCGTAGAGTTATGGATGGATTTATTTGGACATCTCCTTGACCTGCTGCAATTATAAGGGTACCATATGCTATTGATATTTTCTTGTTGCTAGGGCAAGGTGAATAAGTAGAGAAATGTGTGGGTAAGGGTGTCATGTGGTTTGTGGCTCCAGTATTGGTTAAAGGGTATATTTGAAGCATTAAGTCCAAAAGAAAATGGAAACGTACCTGAATGTGCCAAAGAGCAAGTACCTGTGGGTTTCTCCAAACTAGTGAGTAAAGATCTCAACTTTTCTACCTCATCTTGGTTCAGTTGCATCATATCTTCTCGACTTTCTTCACTAGTACTTTAGCTATGTGTGCTTGACCTCCCTTTTTTCCCCACTCCTTGTCTCGGTTTTGAGAGCCCCACTCTCTATTAAGTGGTCTCCCATTCAATTTCCAGCATTTTTCACGAGTGTAGCGAGGCTTGTTGCAATAGGTACACCACACTCCTTCACCTTTCTTCTCCACATAGGCTCCTCCTCCTTTCTTTTGGTCAACCATCATTGTTGAGCTTTCTACAGGTGGGACTGTCAGCATTAGTCCCCTTCTACTTTCTTCACTTCTCACTATAGCCACTACTTCATTAATTCCTGGCACTTTCTCCTTACCAAGGATTTGCACTCTAACTTGATATTTGAGTCCCACCAAGAAATCATAGACTCTATCCTGTTCAATATACTCCTTGAGTAATGTTGCATCTGCTGGACACTTGACTTTTATAGCTCTGTAATGATCCATTTCCATCCACAAAGCTTTGAGATGATTTGCATACTCAGTAACAGTCTTGTTTCCCTGTTTAGCAGCCACAGTTTTCACCTTTACATCGTATATTTGGACAACATCTTTAGCTTTGGAATAAGTCTCTTCTAATGTCTTCCAAATCTTCTTCGCAGTGCTGAGAAACATGCAAGTTCACTGATTTCTGAGGCCATTACATCCCATAACCATGCCATGATTATAGAATCCTCTTTATCCCACCTCTTAAATTTGGGATCTATTTTTTGGGGGGGGGTTCATCTGTTAAGTGTTCCGCCATCCCTTTACCTTTCAAAAAAGTGCGCACAATTTGAGACCACTTCAAATAGTTCTTCCCATTCAACTTGTGAACGGAAGAGAGGTTTTGCAATTCGGCTTGGAATTTTTTATTTCTTGTTTCATTCTCGGTTTCTTTATGAATCACTACTCCTTCTCCCGCCATGGATGAAAAACAAAAAACAACAAGTTTCTCTGATTTACAGTCTACAAAAAGGGCGGCGAACGGCTGATTGGAGGGCGGTTGTGTGATATGGTCAGTGTATAGTGGTCAACAGTCTTCAACGGTGGTGAGAGAAGTTGAAAGTTGTGTTCATGGCTGGTTTCAGAACAAAGAAGGCAACAAACAGACTTCGTTGAACAGATGTTAAGTTGCTGCAATGAAGGCAGCAAAAAAATATATATATCTTAAATTACTGCAATGAAGGCAGCAAAAAGAATCTTAAATTGTTGCAACGAATGCAGCAAAAAGGGCTACAATGAAGGTGGCTAAGGTTTCAGAAAAAAGAAAACCGCAATGAAGGCGGCAAATTTGTGCAGAAGCAAGACTCTCAAAAATCGAGAGCTCTGATACCATGTCAAGAATTAGAGTAAAAATATATTTCTTGAATGAATTATATTGGTAATACATCAGATATATATATATATATATATATATATACTAGATTACTTAACAACCAAATTCTATTAGTACTCATATATAACTAAATCCCTATTAGTACTTATATATAACTAAATCTTTATTATTACTCATATTCAACTGAATCCCTATATTGAGAGATATTAAATATAAATCCCTATATTGAGAGATATTAAATATAAACAGATTTTTGACAATAACTATAGTTGAACGACAAAATATCGCTCAAGTTCCTATAGAGACGATATATTTTTATACTACTTAGTTACTTTTATCAAATCACAACTCTTTGACTATGTATTATCGCACGCATCTCGATTGTCCAATAAAGATTGAGAGTTCATAGTTCAAATTCAATATTATTAATTTAAAAAAAAAATCAAATTCAATCTTAATGAAACAACCGAGATGCATGTGCACCCAATCCAAATCCGAGGAGCAATGTGGTTATTTTTAATAGAATATTAAATACATACCATGGGGTTCAACAACATAAACCTTATATAGAAAATTTAGTGTCATAATTGAATCCCTTTTATTTTGTCAAAATTTAATGTCTACCAAACATATCATGGGAACTCTTTTATTTTGTAATTAAACTAAACACTCAAACAAGTGGAAGTGATTCCCCTTTAACAACTTCCCTTCCCTTTTCCTTTCCTTTCCTTTCCAGTTCACTCGTCTACATTTTCCAAACATAGCATAAGAGCATAATTTATTCATTTACATCTTGCAGAGAGAAGCATTGCATGCAAGAAGAACACAAGTATTTTCTTTTTCTTTACTTAATGAAATGAATCAAAATTTACTTGTTACTACATCAAAATTGCTACAAATACCCTGATAAAAAAAACTATGTAATTGAAGAGTACATCAGTGGATTTCTCCTTTCATTCCACTGTTCCCACATTTTCCAACAATGATAAAATGATAAAGCCAACAGTGCCAGGTGGGGATAGAGGAGGAAAATAAAACAACTCCATTCATCTATGTATTTAATCAAAACTTCTACCTTTGTCAGAAACCTTCCGTAAGTGCAAAAGTACGACCGGCTAATGAGGGAGGCAATGCACTTACAGCTTGTTGAATTTCCTGAAAATCACAATCCCAATCAAAAATCATAATTAGAGAAAACTAATATTGAGCTAAAAGCAACAACTTAGGATTAATTTTCTATTTGTTTGAAACATGGAAAGCAACTTCTCCACGTCAACTAGGAAGGAACTTGGATTCAGATTCACCGTTGCGAAAGTATGACATAGTCACTACAGTCATGAGATTGGAGCCATTAGATAAAATCAGATGGTTCACATTTTGAGTTTGTGTTTTAAATCCAATTTACTGAAATTGACATCGGTCGTTATATTTACATCAAATGACTCCGATCTCATGACTGCAGTGAACCCAAGAAACTTCCTATGAGTAAACATGGGAAGCTATACCAAACTTCCCCGAGGATACTACTCAGTAAGACTGAGGTTTTGAGAGGGGTGATTTCAATTTTTTTAAAATCCAAATAGACAACGAACCAGTGAGACTTTTAGATCATGGTTCAACTACTTTAAATTGTTTGAACCGGGACAAAACCAATGATCGAACCGCCCAAATAACCAGACTATAGATAGTGCTTGTTCACGGTTCAACCGGGTGAACCGTTTGGTTCAATTTGGTTTTTAAAACATTGGGTGATATATCATTTTCAAGAGCCAAAACCATTGATGTCATACCTCTACTGTGTAACGAGCTGAAAAGTGAATCAAAAGGATTGCTTTGTTTTGTAATCTATCAGCATAATTTATTATCTGAAGAAGACAATGAGAAGAAATAAACAAATAAAAAGAAACAAAATGGTAAAAGCACTGAGATTTACATGAAGTTGTGTGCAGCAGATAGCATACCTCAGACAAATGAGTGTGTCCATAATCTTTAGCATGTTCCACAGTAATTGAATTGTTAATAAAGGTGCACTATATGAATAATGGAGGAAAATAAGATTGGGTGTAAACTGTGAAACCATAACATCAACCATCAACAAAATCATAAACGGGAAAACACTAGGACCAGTTCATTGAGGTTTCATTAGTCCAGTTCCATAAGAACTTAATGTGGTTGCCTCTAAATAATGAAAAAAAATGACAAAATTGTGCTAGGTTCCATGAATAGATATCATGAAGTTGAAACTGCTCTGTAATGCCAAAGATCTACTGGAGCCAGAGCAAATGTGCCTATAACGCACGATGTAGATATTTGATTTAATACAAACACAAATGCAAGAACTATGCAGATAAAAACACTATTACAAAATTAGGTATACAAAATTTAACAAAAGAACTAACTCATTAAGATGAAGAGAAGAATACCACAGAGGGAAAAGGTGGGCAAGAAAATATCCTTAAGAAAGAGAAAAGACAAAAGGGAAAAGTATTCCAAGCGTCGAAAATGGTAATATATAAATATTCAGGGACACACACATGTATATCTGTTTCAAACGTCTGCTTCTTTCTAGTAAATGCACAGCAATGCTTGAGAAAGAATAGCAGAAGTTAAGTTGTTAGATGGTACTTCAACTTTTGGCTAATTCAAGTGGGCACAAAAAAGAGAAAATGGTGAAAGACTCAAAATAAACCCTAGCTAAAAATTGAGAGTGAACACAGAAAACCGATTAAGTATCTAAAATCAAAGTGATACAGAGGTAAATACAGCGAGGTGTTTGGTTGTAATTTGATTATGATGGTATTTGAGGCGTGGATTGCTCAACTAATTTGGCACCTTCCAATGATGAGCTTGAAAATATTTCGTTAGTGAAAATAAAAGGTAAATGGAAAAAGTTTTCCAAATCTTGTGTTTGAGGAAGAATTATGTACATATATAGATTAGAAAATCCCGCAAATATCATAAATTCGTAGCTTCAAAAATATTGGACAAAGTAGATCACCTCCAATACAAGAACTTTAGCCCGCAAGACATCGGCATTATTTTCATCAATTATGAAATCTGACGTGGTGTCTCCTGTGAAAGCAATCTCTGGCTCTGTCATAGTGTATGTTATCTGCCAAAAACCCAGCTTGGTTGAGCATGTGCAGTGAAACTAAAAGATAAAGAAGATAGACTAGTATAACTTCTACTACAAACATATTTCATAGGGCAATAATTAATTAAAAAAATGAATTATATGATTTATCATATCAAAGTAAGAAATCCTCAGCAGAAAAAACTTCATTTGCCTGTGTAAAGCAACGACGTGACCAACATTAAATGAGCACAACATTCCAGAATTATATAGTGCATGGAATGAGGTTTAAGTGGAGACCTAACAGTTAAACTATAGAGACTTAATATAGTCATTTTAAGCACACTAATCACACAATCACTACATTCAGCTGTTAATTACAAGTTTAATTCCTCTTTCTAGGCCATTGTCACCACTCACCACTCTATATCCTTCTGAAAGTTCATTATTTTCTTCTCATCAAATCGAAGTAAAATAAATGAAAAAACTACCATTGACAAGTTCTAGAATTGGTCGAAACATGCAAAAGATAATTAAGATGGCTAGATGTAAATTCATCAAATCATCGACTAGTAAATACAATACTTAAGACTGACCTCCACACCAGATGATTTCAGATTCTTAATTTCATTTCCAGAAAGACCAATATACTCTGGTTTAAGTTTCTTTCTCACAGAGTAAAGTATATAACCCTGCCAAAAGCATGCAGAACAGTTAGGTCCCACATGGTATGCTTCAGCTGCATGATAAGGATGCTGTCGGTTGTTATTTCAAATTTGTTTAGAGAAAGTGTGACAAACAGCTTATCATATTGCTCATCTATTAAAATTGTGTTTGTTTAATATCATATGAAATCTGCTTTTGATATCTAAAACTCGAAAACTAAAGGTTGAGTATAAATATACAAGTATAAAAGTTAATGATAAAAAAAGATAAGAATTTAAAATAAAATAAAGGTCTTTTTATATTTTTTGACATCCATAAAAGCTTAAAAAGCCATTCCCTATGGTACTTTTTGAAAGTTCATGTGGTTGCGGCCTTCAAAAACTAACAGTAATACCATTACCAAAACAATTTGAGAAGCTCAAATTTGTGACATTTATTCAGTGTTAACAATGGATGATAGAGAAAAATAGTAGTTTGGTCAAATTCTGCTATGCAATAAGTGCTATAGCTTGACTATAGCCGCTTTTTGACATCATTTTGTATTAAATATCAAATCGCAGAACAATAATGTTTTGCTCAAATTCTGCCACCATATAGTGACGTTTTAGCCGCTTTTCAACAACACCGCATTCATTGTCAAAAGCAACATTTTTTCAAATCAAACAGGACCCTAGTCTATAGAAATATTGAGTAATTTAAGACTCAAAAGACACGAGGCTAGCTACCTGGCTGGGTATTACATGATAAGTCCGAAAAGTTTTTACTCTAAGATCGTTTCTCAGAGAAAATTCTTCTCCTGCAGTAAGCCATGAATTAGAAACATCTGCACACAGTTTCAATGTTTAATAAATTTCAGGCTCCATTTTGATTGAGAGCAAGAATTACCTACATCCAAGCCTATGAGGTTGTGCTTAAGCTCAGATTGATCCATTTTCCTGTGAATCTCAAAGAGTTTCTCTACATCCTCTTTAACTGATTTTGGTACAATAATTGTTGGGGGCTTCATACGGTATAAACCACGTGTGGCAACATACATTGGTAACCCTCCCTGTCAAAATTAAACATACATCATAAAATTCAGCAACAAACTAATTCAGAAATACTTTCATTTCATCATACAAAGCCTTCATGCACATTATAGGCATGTTTTTGAATTAACTTACTTGATCTTTTTCACTGAAATAAGCACTCATAAGACTATTTGAAAGACCCTATCAAAACAGCTTATGACATGTTCATAAGTTGTTTTTCACTTATTTCTATAACCTCTCTAGAATAGTTTACAAAAAACATCTTATAGCCAAAGTTCTAAAAAAACGGTCCGCAATTGAGAAAATGGCTGCGACAAAAAGGTATAGGTTAAATTAAATTGTTTATCCAAATCAGGTCATTTGTATTAATTTAAATGGAAAACATAAAATGAGTCATTGACCAATTGCTAGTTCAGTACTTGAAAATCATTTGAAACTCCTATGACTACTGATGCCCAGAAGTAAAAGTTCATGATCCTCCATGTTGTAACTTCTGAGATTGTGAAATGGTGTCAAATTGACAAATGCCTCAAAACTCAACTCATTGTTTTCCCTGAATTTTCGTCAAAACTACCCCTATTAGATCACCATTTCAATAGTGACCACAAAGAGGACAGAACTTCTACTTCTAGAAACCGCATTTGTAGCAGTGACACCTCTGAGTGACACCTCTGATCGAATGTGTGTCTCAGTGTCCAACATAAATACCAACACAACAACGGCACCTAAATTATATTCAATTAATTCATTTTCTCAAATTACTACCGTCTCAATATTTGTGCTTCATAGGTAGTTGCTATTAGGTCAAGTTTGAGGTTAACAACATTAGAACATGATAATATAGTAAATGTGAATGAAAATTGGAAGAAAAGAAGAGAGTAGTAGTAAGTAACTAACAATGTGATCCATGTGAGCATGGGAGATTAAAAGAAAGTCTTGAGAAACAGCACGAGGTGGACATCGACCAATATCAAAAGCTACTTTGAGCGTGGGAACAATTACGCAAGTTTCATGGCCTCCAATGGATAAACCCCCAATTTGGTACCCTTCAATGTTAAGATCCTTTGATTTCTTTGCTTCTCTTGTTACTACTGACTTTGAATTCTCAATTTCAACCTCCATATAACAATAATAATTGAAAATATAATATCATAAGAAGTTGGAAGTTCTATGTTATTTCTCACTGTCCGCCGATAAGTATATAGATTTGTCACCGGAGATTGTATATATATTTATATTTCTCATTATCTTTTTTTATTGAAAAAAATAGCTACTTTATTTCATTAATAATAAAAATTGTTGAATACAAATATTGATATAGTGACATTAATGATGGTTAGATGTATATGTTGTTAAAATTGTTAAGGTGAACGGCAATATTTGTTTTTCTTATAAAATATTCTAATATAAAAGATCTTTAAACTAAAGACAAAATAAAATTTAAATTCTATCTTAATACTTATATGATAATTTCATAAATTTGAGTAACTTTTCCCACCTATTTTAGGAATCTTAGGAATTAAAATTGAAATCACTATTAGATAATTATTATTTTCACTAGTTAAATTTTAATATTATATAAATGTTAATGTCATAATTGTTAGATTTCAAATTGTAGCTTTATGTAATTAATTTATTATATTATATAAGACACTTGTAGCAAATATCAAGGGATTATATACGGTAAATTCCATTACTCTATGACTGAAGAAAGTAGTTCAATCACATACTCAAACTCTAAAACGGTAACTGGAATTTCCACAATTATCAGCCTAACCAAAAACACTATTATACCCATCAGTGACTACAAATTAAATGGTCAAAACTACACTCAATAAGGGAAGGACTATTACATATGTGATGATGCTAAAGTGCCAGAGAAAAAGGACCCCAATTACTCAAAGTGGAAGCTAGAGAACAACTTAGTCATGACATGGCTACTAAACTCAATGACCATTGAAGCATGGAAAAACTTCATGTATTACAACACTGCAATTGAGATCTGGAGTGTTGTCAAGGAGACATGCTCCAATATTGATAATACTTTTGCCATATTTGAGATCAATAGTATCTTGCATGACCTACGACATGGAGAACCATTAATTACTATCATACCCTTACATGTTATTGGCAACAATTGGATGTCTATAAGGATATGGTATGGAAATATCCGAAAGACAACAAACAATACAAAAACCTAATGGAGAAAGACCCAATCTACCATTTCCTCCTTAGCCTGAACAAGAATCTAGATGATGTAAGAGGAAGGATCCTTGGAACCAAAGCTCTACCCAACATCAGAGAAGTATTTTTAGAAGTGAGAAGAGAAGAGAGCTGAAGGAAAGTCATGCTTGGCAGCACAAATCAAAGCTCTATTAATGAAGGTTCAACCTTGGATGTGAAAGGATGGTGTGATCACTACAAAAATTCAGGCCACAACAAGGAAACACGTTGGGTCATTCATGGAAAACCAATAGACTAGAAACCATATAAGAGTAGGGCATTCACGCTCATGCTGCCACATCAGAAGAAGACAAAATGTTGACATCACCAGCACCTGAACCAAGTCCATTCACCAAGGAACAAATGGAGATGTTGCAAAAATTGCTACAACAAAATCTTCAAAACACTAGCACACACTCAATTGTTGCCTTGGCCCAAAAAGGTAATTCCTTATATGTTTATTTTGTTGACAAAGGAATATCTAACTCATAGATTGTAGACTTTGGAGCCTCAAATCATATGACTAGTGATATCACTCTATTTGATGAATATTCCCCATGCAATGGCAATTCTATTGTATGGATATTAAATGACATAAAAACAAGAGTGATTGGTAAAGGCTTGGTAAAGGTTCCTATTTAAACTGTAAATGTCGATTTACAAGAAAGGAGAGTTTGAATTGTAAATATTCCTATTTCAATTTTCCTGTTAAAAACTTAAGAAAATAACTCAAGATTGATCTTGGTTGTGAAAACAGAAAACGAAAAACGTTCTTGGTTTCTGACAAAAAAACGGAGAACGTTATTGATTAGTTAAAATCAACAATTTAACTTATCTATTTAACTTGATAATCAAATTGACTGAAAGTAAATAGATAATAGAAGAGATACCACACAAGTATATATTTTGGTTCACCCAACTCGGGTTACGTCCAGTCCTCACAACCGTGAGATTTTCCACTAAATGTACAAATGGAGAACGTTCTTGATTTTACACAGTTTGTTCATATCAACCTTGATCTGTAACAACAATTCTTTTCCACCCAAAAAAGATTCAATCAGGTCACCTATAAATCTTTAGATAGGATTTTACAATTCATTTTTTAACCTTAAAATGATTTTTACAAAACTACTCAAACTATAAACAACCCATATAGTTTGAGTTTACACAATAATGATTTAGAGAGATTGATAGAATATGAGTATGCTCAACTCGTGTTTGAGAATAGATTCTTGATAAAAGAATTCAGTAATATGATCTGGGTATATGAAGATGAAATCGGAGCTGATTCTTTTGTATTTGAAAAACTTTCAAGTATGTAAGTGTATGTGATTGATTGAATTTCTTAGCACTTGAAGTTATGCGTTTTCCTTGAGTTTGGGGTTCCTTTTATACAGAGACCAGACTTTTGAAACTTTGAACGTTACTGTTTTGAACATTCTGCGTTTTTGCTTCTATGTTAATATTGTTTGATCTGTAGCTTTTCATTCTTGAATGTGATGATCATTTGTTTATCCACACAAACATCTCAGAGATATGCTTAATCAATTCAGATTAAGATTGCTTTTTGATTCGAGCAAAACATTCTGGAGAATGATGAAATAACGCTGGAGAATGATGTAACAAGACTGGAGAATGATGGTTAGTCAGCTGGAGAATGTTCGTATCATTCTGGAATGATGTCATCATATTGGAGAATGATATTGATCATTTTGAGGATAAATGTTAATCATTCTAGAGAAAGATGTTTGTTGCTGAAGATCATGCGTAACATGCTGAAAAATGTCTATCAATCTAGAGACTGATGTTACACTGTTGAATAATGATTATTTGACACTTTTGCTTTGAGTTGTGCCTTTTAATCGTTGATCTTTTTGAGTGATTATTTCGCTCATATGAGAGTTGTATATTCCTAGTATATGAACTGAAAATCCATTCGCGATTTGCAAGAGTTTTCCTTGCATTAAAAACTGATTTGATCTTGCTTGATAGTTCTTGATGCTAAGTTTTTGCCTTTGTTAATATTTTGGAGTAGATCTTTCTAGTATGATCTTTGTGTACCTACTTCTGGTACCTTTGTCATAGAGACTGGTTTATCAACAAACTAGAAATGTTCTTGCCTATTGCAAGCCATCGACTTTGGGGATTAATCTTGCTTTTTATTTTTGATGCATTGCTTTGCTTTTGTTGATTATTTTCTCTTTGAATCTGTCCAAAATAATCTTGAGTATATAAATATGTTCCTTTATAGTAAATATTGAGGATTTGCAATGTAGATTGATGTACTTTCATTGCCCAGATCAATCTTAAACTAAAGAACATTTTGTTCTTCGTAAATCAAAATGTTCTTGAATTAATGATGTCAAAATCATAATGTTCTTGGATTTGAAGTTGTGAAAAGGAGAACGTTCTCTGTTTGTCCAGACTTCAGTTTTAATAACCAGAACATTCTTCAATTTTCAGACAGTTGTCCAGAATGATCAAAATGTTGTCAAGAATATTCTTCGTTCTTGACAATGAAGTTGGAGAATAGTCTTGCTTGAACTTGCTCTATTCATCATAATCCATAACTTTTCTACTACGTATTTTGAATTGATTCTTTGTTGAGATGAATCCTTTATATTCCTTGAAGAATATAGATCACATGATTGTGAAATACAGAAACAATGATTTGCGAAATCCAAGGGAAACTTCTTCTTCAATAGAGGAAATCATTTGTTCTTGAAATCTCAGAATTGTGGAGAACGTTCTCTATTTTCTAAACTTCTGTCAAAAACGTTCTTCGTTCTGTCTTTGTATTTTTGCTTCCTTTTCAAATGATCTTGCTTCTGATTTATAGCATAGTGTGATAATTGATTGTTGTATTTGATCATCTTCTTCATTAAGATGTTATATTGAATATGTAATAATCATTCTCTTGAATGATTGATATATGATACATTTCCTTTGAGATTATTTAATTGTTTTGAGTGGATACTTATGCACTTTGATGAAGTGAATGACTTATTGCTTGTTAACTTATGCAATTCATGTTCTTTAAACAAAACTCAAGTGTAATTATTAGTAGACCCCCATTCATAAAACTTAATCTTTTATTTCATAAAGTTTGTTGTCATTAAAACATACATCAAAAATATTTTTACCTCAACAAGGCCGCCACAAATGATAAATGTGTTAAAAAAGTAAGCGTTTGTAAGGGCCAAGGGCACCACATAATCTATCTTTTGTGAGGGTTTAGACTGCCGCAAAGGATGAAACGATAAAAAAAAAATTTTGAGGGCTTAGACCGCCACAAATGTGTGACTTTATTAAAAAAAATAATTTTATAAAATTCAAATTTAATATTAATATAATTTAAAAATAAAAAAATAAATTAAATTTAAAATAAATTTTATATATAAAAATAAAAATATAATCTTAATATTAATAAAATTATTTCTACCAAACAAAATAAAACATTATAAAATTAATAAATTTTGTCATACAAACCAAAATTAAAAATAGAAAATATTATTCGAATGCATCAATCATCATAATAATTTTTCTAATCATTAGCTCCACTCCCTCCACCATTATTTGATGGAATATTATCCGACAATAAAAACCTCTAAAAAGTATTATTAATTAGTGTTAGAGACAACATCGTTTGAAATTGCATTTCATCTTCAAGTACACCACCACTAGCCTTCGACATAAACAACATGAACATCTCATCCTCCTTCATCTTCGACAATTTTCTACACTCTCACAAAATTGAGAAATTCTTCAACCTTGTTAGTAAAATGTTGTTTACTATGGTCTATATATGTGTTTATATATATGTTTAATGAACTAAAAATAAGTCCTTATAAACAAAAATAGAGACGGTAAAAGTATATAAATTTTTGTACGAACTCAACTACAAATCTTTGTAATGACTAACAACAAATATTAATATCAATAATTTTAATAATGATTTTTGAAAAATTGTTACATTAAAATCAATAAGTTTTATATTTGTTTCAAATTTTTATTTATCATATATTATGTAAACAACATAATTTCTAATTTATTTTTAGACAAATCTACTAACATTTCGAATGATGAACTTTTTATGTATTTTATAAATAATATAAAAATATTTTAAATTTATAATATTACATTGATTAGATCATTATTATAAATCTTTTTTTCATAAGCATTATTTTGTTGCTAAAAAAATTACAATTTCTTAATAAAATTCTATTTTACTAACATAATAAATCATAATATCAAAAATAACTACAATAAAAAAATTATACTTCATCAACATTTTAAAAAATAACTACATTTTAATTTTAGTATAAATTTTACAATTTAAATATTTTACTAGTACTTTTTTTAACAAATCTTACTAATATTAAAGTTTAAAAATAATATTACACCAAATTTTAAAAATAATATATTCTACATTCTAAAATAAAATATAAAGTCTAAAAATATTTTATAATTATATAATTTTTTTAAATAATAATTATATAAATTACTAATCTATATTTAAAATGCATTACATACTAACTTGATGTCGGATATTGTGTGACTTGAAGGTTACAAACAACTAACAACTCTTTGCAATAAACACAATAACATCACTGTCAAAATAAAAATTAAATAATATTCATTAAATAAATAACTTCAAATAAAAAATAACATTAAAAAATAAAATATAAAATAAAAACTTACCGAAATTCAAGAGAGAAGGTAGAGAGAAAAGTTGGAGAAAAAATATTTGTAGAGGGAAGGTGGAGAGAAAATTTAGATAGAATGTAGAAATGAAAAATGAGAGGATGATGATATTTATAGGAGAATATTTGGCCTTTATAGCGGTCTAGGCAGTCAAAAACGACTGTCTTTGTGGTGGTCTTGGAAGTCACAAAAGGCTTCCTTTGTGGCAACATTTACCTTCATAAAAGTGTGATTTTGTAGCTGAAAAAATCCTCACAGTGGACTAAACTTTCACCAGGATTTTGTGGCGGTCTAAACCCTCACAATGCTCCAACGTTGTGATTTTGTGAGAGCTTAGACTACCACAAAATCTTGCTGAAATTTTAGTCATTGTTAGAACTTTTTCAACCACAAATAACAATCAATTTAAATTTTAGTATTTGTCAGAGCCACAAAATATTTTTTAAGTTGACCACAAAATGAGTGTTTTCTTGTAGTGTCAACTATTGTACCAAATCATTTTTGGAGTGAAGTCGTCCTTTCAACATTATATTTAATAAGCAGAATGTCTTCTAAAGCCCTAAAGTTTCAAACCTCTTGCCAAACCCTTTTATCCACTTACACACACATTAAAATCCTTTCATCCATTCTTCCCAAAGTCTTTGTCTGTTATGCATTTATACATGACAACCAGCCCAAAAAATGAGTTTGAGAGCCCAAACCCCTGAAATGCATATTCTTAAAATACCCACCAAATAAGAAGGGATACAGGTGCTACGACCCCATAAACAAAATAAATATACCATTCCATGGATGTAACTCTATTTGAAAACCAACCTTACTACCCCAAAAGTTGATTTTTAGGGGGAGAGAGAACAAAACATAGCAAAATCTCAACCTTGTAAATGGAACAACATTTGCAACATGAAATGGAACATAATTTGAAGTAGCATTAGAATTTGTAGTATTTTTTAGAAACAAAACAGACCCCTATACAACAACAAGTTGTAGAACCAGAAATCGACCTTGTGATTGGAGAAACATCAAAAGTTGCAACTAGATCTCAGATAGAACCGGAAAAAGAACTATTGTGTACACAAAGAAAAAGAAAACTTAAATGGAGGAAGAAATCTGCACATCTCCAAGGCAGTCCAAAATTCTGAACTTAATTCAGATTTAGAAGTTCTACCAGGTAATATTATTTTTGAGCCTAATGATAATTGCGGTTTAAATAATGATCTTAACTTACCAATTGTTGTGAGGAAAGTAGTGAGATCATGCAGTCAACATCCAATTGGAAATTATACATCTTATAAAAATCTATCAGAAGAATACAGGGCCTTCATCACCTATTTGGATAACATAAACTTCCAAGAAATGTTCAATAAGTTGTCCAACATGTTGAACAGAAGGCTGCAATGAAAGATGCAATTCAAGCACTAGACAAGAATGGAACATGGAAATTTGTGGAGCTGCCAAAAGGAAAAAAATCAGTTGGGTATAAATGGGTCTTCTCAATAAAGCATAATGTTGATGAGAGTGTAAATAGGTGTAAAGCCCGCTTGGTAAAAAAAAAAATGGTTCACCCAGTCATATGGGATGGACTATGAATAAGCATTTGGTCTAGTTGCAAAACTAAACTTTGTTCGTTTCATTATCTCCTTAGTTGTAATCTAGATTGGCCCTTACACTAACTAGACATCAAGAATGTCTTCCTAACTGGTGAACTCGAAGAAGAGGTATACATAAAAATACCACCTAGCCTAGAAACTCCCCAAACAATTGTCAAGGTATAGAAGCTCTAGAAATTATTTTACGATCTTAAGCAATCCCCACGGGCATGGTTTGAAAGACTAACCCGAGTTGTTAAGGGGCACGACTTTACTCAATTCCAAATTGACCATACAATGTTTGTCGAGCATTCTAGTGAAGGAAAGATGACAATATTTATTGTTTATATGGAAAACATCATAATCTCAAGAGATGATGACAAAGAGATAGAAGAACTCAAGAGATTTCTAGCTAAAGAATTTGAGGTCAAAGACCTTGGACACCTAAAATATTTTATTTAGATGGATATTTCTCATTCCAAACATGGAATCTACGTATCCCAAAGAAAATATGTGTTAGACCTGCTGGAAGAAACAAGATTGTTAGGGTGCGGGCCAACAGATACACCGATGGAACCTAACCTTAAATTGACAAAATAATTAGAAGACAGTCCCCAAGTTGATAAAGAGAGATACCAAAGATTGGTAGGAAAACTAATTTACCATACTCACACAAGACCAAATATTGGTTACTCAGTATGAAATATTGGTTACTCAAAAAGACACCCGAGAGATGTCTTCACTTCAAAAAGGGGACCTAATTAGGAGTGTGAAAGTGTTCACATATGCAAATTGGGTTAGTTCTTTGACTGATCGCATGTCAACAAGTTGGTGTTGCACATATGTGTGAACAAACTTGACTAGTTGGAGAAGTAAAAAATACTCGATGGTGGCAAGAAGTAGTATAGAGGCTGAGTTCAGATCAATGGCTCATGGCATTTGTGAAGGAATTTGGTTGCAGCGAATGCTTAAGGAATTAGGAGTACCAACATATTGCACCACGAGTCTCTGGTGCGACAACAAGGCAACCATCAATATTGAAAAAATCTAGTCCACCATGATAGAACGAAACATGTGGAGATAAACAAACATTTCATAAAAGAAAAGATAGACGGTGGATTATCAAGTTGGAATACATCCCTTACAATAACCAAACCGCAAACATATTGTACACTAAATTCCTCCTATTTTAATTTTGATTTATTTCCTTCTTAGACTAGGAGCTGTTGTATTTAAACCATAATTGTAATCATTCTGATTCAAGAAATGAAACAATCATTTCCTCAATAATTCACAATAATTAATTAACTACATGCACACGTATCATTTTAAAGTAATTAAAAGCATGAAAATGCTATCAATAAATTATAGTTTTAAGTTTTTTTGTTAAGTCTTTGTAATAATGTTTTGTTTTATTTTTGTCTATACCACGTAATAATCACCAATTGAATGTTGACATGACACTGAAATTGATTATTTAACATTTCAGTGCTACGTGGTACTAAAATTTCATATAGTATGTTATGTCAACATATCATGTCATCCTAATTAAATGAAAATATGACGATAAAGACTAAAACAAGAGAAATCACGAATTGTAGGGAATGAATTTAAAACTTTACTTCAATGGATTAAAACCAAAAAATAACTGTATTATGGAGACCACGCCATAAATTACACTAAGATTAAATATAGAAAGATTAGATAAAATTTGCATATTTGAGCATGGAGGGAGTATATTGTTAATTAATCACAAGTCAAATAGCATGCAAGATAATTTAATGCCATAAAAAATAGAATATACAAGATAATTATTGATTGTTATTTACAAATAAGGCTACATAAAATTATGTACATATTTCCTTGTGCATCAACTGCATACTTCATACAGAGGAATGCATGGAGTACTTTGATAGATTCCAATGGTGTATATTCTCACCAAATACATCATAAAAAGCAAAATTGGCATCAATGTCAGTCATTTGAACAGACATGAAACCTTGACCATCATAAAAGAATTTCACAACATCAAATTGGCTCTCTTTAATATCTCCCCTCCATGCCTTTGAGCCTGCTCCACTTGTTAAATACAAAAGTTGACTGCATTTTGATTTCAATAGTTATTTTTATAAGAAAAAAAATTTAACTTTTTTCATCATGAAATTGAAAGGTAATATAATGTGAGTGGTTTTTTTTCCCTTACCCGTCTATGCTGCTTATGTGTTGGAGGCAATGGTCATGCCCATTCATGTACACATCAACATGGTTGGCCTGCATATACAAAGAAACATCATAATCACATTCATGACATGACATAATTATATTTTTTTAAGGTGGTACAAATGGATTTGGATTGACTCGTGTGACATTCATGACATGACATAATTATATTTTTTAGGGTGGTACAAATGGATTTGGATTGACTCGTGTGAGCAATTTCACGCAATCGCGTAGTTAATACATTGATTGTTGTTGGATCGAGATCAGACAATCTAGACTTTAATATATATTTTGATTTTCATAAAAACTGATATATAAAATTAAAATTTCAATTATCAAATCTTGATCTAATGACTACTGATGTAACGACTGTGTGAATGGGTCGATTATAATATATATGTATCAAAATCAAAATCAAGTTGAAAGGTGCAAAAATGTTAGCTTGAGGAGGTACCCAAGGCTACTAGGTTTAGGGTATATTTGATAAACTAGATATAATAACATGATTGTCTAACCTTATCTTATTCTACCTATCTACTTAAATTTGAATAATATATATGTATACCTTTAGTATTGGGATGAGATACTTTACAAGCTCTGGACTATCACCATGATGCCCAATACTTCTAATTGCATGGTGACCCACTACAATTTTCCATATTGCATTTGATTTCATCAATGCTGATTCAAATTCCTTATACCATAAATGTAACAAAATCTTAATAAACAAATAAAGAGACAATATGATATAATTTCTAGAATCGACCGCTAATTATATTTGGTACCTTCAAAAGGTTGTTGAGGTAAAATTTCCTAGGAGACACACCTCTCCAATCATAAAAATGTTCGGAAAAGTTGTAATAATCATTTATAAATGGGGTTGTGTCTATGAAGAAAAATTCAGCAACTCCTGGGAAAAGCAAGCAACAAAAAAATAAACATGTTTAAAAATAATGTTTTTTTATAATAGTTATGTATTGATTAATGTAAAATAATTTTACCGATGATGTAAAACAATTTTACACCGTTGTCCAACATGAAAATAATAATGTCATATAAGTATATAATAATCGTTCTTTTAATAAAAAAAATTATCATATACCCTATTTTAACTAGGAATATTGTAAAACTAGTTTCCATGTATTTTTCTTTAATAATTTGTTTTGTAGCATTTTATGAGTAAGAATTGAAAATTGAAAAAATATATTCTATTGTTATTTTTACCTGCATTAAGGATGAATGATCGTTGGCAGAACCATCTATTGTCAATTTTTCTTAGGAGAGGACTTAATTGTGCAGGTACATTACCCCTGTAGTCATGGTTTCCCAAAACTGTACAAGACATTGAGTTAAAACATTTAGTGTATATTTTAATTTAATTTTGTAATGAATAATAGTGATTCTAAAAGGATAAAACTCATTTTGAGTTCTCATATTTATTATCAATTGGTAATATAAAAAAATTACAGTCAATTTATAAATGTAAAAACATTCTTTATATAAAAGTGTGAATCAAATGTGTCTTTGTTCCTCAACTTATTTTCAAGTTTTATTTTGGTCATTTAATTAATTTGCTTTCTATTTCGGTCCTTTAGTGAGATTGATCTTTGAACTGAAATTAATTAAGATATCAAAATGAAACTTTAAAATAAATTAAGGGGCCAAAGAGTAATTTGAAATGATTAGTGAGAAGAGAAAGATTTTAGAAAAATTGAAGCAATTTGAGTTACCTGTGTACCATTTCTTCTGGAGGCTTTTAGCAGTGTAAATTTTGGAAAATGACTTTAGAAAAGCTGGATCATTTACACCCTTTAATCCATTCGTGTAGAAATTGTCTCCGGTGGATACAACAAAATCTATGTCAAGTTTCTCTCCCACCTTTCCCATCTGTTATTTTCATGGTATTAATATTTGAGATCAATAAATACATTTTTAAATAAAATAAAATAAAATAAAGCTATAATAACCAATTCTTCTGTTTTTTTTTTAACACAATTGGTTAAGATTTTTTTTTTTGTGTATAATTGTTTTTTTTTACAAGATATATATAATTAGTTAAGATTTTTAATTTTGAAAAGTTCAGTGATATTTGATTATCTTCAATATAATAATATCAATATTTATTAGTTAAACTAGAAGATGGATGAATCATGACGATGAACCTGAGTGGCAACCCTTGATTGATTATATCTTCCTTTTCTGCCCCAATCTCCAATCACTAAATAACTGACGGATCCATCATGCTTTGGTTGATGTTGGAACCTTTGAAGCTCTGCAAAAATTGGTACCACAAAGTATATGCATAAAATTATTGCTGCTAAATGAAGATGAGATGATGGAGAAGCCATGGTTACTAACAATCATGATTTTGTAAGAATTTAGGTGCTAATGGAGTATTTTAAGAGCTTATTTGAAAGATTAGATAACAATTAATTGAGAGGGCTAAATTAAATTCTTAGATAACTAACCAAAAGTTTTTTGATAGAGAGAGGTTTATGCAATGGGGGTCCAAGTTTCAAGGAAATTACTATTTATGGAATGTAACATATGGGTAATAGTTGAATGAAATTTTGAGGAATAATTAATTTTGGTAAAATAGTTGTGTCCTTAATCTTATTCCCTAGAAACCCTCTCAAACTCACATATAGGGATAAGAGTTTTTTAATTAAACCACCCCAAACTTATTTCAAATTCAATTTCAACAATATCAAATAATTCAGAACAGTTTCATCCAACAGAATTTGTGTATAACACAGCAATGCACAAAGAGTGTCCATTATGAACAGCCACGTTTAATTATCAATTTTACAAGTCTTTAACATAAGTTTAGAATCAAAATATCATTCTTAAAACAACATTCACTTTGAACAACCCACATCTACTCAAGTTTTACAAGCAAAACATCAATTAATAAGACATTATTAATGAATCTCAAGTGTAATATTATAATTACTTATAAAATTACTTTGTAGATTGTGTAAAACTTTTTATACTAAACGTGTATAAAATTAAACTCATCAATTTTCAAAAGCTAATCTTTAATTTTATCTATTTTCAACAGCTCAACCATATTGTTAATGAAGATTTAAGCATTACAACTTGTACTATAATTACAAAAGCTTTTAAGAGTATGAAACTACTACTAGCATTTCCTTATTACATTTTGGCGGGCTTTAATTGAGAAAAATGCTATAAAAGGTATAAATATTTCTTGAGGTATTCAATTGAGATTTTTAAGATTTTTTTAAAGAGACAACAAAATTTGATGGTATTCAATTCTGATTTTTCATAGCTTAAAAATTGTCTCTTGATATTAAAAATTATACGAATTTTGATGGTTCTTTAGTAGAATGGATTTTGTTAAGACTTTTTAGTTGAAAATATATATACAACTCTCGTTCAAAATTCTACTCTTGTTTTCTACTGTTTTTGAATCTCTCTACACATGTCAAGTTTTTATTTTTCTTTCTCATCCTTTACTTGACTTTTGCATCTTACTAGTTGTTTTTACGTTTTAATTCTTTCATATTTTTTATGGTCTTCATGTATTTCTTTTACATTGTTTTTGTTGATATTTTTTTATTTATTTAAATTTTTTGGTTCTTCGTGTATTCCTCACGTTGATGTTTTTGTTAGTTTTTCTTGTTATCATTGATTTTTGTTGATTTTAAGTTAGTATGTTTTTTGTTGAATAAAAAAACTGATTTTGGTTCTTTATGTTTTGTCAAATTAATATTCCTCCCAATTAACATACTTTTTATGTTTTGTCTTGTTAAGTATGTGGTTTGTCGAGTGTTATAATTTAAATAAAAATATTATTTTGTTATGTGTTATAGGATTTAAGGTTTAAGTTTGAGGGTTTGAGGTTATTATTATTATTAGTAGCTAGGGTTTAGAGTTTGAGGTTATTATTTTGATTTTATAGGGATTTTTTTTAGGAACTAAAGGTATTAATTTTTACAATTTGTATTTTAAAATAAACACTAAAACTGAATAACAAAATTATTTCCGCACTAAAGTGTTAAGAATTTTTTTATAGGGGTTAAAAATAATATTTTAGAATTTTATAGGAATTAAAATTTTATTTAACTCTTATGATTTAACCTTTACTATTATTATTATTATTATTATTATTATTATTATTATTATTATTATTATTATTATCCTGCTAATATAGTTTTATTTTAAAATAGTCATTTAATCAAATTTTCAAAAATTGTAAACCGTTAAACCCAAATATAATTAAAACATAACTTTTTTAAACTAAAAATAAACTCCCAACATAATAAAATTATAACTTTTTTTAACCTAAAATTAACTCTAAATGCTTTATTCTTCTTCCCTAAAAAAATATAAAATTAACAACTTCAAAATGATTTCTTTTGAAATTATTGGTTGAGGTTTAAAGCATCAATACTCACACGTTAATTGCAAGATAGCAATATGTATTATATTATTAAAGATATCGAAGATATTAAGATAATATCAGTGGATTTCTTTTGAAATATTGGTTCAACATTTTTTAGTTTTTACTGTTGAGACAAAATATCTCTCAAATGGTTTTAATGATAACAAAATTAATTAAAAGATTATGATTGAGGTTAATGACTAATTTGTGCTTTTGAGTGTATTCATATAAGAAAACAAGTTATTATTCATTAAGGCAGAAAGAAGACAATTCTGAGTTAAATCTGGAGCATGTAAAATGTTGATGATGGCCTCGCGAGTTGATGAATATTCAAATCTGCAGAATACTCATCTTCGCTGAAATGAATTGTTTTATTAAATTAAACAAAGGCAAAACAATATTAAAGAATAAAGTGTTTGATTCTTTAAACAAAGGCAATTAAAGAATAAATAAAGAAAAACTTTTGAAGAGAAGGAGTAAGATGGCAAAAGAAAGGTACGAGAAAGGATTACACTAGGATGGGTCTATGGTCAACACATTTGAAAAAGCAACCCATCATATCATGTGCAAAGGCTACAAGCAGACCTATAGATCATTCTTGTGTGAATTAAAAAATAATATAAAGTCAATCTTCAAAAAGACAACAACAAACAAGCCAAAAGTGAAACTCATCACATGTCTTAAAGAAAGGAAAGAGAAAAGGACTTTACATGAAGCCTTTACAAGCATTGAATAAAGGAGAACCAAAAAGACATCACATGGTCTTACAAGCGTTAAAGAAAGGAAAGAGAAAAGAACATCACATGCCCCAAGTTTCCAGAAAATCTGCAACCTCGTACTTGAGGATGGACTGCATCTGTCCAAGGACAGCTAGATGGCAGTTTCGTAATTATAAGAAAAGACCTTGGGCTTTTTGAATTGATTTTCCAACGGTCATAAGAATCTTGGCATATGAAGTGAACATCATAAGACTTCTATAAAAGGCAGCAAGCTCTTCTTCATCAAAGACACAACACATTGCATTAAAAAGATCAAGGATCTTAAAGCTTTCAAGAAACAACATTCATCCTCTCTTCATACTTTCTACAATCCTACATTAGATCTTTGTAAATCCTTTGAGAAAGTATTAAGAATCAATCACTCTCATATCACATTGTAATTTCCATGTGAGATACACTTGGAAATATTTGAAACCTGATTGTAAGCTTGGTGAAGCTAAAGAATACACAATTTGCAATCATCCTCTGTGAGAGGTTGATCTGTTTGAACATTAGTGAAATCTCACAAGAGTGTGAGGACTGGACATAGCTTTCATTGGGTGAACCAGTATAAAAATTGTGTGTCATTCTCATATTTTGCTCTCACTCTTTAGCTCAGCTCAAATCTGAAAGTTTGAAAAACCCATCCTCGGGTTTGCCATCCTCTGCGAGAGGATAGTTTTAAAAACAATTGAAAATTATTTTTAACACTTCTAGTGATATTTAACTCCATCATTTACCTTATATAATAATCATTTCAAGGTGAAATCCGCTGTGTAAATTTTCTGGTTGACCAGATTTTTTAATTTGTTGACTAGATTCTTGGTGGAACTAGAACTACTAGAAATCGAATTGGAAATGTTAGTCGGAATTGAAAATGATCGGATCTGATAATTGATGAATGAGAATTCAATTCGTTGATAACGGAAACAATTGATTTATCATTTTGAACCAATTCCCAATCACTAGCTTCAATTTCACTTTTTTTCATTTATCAATGCAAAGAACATTGAAGTGAACCGATCGAAAGAAGAAACAAACAAACATTCATTATTTTGTACTAATATTGTATTAGGAACCTTAACCCTAATTTACGTAGAAGTTTAGTTTTTTAAGAAGAAGAATGAAATATATCAGAGAAGAAGAATAAAATATTTGAGTTAATTTTAGGTTTTTATAAGGAATAAGAATGAAAAAGTTAGGTTAATTTTAGGTTAAAAAGATGTTATAATTTAATTATAGTGGTGATTTATTTTTAGGTTACAAAAATTATGTTTTAATTATATTTAAGTTTAACGGTGTTACAGTTTTTGTAACAGAAGTTAAATGGAATGACTATTTTAAAATGAAACTATATTTGTGGGTTACGGACCAAACAAAAAAACTTATGAAGATCAAAATCAACAAAATATTATAATTGCAAAGATCAAATACATAAATGATGAATTACGTGATGTCAATGGGTTACTTAGCAAATAAAGTGTAGAACGGTTTATACTTCATGATTTGAAATTCATGTAAGCTTTTAGCGGGTGGGAGGGTTCAACTCACGATTCTAAACTACTAAGTGATGCTCTGACAAAAAATTAATGGACTTAAATTCCCCGATGTAATTAGGTAATTTTTAAGTAATAATTTTTAATTTAAACTTTTATACTATTTTTTAAAATTAAATATATTGTAACTTTATATGTATATTATTTGTAAATAGGTAACTATTTTCTGGTGGATTTTGAATTTTCTAATCGATGCAAATTTTTAGCTTCATTTCGAGATGTGAGATATCTACAAGATTTTGCAGGTTATGGTAATGATCCACAAAATGAAAAAGAATTGTTCAATCTCCGACATACATCTTTAAGAAATGTCGTCGAGAGTATATTTAGTATATTTTAATCGTAGTTCATAATATTTAAGTCAGCGCCTCCATTTTTATTCAAGACACAAACAAAACTTATATTGACATGTGCAACACTTCATAACTTCCTTCACAAAAAAGGTCGTTGAGTGAATTTCTAGTTGAGCTTGTAGATGTATCTTCATCTCCGATATTACCAATTAACAAATATCATAATTATCAATCTAATATTCAAACCCAAGAACAGGAACGCGGAAATGCTAATTTTGGAGGAGTACTGTACCTACATATGTTTGGATAAATGCTACTTATGAAGACATGAAACTAGAAACTATTTTATTGTTGAAATATTTTACAAATTGTATCAATTTCATTTTTATTTATTCAAACTTTATAATATATATATATATATATATTATATTTTATCATTCAATATTATAAATTCATAAAATATTTTAAAATCTTGTATTACAAATCCATTAAATAGTCTTTTAAAATCTTGAGCGTAAATAATCTTTTAACATCTCAATCTAATACACCCCCAATGAATAACAGTAATTGTCATATTAAAGTCCTATGCATAAATGTTCATTTTTATTGTTCCGTTAAAAAGAACGCCATACAGAGTAAGTGCTAAAGCAAAATCACGTAGTGGAAGAATTACGAAATTTAAATTTTGATTGAAAAATTTCCATAAATTAGAAGTTAATCCAAATTGAGCTAGCAAAAATGAACATCTATTTATGTAAAGAGTTTGGAATTCTCTTAATTGAACATGATCATATAATAATTACACATAGAGAGGAGCCTGGTTAGTGTAATGAACTACTAATAATTAATAATTAATAATCAGTACCTAAGAGATGCAAAAGAAAGTCTTCATAATGTCCTGAAGTGTCTGAACGAACAGCATGTGTTAATGGTTTTCCATATTTACTATAATATGCTGCTTTTATATGTTGCATGTCAATCTCAGTCCTTGTCACAATTATCCTTATTAATCTACTGTCATTAGTTCCAATACCCTTCATTGCTTTCCGTAAAAGCTGCAAATATATATATAGATATATATGCATAAAATACATCATTAACTATAAACCAACTACTCCCTTCAGGCTTATTGAAAAAACAGCAAAAATCTATTTTTTTAATAAAATATAAACAAAAGTAATAATTTTCAAGGTTTGGATTTGTGTTCTTTAGATCACAGGGTAACAAATTTATCGTTGCACTAAGACCGTCCATCAAGAAAAAAATTGATTGTAGTGTGGAATAAAAAATATATTTAAATAAGAAAATAACATTTTAAAAAATAAATTAAAAAAATTATTATTAATTAAAGAGATATTAGTGATTTTTACAATTTTCTCTAAGAAGATTATAACTTCATCTCTTGAGGTTGCATGTTAAACTATTATTAATTAATGAACTGACTTCATCAAAGACAAAAATCAAATAAAATGATGTATCAATACAAATCTTGAGAGTTGTTAAATAGTACTCTCTAAAAAATTCAGTGCTAAAGGTTGACCTTCTAATTTTAAGAGATAATATTTAAATCTTATTGAAAACAGTTTTAAAATGTTTATTAATGTCATTTTTATTAATAATAGTTTTCTCTTCTCCGATTTAAAAAAAAAAAATATTTAATTGCAGTTTTGGTCTCTCTATTTTAATTGAATCGCGAAAATAGTCCTCTTATTTTATTTCTCCACAACTTTGGTCTCCTAAACAGATTTTTAGTCCAAAACTTACTGAAGTTTTATTTTTTTGCGTTTATTTAAGTCACACAATGCCTCAAGATCTCGTGGTGTAACAATTGTACCTGAAATCTATGATCATAAATGGTGTTGTGTGACTTTAAAAAATGTCACTTCATCATATTTTGGACCAAAATTCTGTTTGAAGACCAAAACTGAGGAGAAATAAAATGAGGGGACTACTTTCGTGATTCAACTAAAATAAAGAGATCAAAACTATAATTAAGAAGAAAAAAAAAAGGATCAATGCAAATGATAACATAAAGAAATACCTTTGCAAAGTACATGGAAGAGTTAGTAGCACATCTTAATATGGTCAATAGGCCACTCATAAAAGAGCCAGATGTTTCATTCTTTATTGCCTTTCATAAGAAATAAAAATGAGTTAAATTGTGCAAAAAGAATAAATAAACAACAAAAGAAAGCAAGTGAGTAGTTGTAATTTGCAGGTTTCCAAATTATGAATGACCTTTTCTAGTGAGTTTCCAAATGAAGCATAGTATGCAGAGCTAACTGCAGCTAAATGTGGGCTGCTTCTTTCACTAAAAATCCTTATGAAAGTTTTCTCATCAGTTCCTATTCTCTTCTCCCCTGATTTGTATAGTTTTTTGGCGTCTTCTTCTACTATTACTGGATCCATTTCATGCCCTTCATAACGTGGTGTACTTACATATGCAACCAACAACTATTAAACTATACAACATTAGTATCTACAATTAATTTAATAATGTCAAACTCAAAACATAAATCATATTGCTTTCATTTTAAGTACCTTCTTGTGATCACCACTTGTTTGGTTTTCAATGTCATGTTCAATAGGGGAATGATAAGTTGAGAGGTAAAGTTCTTTCATTCTTCTTAATTGTGATGGTGTACGAGAACATATTATTTCTGTAATAGCTTGATTATCAACAACTGGTGCTGTTAAGGCACTCCTTACTATGATAGCATCTCTTGTTGCTGGATCATGCAGCCAAAGTTTCAGTGCTTTCTGAAAACCATTTATTGGATTACTGAAATTGATATCTCGGTAACACTCACAATTCTGAGTGAAGATTTGTCTTGTGTTCAACATGTGTCGGTATCAGATACTAAAACTAACACATGTGGCCATTTCAATTAATTAATTTTCTCAATTTTTTATTTTATTTTGTGCTTTATAGTATGATACAAAGAATGTTGCCAATATAGGAGAATTCTCCAAAACATTGAAAATGAATTTGTTTACCTTGAGATGACCGTGAAGCTCTGAAGATATTCGTTTGGAAAGTGGTTCAGAATAGGTAGTTTCATACTCTTGTTGAATTAGGCTGCGTTGTTCTGAATTCCTGTGAGCAAGGATTTGAATAACCCTTCTTGTGTCACACCCAAGACCTGTAATAATCTTTTGGTATTCATAAGATTTTCAAACCTTCAGTAAAATAACTAGACTTCAAGTTTTTGTAATCTAAAATGATCAATTTGATGATTACTACTAATTTCAATTTGTATCCTTTCTCTCAAAATGTTCATTGTTCATGCACTATATGTATATTTGTTTTCGCTTTGAATTTTACAAAATTAAAGTAAAATTATGTTAGACTTATGTGATACTTCAAAGATAATATAAAAAATATATTTTATTAAAACTCTAAAATATAATTTATGTTAAAATTAGGGTGACTCATGGTGATCTTGTAGTAACAAAAAAAAATTGCACATAGTTGGAAAACATTAAAATATCAAAATAAGCATGTTGCATGCTTCTTAATTTGCTCATAAAATTCACCACCTTTGAAAGCTTTGTGAAGCTTTTTAGCATCCTCACGAGGGGATGGTAACACTGGAGGTACGGTTAAGGTTGACATTGTTTATCTTGATTCTGTTTTTTTTTTCTTGTTTCTTTGTCAAACAATTAACATTAAAATGTGAAGTTATTATTACAAATTGTGCATCATTATCTGCTAATGGAATTTCTAATAACATCCACAATAAACCCATCTAAGGCTTATTGGAAAACTCAAATTGTCAATTTGCTAATATGGATGTTTTATATGAGCTTAAATTTCGGACACAAAATATGCATTAGCTAATTTTAAATGCAACAATCCACTATTAGTATAATAGAGCAATGGCTCCGAGATGGACATTCCTCTAGAGTTTCGTTTATCCTTTTAATTTTGACTATTGTTTTAAGACTTTAATTTGCATACATAACATTACTATATAAAATATTACATATTATCATATTATGAACATTGGACGATCGTAATTTATTGTCAATGTAAAAACTCTTTATATTAACGGTCTATACAAAGTTTTTATTATTATTTACATATAAGAAATATACATAATTTACTAGTAAAGTTGATTCTAGCAGAAGGAGTTAGACTCCCACAAAATGTTGAAGTTGGGTTCAAATTATCTTCGCTAAAAAAAATACTCACATTTAATTGATGGCACACTTGAAATAAGATTTTCTATGGTGGAATAAACTTATAGGAAAATAAAAATATACATAATTTATTAATGTAGTGTAATTACACTTTTTCATTTGAGGAAATTTTGAATTAGTTTCTCTCGCTAAAAAAATAATATTTTTTCATTCAAATTAATAGAATACAAAAAAAATTCAAAGTCGCTAAAATAAAAAAAATGATGAATATGCGAACAAATTAACAATACTCAGATTAATAGCACAAAACGACAATATACCTACAAATATGACAATATTCAAGTGTCCAAAATACTTATGCCTTCAGATTTGTAACTATTGACGATATCAAAGTCATTAATGATTGAAATTTATAATGAGTAAACAACTACTTTATCAATCTGAATCAAACGAATATCACAATAAGACAAAAAAAACAAAAAAGAATCACACAAAGATGACAAATAAAATAGCATAGTACTTAGTTGACGAAATCATAGAAAATATGAAAAAATAAATAAATTTATGTAAAAACTAATTATTTAGATAAATGGAGAAAAATACTTTGAATGGGTGATTCTATAATTAAAATAGTTTTAAGTCACTCATTTCTAATAGAAGAAGAAGAGAAAAGAACCTAAAGAAAGAAGACACTTTTGCTTAAAACCTCACGCTAGAACTACAATATGTTAAAATGTACATTTTGCCCAAAAAAAAAGAGTTTACTTTTTGATAAAATGAAGCATATAGCCTTTTATTTTTAATAATGTTTTTTATTTAAGTGGGAATATCAATAAAAAATACCCAATTTCATTATTGACTTTGTTAGCCTATACTAATTTAGTCTATCACTTAGTTATACTTTTAAAATAGTCTTTGATTTTTTTCACCGTTGAATTGTTGATTAAAGTAGTTCATTCGTTAATACCAGTTAACTAATAGAGTTAACTCTGGTGAGTTGAAGTTAAGTGTTATGTAAGCAAATCTTGAGGATCTATTTCACATTGTTTAAATTTAAAAAGTTGCCATGTATACTAGCTAATGAAGAGTAAATAGGCAAATTATTCCTTCATACTGTGAACATTAGTTAACTTAATCCCTGAAATTTTTTGATTTGACAAATACATCACTAAAATTAAAATAGTAATAAAAATAGTTTATATTTAAATTTTTATAGTTAGAGATTGTGATGTGACTTGTTAATAAAATATTTGACCTTTCATTTTGATCGCATATCAATGTCATCAAAACGTGAATTAATTTTTCTACGAAATTTAAATCTTTCATGAAATAACTTATCTATAATTAGTCAATGCACAATTACTATTACAATTATACACAAATTTGTCAATGAGATGACAAAATATCATCAACAATTTTTTTTTTTAGAAGATGAAATTGATATGGGTCAATGTGGATAAGCCACATATTCAATTACAATGTCATATCAAAATATCGAATGACAAAAGTTTACAGATAGACTATTTTGTTTCATATTTTACAATTTCAAAGATGTATTTGCCCATTTTTTAAATTTAGGAACTAATTTATCCAACACTTGTAATTTCAATGGCCAATTTTTCTAATCACTGAACTAATGGACAATAATATTAAAGACTAAATTACAATAAATTATATTTTTATACAACATATTATTGAGAAATCTTCTTCAATTTTCTTTCCCTCCTCCATGATGGAGAAGTCTTCTTCTCCAATTTTAATTGATAGGGATTTTTTTTTAGAGTAAAAATATAAAGAAGATAATGAAGATTAAAGAATAAATAGAGAGTGGAAAAACGTGTGAATGAATAAAAAGAGTGAGAGTTTAGAAGAGAGAAAATGTCAAATTGAAAGAAGAGATGAATAAATGTGGAAAAATAAAAAATAAGTAATAAAAAATTAAAAAGTAAAAGAGAGAAGAAAAAAAGAATGGAGAGAAAATTAGTAAAAAGTAGAAATGTAAGAGAAAATTAGTAAAAAGTAGAAATGTAAGTGAATTAAATTTGAATTTGAACTATTTTATAAAAATGCTAAATTACATTCGTGGTCCCTTAACTTAATTTCAGGTAACGTTTTAGTCCTTTATCTTTTTTTTTTCTCCCGATTTAGTCCTTTATTCCTAACAATATCAAATAAAGTATGAAAATATAAGTTTATTTGAATATTTGGGTTACGAATTTGATGAAATTTGTATTATATTGAAGAATATAATTAATTTTATGAGTTTTGATTGAATTTTTTTTTTGAATTTTTGTATAAAAAAGAATAACATTGTTGAAATTTTAAAACATAAAATATCGAATTGTTACTTAAAATTAAAATAAAGGATCAAGTCGGAAAAAAAAAAAAGATAAAGAACTGAAACATTACCTGAAATTAAATTAAAGGACCATATAATTTAGCCTTATAAAAATTAACCTCCTTCTCTTTAGACGTATAGACATCAACTTCTTAAAAAAATTAATTAATTTTTTTATAATTATTTTTATCTTTTATTTATTGTTTGTGTTGGTTTCTTTTTAAGATTCATTTTAATCTGTTATTTTTTTTTTTTTTTTGAATTAGATAAGCATTAACTTTTCTCACATTACATTAAACATGAAATCAAAAATATCACAAAAAATAAAATCAAATACAATGAAAAAAAATATTGACTTAACATTTTTATCCAAGATGGAATAATTAATATCCCAATTGACATAAAAAATCTCAAAATTGTCAACAAAATTTCAAAGTAACAAAGACATTTTAAAGAAAAGTATCAAAGATATAAGGACTATTTGAGGATTTTGAGTGCCACTTGAGACAATAATTATATTGCTTCATACAACCATCATTCAGCATCATTTTTCCACGTGATATTTCGGTACCATGAGAAATGGTTAACATTATTTATTTTATAAAAAGATAAATCACTAAAATAAATTTTAATAAAAATAAAGAATTAAAATTAATATGAAACATTTATAAAAAATAAATGACTTTTATTTTAATTAAATAATAAATATAAAAAGAGATATAGAGATAAAATATTTTCTTAAAATTTACCAAAAAAATTATATTTTTTATACAATTAATTTACCAAAATAATATTTTAATACAAAATTATAATTATTATATATGTAAAAAAAGTTCTTACCAAATAACCAAGGGACGTGACATATTTAAAATTAGTTCTTTGACTTGGTAATCCTACAATGATACAATCAGGTCAAAATAATAATATAATAATAAAAATTAATATTTGATAAGTTCTTTAAAAAAAAAGAAAATATACACTGTAAATATATGAAATGATTTTATATTAAAATAGAATATAATTCATATATTCTTTCATATTACATTAATTAATTCTACTTTTATAATAAAACAAGACAAAACAAATAATTTTAATTAAATATTTCCTTAAAATTAACCATAACATTACATATCAATTAAACTTTTCTTTAAATTAAAAAATATTATCCAAATGGAAAATATCTCCCCATAGAGATTTAAAATTTTGATTTCGAACATTAATAACATCAAAACAAAACATAGAGAGAGAGGAATGGAGGAAGAGAGAGAGACATGTCAGTAGAACAGTCCAGTAAATATAAACACAAAACACAACTTTTTTTTGTCTGTTTCTGATTATCCAACAGTTCCTCAAAACTGAATGAAGCAAAGCAAGCATTGTGCAGAACAAAGATAAAGGTGATGATCACTTAACCATTACATCAAATATTCTCACAAATCATGCCACCCTTTATTAAAAATTTCAATCATCTTATATAGATTAATTCTAATTTTATGATCCATGATACCCTTTTTTTTTGTTGTGTGAAAAGGAAAACACTTGAAAGAAGAAAATAAAAATCCAATATTTATTTTACTTTTTTACTTTATTTTGCTACTATTTCTCTTTCTGTGTCTAAAATTCACTTTTGGTTTATTCCTTTGATTTTTCTCTCTCTTGATGTTGTATTATCTGTCAGATATTAATGGGGTGCTGCAGATTCCTGTGGTTTTTGCAACTTGGGTTGTGACTTTTTTTCAAACCCCAACTTGTCCTATTTGTAGCAAAGCTGTTGTTGAGATGGGACCAAATTGACCCATCTGTGTACCTCTTTGTGGGTTTTCAGGATAACCCATCAATGTCATTTATGAATTTTTTTGGGTTCAATTTTACCCCTTGAATTGAAATTTCTCAATAAATTTTAGGGATTTTTGTTAACCCTTAATTTATCTTCTTAGGGTTATTTTTATCTGCCTTTATTAGGTTAATTGATTAAAGTTTGGATTTTTAATTTGGGTGGAATTAAGTTAGGTCTTTTAAATGCAATTATATAAAATTTTTGTGGTTTTACTTTTGAAATTTCAAAAAAAAGTTGGTGGGTGAGATTCTATTTTACTGTCACACTCAGATTTAGGTTTTACTTGACTGTGAATGTTATATGTTAGGTGGTGTGGAAGAAATCTTTTTTCTTATGATGGTTGGTTAATGTGTCAGAAACTTGATAATGCTTGTGACATTTTTTGCATCCAATGTTATTTATTTACTTTACATCTTTTTAGTGATGAAAATTTTCATTCTGTCTTTTTAAGTGGAGAGATTATTTGCTAATTAATTTCATATCTAATTGATAACACCATTTTCTTATTGCTACTGAATGAAAAATTTACCTTTTTGAGTAGCTTCATTGCATTTTGAAGAGGTTGGTTTTCTTGACTTGGTTGTTGGATAAAAATTGTTGAGAGTTCAAGTTTGGATTCACGGTGAGAATGGCAAAATTACGGTGAACTATAATTTTGACAAAAACTACACTTTAGAGGTTCAACAAAATAACTATATCACCATGATTTTGCCAAACTCATGGTTCATCCAAACATATGCGTTGTTTACTTTTATGAGATTTTAACCTTAGGAGTTTTTTTTTCTTGTCTTTCAATTTACGAATTACATTCTATTATATATAAGTGCATGTTTGAATTGACGTAAATTTGGCAAAAGCTAGGTGACAATCTCCGTGATTTTATTGAAGTTTCAAAGTATAACTTTTGTTGAAATCACGACGATGCGCCGTGATTCCATGAATGATTGGTTTTGTTCAGTGAAAATGAGCTTTAAAGGTCGTTTACTCTTGTAGGTGAAAGTTTAGTGGGCCTGAACTGTTAAAACTGTTCTTATCAAGTAGTACTATGGTAAACTAAATTTTGTTTTTTTATTGAATTGGAATTTGCAATTTGAATGCTCTCTTTATCCATTATAATCAGACTGGTTTTTCTCCTTTGTTTGTTTCTGAAAGGTCTTTTTCTTTTATTAGAAAAATCCTAGCTTGGTAATAACCATTCCATAATTTGACAGTGAAAACTTCACAACGATAATTTCTAAGTTTTCACTTCCCTTTAAAGTGTCATCAACTATTGCATTTTTTTTTGTCAGAGACTCTGGATATTTCTCATGTTCTAACTGAACTTTATTGCCTTTTCATTCATCAATAGGTCAGGAATTCACAAGTGTCCACCTTTTTTGATTTCTGAAGCGAACCCTTCTTTGAATATTTCACATCCCTCAGAGGTTTCTTGGTTTTCATTGGTATTAAACTCTGTTCAACTTTCTGTCATTTTTTCTCTCTTTTTCAGCTTATAGTACAATAAATCGTCTCCCATAGTTTTGCATACCACCAAAGTTAATACTAGTGGCAGCCACCAAAGGAATAATCTAGATCCAGAATTCTCATTTTGTGGTGTGGAATTTCATATGGGTTTAACCTAGATTTAGAGCAATTAGGTCTTGAAACTAGAACCCTTTTTTTCTCTTCTTCAAAGTAAAAATCTTTACTTGATTCAAACAAACAAGACTATGACTGTGGATGAAGTGGAGAGTATCTCTGAGTGGAGCAGGGAGCAAGATAAAGCATTTGAAAATGCCTTGGCAACTTATCCCGAGGATGCTTCAGATCGATGGGAGAAGATTGCGGCTGATGTACCAGGGAAGACTATGGAGGAAATTAAACAGCATTATGAGTTCTTGGTTGATGATGTTAACCAGATTGAAGCTGGTTGTGTGCCTATACCGTCTTATAATTCTTCCTCGGAGGGATCAACGAGTCATGCTAGTGATGAAGGAGTTGGGAAGAAAGGTGGCCTTAATGGTAACAATAATAGTGAGTCTAATCATGGAACTAAGGCTTCAAGATCGGATCAAGAACGACGAAAGGGAATTGCTTGGACTGAGGATGAACACAGGCAAGTTTATCTTTTGCTTATATCTTTTGAAAAAATCATAATGCTAATATTGATTACTTTAATTTCTTAATTTTTCCTTTTCAAGTTGATGATGTTTAAACTTATAATTGGAGGTTAGTTGTATTTAATTGTTGGCTTGACTCTAGTCTCTATATCCTATCATATGAAATCTGAACATCTTGGTATGTTCAAAGACACAATTTAATTGTAAACCTTAAAAATTTGTTTTGACTGCTTTCTGTAAATCTCATTTTCTTTGCCATTTATATGATATGATCTCGCACCGTTTAAATTAAATAGTATGGTCAATATGCTTTCCCCTTTAAATTAAGTTCATCTTGTGATGTCAAAAAACAGCTATAGCAGTGCTATGCGTACTGGAATTTGAACAAGCCACTATTGTTCCTATTATGTGATTTAGTACAAAGTTTTGTCAAATAGCAGCTATAGTGCTGTAGTGCTATAGCATTGCAGCGTAGTGGAATTTTAAAGAACCACAATTTTCTGTAATATGTGATTGACAACAATGTCTTCGGAGAAATGGGCTTGAGAATGTTGCGGTGTAGTTTAGAATTAGTCAAATTGATCAGGGGGATTTATGTACTTTTAGAGTTAATATCAATATGCTATTGTGGAGCTTAATAAATGTTGTGGTGAATGGAAATGGGATTGGTTTGAAACCTATTCAAATGAAATTTTTGTTGAAACCTTTTCAAATGAAATTTTGGGTTCAAATTGCAGTTTCTGCAATGTAAATTGTAGTTCTGCACCAAATGTAACCCTTTGTGAGCCACACCCCAAAATTCCACATTCCCTGTCCCTCCTCTCTCAAATCCCACCCCTTCATCACCAATTTGCCACCATATGAAAATCCTTAAAAGCCCTTGTGGTCTGATGAGGTCATTGTATCTATTACGTTGCAGCTGTTGTGTGTTACATTGCAAATTTTCCTCAAATTTTAAAACACACCGCAATTGGAGTTTGATGCGGATAATGAAACAACTACAATGTTGTGCGGCTGCCAACACTTAATTAAATGGATTGAGTTTTTGATTCATGAAAGACACATGATATTGAACGTGCCATTACAGTTCTTATTTCTCAATTAAGTTATCTTCAAGATAGAGAGCCTAAACTGTCTTAGTGAGTTAGTGTGTATTTGAAAAATAGAGAAGTCATGGTGTTAACACAATTGATTTGAAAGCGGTACCAAACATGATGTTCGAATGATAGAGGAGTATAGTTATGTTAATCTTCATTTCATAATCTTTCAAATGACATTTGTATCAAACTTATGATATGAATTTGAGTATGTGCCGCTTGAAAATAGTTACTCTTCTTCTGCACTGATTTATGTATTCGATTCTTACAAATTTGAGAATGAGTTGGATAAGCAGAACTCCCATTCTATCCCTGCCTCTTCCTTTGCCTTCACACACTTTCTGGTTAATGCAGCCTCCTTAATTTTTGCTTCATCTACTGTTCTTCCATCAGCTTTTATACAATGAATATGTTCTGGTGGTTCTAGTAGTGGTGGTGCCGTGGTGAATTGGTTAGCCTGTGTGCCACATGCCTCTCCAAGGTTGTTGATATGTTTAAGACACCATCACCATGTTGTTGATGCCATATACTGCTGCTCAGAAAAGTGAGCTATCTCAGCTTCACTTTTCCATCTCTTCTCCATGATTACATGTCCCGTGACAAAACTTTCCACTTCTCTCTTTACTATTGGAGTCTGTCTCTTCCTCTCTTTTCACAATCTCCTTCTGATGTTCTTTGCTGATTTCTTGGACTCATTCAAGCATGGCTAGATGCTTACACATTGCACCTTTTATTGACATGTGTCCAACACTGACACATGTGGTTACATTCATATTCAATTACTTATATTTTTCTTAAATTATTACCGGTGTCGATGTGTCAATGTAAGTGTCGTGTTCGGTGTCTGTGTCTGTATCACTGCTTCATATGCTTCTACAATATTCAATTAGCAGTTCACTCTAGACTCGAAATATTAATCTTACAGTCTTATTCCCTTCAACTGTTGATTAACTTAATTTGAGGCATAGGAGGGTATGAGATTTTAACTATAAAAAGGTTTTCACATTCATTTTTGTTTTGCCAAACCACAAATTTGAAGTGTTGAAATTACAGGGTGAGTTTATTTTTGAGTTTATTTTTCTATAGAGTGAGGAAAAGGAATACTCAGAGTGTCAGACTAATAAAATTATATTGCTTTGATTAATATGTTGGAGGTTTTTTTGGAAGCCAAAACACTGATTCTTATTTGTCCTAAATACTAGATTCTTAATCATAGTTAAATAAGGAAAAAAAATCCTAGAAAACTAATCCTAATAGATAAAATAAGATACTTTATCATATTTGTTTGAATATAAGAACATAATAATGATGTAATGAGATATCTCACAGATATTCTTACAAATAGTATCCTGCATCCAATAATTGTGATGAGCAGTATATACAAATTAGGGGAATAGGTAGCTTAAGGCTCATGTGTTTAATATGGCTTGGAAAATCAATAGGTTGATTAAGAGCGAAGGAGATGAGTGATAGAATTTGGTATCTTATTGTTGGAAAATGGGGAAGAGTTCCCTTTGGTTACTGTTGAAGTTGTGGGATTTTGGAGAAAAGGAAAAGAAAATAATAAGGGTTTGAAAATATTATTGATAATAGCTTAATGCTGACTTGATTACAAAATTCTAAGATATTTCTATGATTATAAGTTGATCCTAGGAAATAACTCAAGATACTCTAATATAATATAATAGATATTATAAGATATTTTCTAATATTCTAACACTCCCCCTCAAGCTAAAGCTTACTAAATTTTAGCTTGTTACAAGAAAACAATGTTTTGCTCCGCAAAATGATAAAAAAAGATGGAAAGGCAACTTAGGGATGCAGGTGAAGTTGGAGAGAATTGCTATAAATACAGCCTAGCCAGATAGCCGGAATGATCATCAGCATGAGAGAAATTCATGGCAAACAATTAAACAAAGTAAGGTCCGTTCTTCAAAAAAACTGCATTTGAAAACTTCAAACCAATAATATCAGAGATTCAAAATATTTAAACTTGAATTTGCTTCAAGAAAAGAGAGGCATGCTTCAGGTAGAGAAAGGCAAAGCCAATACATTTGTGACAAAGATGGGGCCAATGTATCTGGGACAAATTGTCAAGATAAAGTGAGTCATGAAAATAAAAGACACCGTCAAAATAACTATCAAGGGAGGAAGAAGTCATCATTTATATGATTCATATGTGGGAAAAGGGACACCACCAGAATAATCGTCAGTGGGAATAAAAGTCACTGATATAATCTATTAGTAAGAACTAAATTGTATGAAAAACACCAAAGAAGAAGCACCGTGACTCTAACGAAACGAAGCCATGATCGATCAACAGAGTGAGAAAACGCGTCCAAAACAGGAGATAAAATGGCTGTTTGAACAAGGACGCATATTTTCGTTGATCAAAATTCAAACCGAGAAAGGTTGCGTCGTAAACGATTGTCGAACCGAGGCAAGACAAACCGAGAAAGGTCACGTGGTAAACGATTGTCGAACAAACACCTTTGACCTGCACTACAAGTGGACTTATCAGTTGCATTGACCATATAGTCTTCAGGTACGGTATGACAGCATCATAATATTTTTGAAAGTGATCCTGAGATGAATCAGCAACTGATGTCAAAGCAGTTAAAGCTCCCTCTTGCACCATTTGCTTACCATTCTGAAGAAGTACAAGCAGTTTCCTACCTATTCCAGCCAAGTATGGTGTTAAAAATCAGGTGTTCAATTCTCGCTAAAGTTGAGCAGAGCTGAAGCAGCATGAGTCTCTACATGAGGATTCTGAAAATCATTCATCGCAGCTTGGCATAAAGAATGCAGAGCGATTCAGTGTCAATGGCTCTGCTTTCCCGAAAACCGCGGTCTATAATGCGTCCTAACTAAACGGCAGATTCTCCAGGACGGCCAGGCTCAAAGGAAGGATCAGCCATGGGAGAGAACTCAGTGAAGATGGAAAGTGAGCCTTCATTGGGCCTATCCCTGTAAGGCTGCACAAGTTGAGCACTCACAAAACTCATCACACGTGTCTCACCTAATTGGACCTCGGCAGACCCATCATCCTTCCCAAATTTAATGTTCAACTTGCGATAGTCCAAGGGGCCACGACCATCCACTCAAAGGTCTGATAGCAGAGCCCTTTCAATGAATTTCTTTTCGTTAACTGTTAACCACCAACAATTAGCTAATCTCTGCTCCATTCCTCTCTGCTTAACAAAAAAAAAAAAAAAGGCCTGTGACATCAACGACCTTGTTAAATTATAGGAGTGCAGCAATGATTGTTCCTTGAGGGATGAATAGGGAGGCAGTTACAGACGCACACAGAAACAGAACAGAGATGCGACGCACTGCACACTATACGAGCACTGAACGGAGCGGAAAGGGACGCAGTTGCAGAAGGAGGGTGTGGGCGGCCGCAGGACAGTGGCTGGGGTGATGAAGCAGCACCCTTGTAACACAGGTTTTGGTTGAAGGGTAGGATGCCGTAAATTTTAATTAAAATGAGAGTTTTCGTAGGGCTGCGTTTCGAGCATACAAACCAAAAAGTGTCACGTCCTTCATCATCATCAAACCTAAAGATCCGAAGTTGAGAATCCTCTTCAAGAGGACGAGTCATATCCCAAAGAACACAATTAACCTTAGCAATAAGAGCATTATTGGCCAAATTCTTTGAGATTTCACGAGCAACGTCCGAATGAGTAGTTTGCCATTTCTTTCCTTCCTTCACGTTTCCATCAAGAATCGTTACCATAATCAGATCTGGAGATGGGGAAACCAGGCGAATCTGCTGCTCCTCCTGAATCAATTCGAAGATACGGACGCGCTTAGGGATTAAGGCGGCTAGGTAGGGTTCATCCTTTGCGTGAACAACCATGGCGGGAGCGGCAGTGGATGAATACAAATAGAAATGGGCGACGACGGCAGAGGAAGATGAATATAAACGCTTAGTGATTTTTTTTGAAGGAGCAAAGTCGAAGGTGGTCGTTTGCCAGAAACAGTGACACGACAATAGCGAACTGAACTGAAAACGATTGAAACCAGTGTCGTTTGAGAAAAAAAATATCACGTTGGAAAAGAAAAACTATAATTATATTCCCTAACTGTTGGGAACTTAGAAGCGAAACAACGGCAAGATTGTTCAAGGAGGATCGAAATAGGCTCTAAATACCATGTTGAAGTTGTGGGACTTTGGAGAAAAGGAAGAGAAAATAATAAGGGTTTGAATATTATTGATAATAGCTTAATGCTGACTTGATTACAAAAGACTCAGTAGTAATATCTATTTATAGAAAAACATAGACTCAATCCTAAATCAGGACTAAATCATAATAAAAATGGGATATTCTAAGATATCTCTATGATTATAAATTGATCTTAAGAAATAACTCAAGATACTCTAATAATAATATAATAGATATTATAAGATATTTTCTAATATTCTAACAATTACATTATAATGGCAGAGCTTCGAGGGTTTGCCTATCTCCCAATTCTTAAATGCCCTACTTATGTAGCATTGACAGTTTAAATCGAAGGCGTGTGATATGTTTGGCATCAACATATATAGTTATATTCAGTCACTTCTATTTTCTCAAATTATTACTCGTGTCTATCTGTCAGTTAGTATAGTGTCTCTGGACTACCTTCTTAATTAACTAGCCTAACAGTGGGGTGGTTATAGAAAAGAGTGAGGAATGTTGTGACATGTGAGGGTTTCTTTCCACTTATAAACAAATTTTCAGGTAAATGTTGCCTCCCCACTTATTTAAACGCTTATAGCATAAGCACTTATGTATAAGCTATTTTTATAACAAAAGATGAAATAAAGTTAAATTGTTTTCATATAAGCTATAAGCTTTTTTCATAAGTTATCTTGGAAAATTTATGGAAATAAGCTGAAAATAGTTTATGGACATTTCAAAAAAAAATTTTCATTCAGTTCTTTCAAACAATCTTGTAGGTGCTTATATCAGTAGATAGACTCAAATAAGACAATCCAAATAGGCCGTTAGTGTTGTTTTTTACTTTTATGAAGCCTTTCTTTCTATAACCATCCGCTGGTTTAAAGCCTCTGAGAAACAGCAGTATAGGATTCTTAATTGAACTGGTTTCTTGCAATATTACAACTACATTTATGGTTGTTAAAGACTCTATAATTAGTTTGATAGTTATAAGTTTATTGAGTTAGTGCATGCTACTTTGTTATTTCTCAAGAAAAGTCTATGTTTGCTGATTTATCCAACATATTGGTGTTGGCTTATTTGCAAATCTGATTAAAAGTCATTAGTTTGTTTTCGTATAGCGAAGTATATTTGATATTAGGTCTATGACCTTCGCCATAATTCATTTTTGTTTGTTATTCACAATTCCTTGTTTTTTTCAAGGTTCTCTAACATACAAAAAAATGGTTAAAAAAAGTATTCCAGAGTTAAAATTGGCTCCTTAGATTCTACTTTCTGGCATACAAATTGTCAATTTCAATACATGAACATGCACTTGTTCTATTTTTTTCATTCCTTCTGTTCAAAGTTAGAATTTGAGGATCTATGATTGCAGCAGTGTGAGTTTTTGCAATTTTATGGCTACTGTTTCTAATGATGTTGCTTCAAATTTTTGATTCGGTTTAACAGGTTATTTCTTCTGGGTCTGGACAAGTATGGAAAAGGCGATTGGCGAAGTATATCAAGAAACTTTGTGGTGACTCGAACACCAACACAAGTAGCAAGCCATGCACAAAAATACTTCATTCGGTTGAACTCGATGAATAAAGATAGAAGGCGATCAAGCATACATGATATTACGAGCGTAAACAATGGAGACGTTTCAACACCTCAAGGACCGATGACCGGTCAAACAAACGGTTCCGCCGGAAATTCGGCTGGCAAATCAATCAAACAAGTCCCTACATCCACAACTGGCGTACCAGGTGCAGGAATTTACGCTGCCCCTACCATTGGACAACCTATAGGAGGACCTTTAGTATCTGCTGTTGGCACCCCCGTGAATCTTTCCGGACCTCCACACATGGCGTATGGTATTCGAGCTCCGGTTCCCGGTACCGTTGTACCAGGTGCACCAATGAACATGGTCCCTATGTCATACCCTATGCCCCATACTTCTGCTCCTCACAGGTGAAGTGAGACTCAGATTCTCTGCGGTAAAAATATCATGCAGTTACATGCTGTGATCAATCTCAACCATTGTTTGAGATCGGACAATCAAGATCTATAACTGCGTGACACAGTTTAAACAGAGAATCTATTTTCGGCAAAGTGAGGGTTTAGAGAGGCCTGATGTACAAAAAAATAGAAGACTAGATGGGTTATGCAGTTATAATGTAATTCTTTTGCTAGACAAAATTTGCTTTTTTATTTATATGCATGCATGCATGAGTTTTATTTTATTCTTATTTAGTCATTTCAAAAATAAAACCATACTAGAATTGATTGAATGTATGTTTGAGTATAGGTTGCCATGAAATGTGACAGAGGAAGCATAAGAGTAAGGTTTTGTGGACATTTGAATTGCTATTTTTGTTGAACAGTGTTGCAGAGGAAGGTTATATGGATTTAAACTGTAAATTATTGTTGTATAATCTTGGTTTTTGTAAGATTATATAGTTATTAGTCGACCGACTCCGCCGTTTTGGATATTCTTTCTCCCTCTAATTGGTTTGATATTCGTCTCTCTCATTTATCCGCTTTGTATTATCTCTCTATTTATCAGTTTTAAGGTAATCAAAATTGGATCGGATCATTTGATTTAACCAGTTGAACAATTAATATTCTCTCCCAAACCTTAATCATAATAAGAGGAACCTGAATCACATATAGTTTTTCTAATATGAGCAAATCCATGAACCCTAACTTTAGATTCTGATTAGAAGCATTTTTTCTTGCAATTTTATACTCACACCACAGTGCAGATTTCAACCCTTCAGCTTGTGTGATTGATGTTGGTTGATTATGTGAGATTGTAACAAAACTAAGCAAAATGGGCCAACCAACTATGGTTTAGCCTACTCCGCCATTATTAAAAATGTAAACGATTGTTGTACCAAAAAATAATGTAAATTATTATTGATGAAGATGAAAACTCCACTTTCATTATGCTAAATCAATTGCACACTTGACGTGTGTTTGGTTTTATGGTGATTAAAATTAATTTTGAATGAACTTATTTTGTAAATTAATTATGTTTAGATATTTTTTGGTAAAAGTGAATTTGAATAATAAATTTTAGTATAAAAATAATGTTTGGACTCATAAGCTATAAACCCTAACTTTAAATTAAAATCAATTTTGGAAATAGAATTAATTATGTTTTGAAGCATTCAAACTAGTCATAATCAATTTTACACCTGTAAAATTGATTGACTCCTCCAAAAGTGTAGCAAAACATGCACTTAATTAGTGCCACTACAAAATGTTACTGAATACTCCCTCTAACCTTGAATATAATAAAAAGTTTGGTCAATAAAAATTGAGGTATTTGGTTTAAAATTTGAACCAAATACATTTATTTTTGTTAACTCTATTTTTCTTATATTTGGACCAAATACATGTTAGACTATTTTTGTTGACTTAGTAATTTATACTATTAGAGTACACATAACTGTAATTGAAAATCAGTTAAACAAAATAACTAGAACTAATGTTCCTAACTCAATAACTAACACAAGATTTATTTTATATTTATAACTATACAAGATACAATATACTCTAATACCCCTCAAACTCAAGGTGGATTGAGCTGAATCCCTTTGAGTTTGTGTCTACAAGTTGATGTTGAATTGGATCATTTCTGCACACACTTACAAACAAAAGACAATTAAAAATAAATAAATTAATACATTAATTTTAGGTGAGTTCACCCATCAAGATAAAGAGAAAAAGAATTTAAAATTTTCTACTAAAGTTTAATGTAATTTATAAATCATTGCACACAAGCAATAAAATCTACAATACCTTATTAAATTGAATATTAATTTTATAATTGTTGAGTTTTCAAATAATTTATCTAAATAGATTCGACAAAACAACTGGTCTCGTTTCTATCTCATCTTTAACTTGACTATTTGCTTACTTATATTTTGTTTCTGTTTAACTTCATAATAGTTTTCTAATGTTTATAATTAAACGTTTAAATTGCTTTAAGTTCCAAAAACTCACCACACCCAGGACAAATCTCAAAGTTTAAAGAGTATTGACAAATTATCACCCCTAACCGTTACTAAGAACGTAGAATTACAACTATAAAATAAATAATAAAAAATTGTAAGAGAGTTATCCGATTTTAATTTTCATCCTAATTGAGTACTAAATTTTTATCCAATAAATTTTTTTTACGAAATTATGATGACTAAACACATATTGTGAATAAAAAATAATTTATCTTTAACAATACGAAATCTAACATGAACAAAGATATTGTGAACTTGGCATGTAAACATGTTATTACTCTACTTTACTTCTTAACGGCAAAAGCAAATTTGAAAATTCCATTCTAATTATATTTATAATTTACTTGCACATCAATTTTAACTTTTAGTTAAAATTGTCTCGTAAAAAAACTCTATTGAAATTTAGTGTTTCAAATTATCATGTTAAATAGCTAGTCAGAGAAACATGAAAATTTTGAAATTGTGACAAATATATATTTTGGAATTCACCTTATAAGTAATATTTACACTTGACTCAGGATGTAAATCTTGCTTATAAAGTCTGAGTAAAATAGTTTAACAAAAAGGATGTCAAGAAAATGTTTAACAAAAAATTTGGGGAGTCATTAGATTTTGGCAAAAATATAAACTAAAGTAATGTGTGTGCCGAGAGAAATGTACTATGCACCGTCCACTTTAACTTTCCACCCCTCATTCTAAATGAAAATACTATTTTGTCCCTTAAAAAAATTAACCAGTCCAATATTAATTCCATTTTTCGAAACTTTCAAAATTTTCAAACTTTCGAAATATAAAAAAGTGAATTTTTTTGACATTTTCGAAACTTTTGATAAATCTGAAACTTTCGAAATGTATTTTTCTAGAATTGATAAAAAAAATTGAAACTTTCGATCAATTTGAAAGATTCGAAACTTCAAAAATAGAAAATTTCAGAACTATCGAAACTTCCGAAATAGAAAATTTCAGAATTTCGAAAATTTTGAAACTTCGGAAATAGAAAATTCCAGAATTTTTGAAACTTTCTAACAATTCAAAACTTTCGAAATAGGAAAATTTTGAATTTTTCCATATTTGAAAAGTTTCGAAACTTTTCAGATTTGAAAACTTTCGAAATTTTTCAGATTTGGAAACTTTCGAAATTTTCTAGATTTAGAAACTTTCAAAATTTTTCAGATTTGGAAATATTCGAAACTTTCCAAATTTTCGAAATGTAATCATTATTTTGAAAATTTGAAACTTGCAAAAAAGTTAAAAAAATTTGGAGTTTTCTACTTCGGAAGTTTTAAATAATTCGAAAGTTTCGGAAATTATGGAAATTGCCATTTCGAATTTTTCAAAACTTTCGAATATTTTAAAACTTTGTTTAGTTAAAAGGGTAAAATTGTATTTCTATAAAAATGGGGTGTGAAGTTAAAGTGAGGGGTGCATGGTACGTTTCTCGTGTGCCGACCCAACATTTGAGAAAATAATACAACTGTGGCCCTATTATATTTATAGTTCAGTCCATGCTAAAATAGGAGCTTAGGTAATTAATTGGATTGATCATTAGTGATAAATATATAATAGAGCGACTTAAACTTTGTAATTTTAAGAGTCGATCTAATAAAAAAATAAGACATTCATAAGTTTTATGTAATTAGGGGAAATAAAAAACCGAGTTAGGCTTTATGAATCTTGAGTCTCTTTTGTAAAAAAATTTGAAGTTTAAACTTGACTTATGGTGTGTTATAATTTGATTTTTTAATTTCAATTTTACTTTGACAGAAGTCTATTATGATCTGCTATTCTACTTAAAAGTCTTTTACATTTTAATATTTTTGAATAAAATAATCTGAAATATATTTAAATAGACTAACAATTTAATATGTCAGTAAACTTAAGTTCTATTTTGATATTTAACATAATATTTTAAATAATTTAACTTTATATGACATTCTACTTCAATTCTATTTCATAGTAATACATATAAATAATTTATCATCTAACAAAAAAGTTCAAAATTTAGTATAATAATTATAGTAATAAAAAATACTATTCATATTTATTTAAGTAGGTCGGCTTAGTTGGCCTAAAAGGTATTTTATGTGGCATGTAACCTAACATTTTTAGCTAAATAAGATTTTTTAGAAGCATTGATATTGTCCATTTAAAAAAAGTTTGGTCTGATTTAAGTCTAACGTATGCTAGATCATAGGCTTCTTGTTGACCGGTATGATCTATTCTCACACCTAGCTCCAACCTTTCATGCATAGACTTATTTTTAGGTTTGATATGACCTTTTTGAAAAGTTGGTACGATTTGTTAGTCTATTTAAATATCTGTTTCATATTAACATATTAAAATAAGTAATTAAATATATTTTTAGATTGAGTATCAAAATATATCTTTAGAGAAACCAATAAACTAATAAATCAATAAGATTAAGTTCGATTTTGAAATCTAACGTGTCATTTTAGAAAATATAACTTTACATGATATCTTATTTAAATTTTATATTTATATTAATTGCTTTCAATATGTCAAAATTGATAATAGATATTATGTTTAAATTAGATAAAATGTTATCAAGTTTATGATTTAATGTAAACTATACAATTTATAATAATAATAATAATAATAATAATAATAATAGTAATAATGATAATAATGTTTTTTTTAATTTAATTAAATAAATCAGCTTAATAAAACTAACAATATATGTATATATATATATATATATATATTGTGGATGACCCTGCCTAAGCCATGTGCAAAAGAAATGAATAAATTTATTTTGCTTACTCAAACCTTAATTGCGGGATATACATCATCTTATATCCATATCATATGGTCAACGGAAAGCTATGCCTCAACCATCAATCCTTCATTCCAAATAAAAATTAACAACCTGTCTTAGAAAATTATATTTCAATATCATATACATATTTTTTTATCACATTATATTCTCAAAACTGGATATAGAAGAGAACATCCATTAATTGAGTCTTGGGATTTGTGGAACTATGGAACCAAAAACAACAGAGGAATTAGGATCCTGTCTTGTTTTTCCTTGTGTGAAAGAATTAGTAGCAAAGAATGGAGAACTAAACAGTGTTCCAGAGAGATATGTTAGTAGGAATATTGACCCTTTTGTTTTATCTAATATAGATTCTTTGCAACACCTCCCAGTCATTGACCTTAGCAAATTGTTGTATGAAGAAGTGAAGGGTTCTGAATTGGAGAAGCTAGACATTGCATGCAAAGAATGGGGTTTTTTTCAGGTTAGTTTTCATATAAGTTTCCCTTTTTTTTTTTATTATAAATAAATACAGCTATGATTATTATGTATAACAGCTAATTAATCATGGAGTTAGCATGACATTGGTGGAAGACATGAAGAAAGGTGCTGAAGAACTCTTCAATCTTTCAATGGAAGAAAAGAGTAAGCTTTGGCAGAAAGCAGGAGATATGGAGGGGTTTGGTACAATGGCTGATGTGTCTCAAGATGAGCCATCAAATTGGGTTCATTTGTTCTACATTTTCACACTTCCTTCCCACTTAAGAAACTCTCACTTATTCCCTAATTTACCCCTGCCATTCAGGTATTATTATTATTATTATTATTTTTTAAATTAAATTTTTTTATTTAATTTAAAAAAAGTGTTTGAAATAAAGTGTTTGAAATGTTAAATCTATATTTTGATATATAATTAATTTAAAAAAAAAAATTGAAAGAATAACATGATGAATGAACATATAATATATCATCTTATTTTTTTAATTGTTTTTAAATATCAAATATGAATCATCAAAATATAAAGATTAGAGAGCTTGGCATCAAAGTTTTGGTTGATTATAAGTTAATGTTGGTTGGTGCAGGGAAAATTTAGAGGCTTATTGTATAAAGATTAGAGAGCTTGGCATCAAAGTTTTGGTTCACATAGGAAAAGCTCTTGGCATAGAACCAAATGAAATTAAAGATTCATTAGGAGAAGGAGGGCAATCAATTAGGATAAATTACTATCCTCCTTGTCCTCAACCAGAAAGTGTCCTTGGCCTCAAGGCTCATACTGATGCTTCTGCCCTCACCATCCTTGTCCAAAACAATGAAGTGGAAGGCCTTCAAATACAAAAACATGGAATGTGGATTACTATTAAGCCACTCCCAAATGCTTTCATTCTTAGTCTTGGAGATGTTATGGAGGTAACTCTTTTTTATTTATTTTTTACAATGCATTCTTATTATTTAAGGGATTTAAAGCCATTGTGAGATTGAGTAGTTAAATTTCTTTGATTTTTTTATTGCAACCATATCCAATACAATACCTTTACTTGAACAAGAAAAATCTTGCATTTCGATTTTTTCAAATAGTTTATTTGATTTGATGTGCTCTTCCTCCACGTGCAAGTCTCAAAAAGTTTTTAAAATTAATTTTTACTTAAAGATAACATTTAGAGTTTTATCATAAGAAAATAATTTTTACACTTTTAGTTTTTAAGTTATTTTTAAATTTTATTTTCATCCCTCAAAATCTATAAAATTAACCATGTTAAAGAATTTTGGAGTTGAGCAATTCGGTCCCCAAAATTACAAAATAGCAAATAAATTTTTAGAATTCAATCAATTTTGTGTCAACCATTTTAATCAAATATGATGAACTTGAATTGAAAAATAAAGATCAATGGAAATCATAAATAAATTTTTAGAAACATGCTCAAACTAAACATGCCCAACTTGTTGATCGTGCCTTTAATTTTAATCTCTAATTTGTTGTTTTGTAAATTTGAGAGACAAAACCTAATTGAGCCATACAATGTTTCATCATAACTGATTAATATTTCATTTTTATAAAACTATAGAGTTGTGTTGTATAACTTAGTCTACTCTAATTTAACTCATTGTTGGGTGGGTTCACTCTCCAAGTGGAACCCACTCGTTTTATTAGTATTATTATTAGTATTATTATTATTGAAAAAAAAGAAAAAAAATGGTATCTATAGCTCAGTTATTTGATTTGTGCATTTTAATGGAGGAGGAAAAATAAAGGTCCCAATATGATTAAACTCAACTCTTCTAATTATACACTTTAGAAGACTCTCATGGAAGACATGTTATACAGTAAAGATTTGTATGATCCTATTGAGGGTGACACTGCTAAACCCGCAGATAAATCTGACGCTGACTGGAAGAAGATGAATAGAAAGGAAGTGGTGTTGATCAGGCAGTGGTTGGATCTTAGTGTGTATCCACATGTTGAAACTGAAATAAATGCTAACAAGATGTGGGAAAAATTAAAAGAGTTGTATGAACGAAAGAATGTGCAAAATAAAGCATTCTTGATTCGGAAGCTGGTGAATATGAAATACAAAGATGGAGATTCAATGGCAGAGCATATAAGTATTTTTCAGAATACAGTGAATCAGTTGACAACTACAGAAATTAAATTATATTATGAGTTGCAAGCGTTGTTATTGTTAAGTTCCTTGCCTGATAATTGGGAAGTTCTTGTTGTGACGTTGACCAATTCAGCTCCAAGTGGAAAGTTGAAAATGTCAACAGTTAAAGAGAGCATGTTGAATGAAGAAGCTCGAAGAAAGGAACGTGGTTTGATTGATTCTTCCTCAAAGTCAAAAGCATTAGTTACAGAGTCACGGAGGAGAAGTCAATCTAGAAACTTCCATAGATGCGACAACTCTGAAAGTCGTAGCAAGTCAAGAAGCAACTTGATGACTAGAAAAGAAGTGATATGCTATCATTGTGGCAAAGCGGGTCACATAAAAATAAATTGCAGGTTCCTTAAGAGAGATCAATCAA